>NC_049173.1:9211810-9524304 GCF_009769625.2 Cygnus olor | reverse complement strand
TATCCTCATATAAATACTCCTGCCAACAATTTTTCATTGAGAAAGTGGGTGATTCACAAGTACAGCTTTTTTTCAGGAAAAAATACATCTCTCACACTCAATACTCTGACTCAACATCAGCTTGCGCTACTGAATAATAGAACCTAGATCCTGCCCTGGAAATTTGCTTATGCTTTAGATCATGGCACTTTTCTCATCTTGCAAAGAGGTTCGTGAAGAGGATCTTCCTAGCAACAGCTCCTTCTCATGGATCAGGCTATCTAGCAGGTCCTCCTGTCTGTAGTTGTGATAAACCTTCAGGAAAGCCAGAATGGTAATTCCCAGCCAAGTCAGCCAGGCAGCCCAGAGACCAAACTAGAGAAGCAAAGAAATGACAGATATCAGTATTGTTTCATAAAGACAAAACCACCTGTCCAGGTGAAGATCAAAATCTCACCTAGACCAAAGCCCATGGAGTCACAACAAGTTATGCTTTGTGAGTTTCTGGCCCCACTTCTCAATTCTTTCAAGATATTCTGAGCTTAAAAGGAAAAAAACTTTAAGTAGTAGGAAAATTGATACAAAAATATTAAGTATGATCATGAAGAATTCTGTGTAATGCAGCTGCTGAACTTCCCCAGCATCTGACGTTCTGGCCGTCCCAAAATTCTTGGGATTATTTCTCTTTCATTACCTTAGAGTTGCCATATGTTTTAATACTTTTTCCAAAACTTTCTTCCTGAATCCTGTGGGCCTCCCACTGCCCCCTGGAGAAATAAAAATTTTAAGGTGTTTCCATCCAGATTATTGTTGAGAAAATCCTACCAATTGAACTATTACTTTCTGGGGTAATTGGTTCACATTAGCAGGAGCTCAAACTGCAAGAGAAACCCAATCCGACACATCCTAGTTCCTGGTGACTCATATATATTTGGCATATGAGACCTGAGCTTGAAGCCTCAGATCTGCAGTAAGTCCCATCACTAACTTAGTCCCTCTTGTTTAACTTTGTAGAAATAATTACGCTTTGATTGGTCCAGGTACTTGAATGTTGGCCTCCCCTGTCTCAGAGGAATTTCATTTATAGTAATGTAAATTTCTGCTTTCTTGCAGAAATTCCATTTTAATTCCATTATACTGTTAGAAAAAAAAAAAAATTACGTAAATCCACATATTTCAGTTTTGACATATTGCTTTTTTATTATTATGTCAAAAAAATGGAAAAAGAAAAAATCTAGCACTTCCGGGCAGTAGCACAGCTGTTTACTTTAATGGCCAATTAAGATAAACAAGGGCCACAGTTATGTAGATGGGAGTTTGTGTTCCTATATACCTCATGCACTTTAGAAAGCCTCCTAAGCATTTCTGCCCATTCTTACAATTATCTCAGTTCACCGGTAAAAAGTATTTTTGAGTTATTCTGCAAGTCTTGGGAACAAGAAGATACTCATCTGGCTTTTTATGACCAAATCTAGAGACTTGGAAGTTTTGCATTCAGTTCTTAATCAGTGCTTCATTAATGACATATGTTCAAATATCTAACACCGTTGTGGTCTTCTTGATGTATTTGATATTAAAGAGTCTACATGGCTTTAGCCAAATTCAGTGAAATTGCCAGAGTGTTTCCAATGTGTTGGAGATATCTTAACGGAGCAAAGCACAAAGAAGCAGGCTTACTGTGTGTGTGCACGAGTGTTTCTGTGCACATATCATGTGTCATATATCCAAAGCTGTAATTAAGCTACCTATTTTCCCCTTCCAGATTTTATCCAAAGTCTATCTTTGTAATTCTTAAATCGTCAGCAATCTTGATTTCTCCATTCAGACCACTCCTACTGAGTGAGGCCTGCTGAAGGAAATTACTGCACTCACAAGGAAAGAGGTTTGGTTTTGCTGCTAAGTCTAGTCTATTCTTGGGTTTTTCACTCTGCTGATTGAATTAAACTTATTTGCCCTCCTTAGACAAACCCATTCTTATGCCTTCATCCAACTCTGTTTACTACACCCCAGTTATCAGAAGACAATGCTGCAGAATTTTGCTCTGTGCTTGGTTCTTTTTTCAACTAGTCTCCCTCAGGCTACCCTTTGCCACTACTACAATCAGCTTTTGAAGACAAATGGTGTTTCCCTGGAGCTGTTATGCTCCCAGGCTCCTCATACGTGGGTGTTTGCAGAGGTTAAAAGATACATCTTTCAGGCTGGCTCTACCCAGGTCTGGAGGAACGTGGATTAGAGCGGAGATCCCCATCTGGCAGGACCTATGTATCCTGATATCACAGTGTGAATATTTCGAATTGGCTACGTGCAGGTGTGTCTGGGATGGATGTCTAGATGCCATTGCTGGCTACAAAATTCACAAGACTAGCTTATGGCTAAGGGTCACAGTTGCCTTCAAGGAGTGCCCCAAGAAAGGTAAGGCTTCCTCCCACGAGGGACAACCGAAGAAGCATGTGTATGGGTGCAGCCTGCATGGAAGGGGCTATCCTCCTTGAGGAACTATGCTAGTATGTGTTCACATGCTCAAGTAAGTGCTCAAGTCTCAGTGTTCACTGGCTTTGAGTGTTGACTCAGAGTTGGCATATTCAATAATATCTGACAGCCTCAGAGGTCTAATTCTCAAAGACCGGGAAAAAAAGACTATCTAAAAGACATCACTATTTCATTATTTTCAGTGGGCTGATATTTATATGGGCTCAGGGGATCTTCTCTCTATTCCAACCTAAACCAGGACCCCAACAAATTCATGGAAGAGAAAGCTAACAGCCCCACAGTCTGCTGCAGGTCAGCCATTCTCTTCTTATTGCTAAGAGCAATAAAGAACTCCAGGACACCTGAGTGTTGCAGCCTTCACAGAGTTCATGCTTTGCAGAAACAATTAATTTTCCATGATGAGTAAGAGTCAGGTTTTGACATGTCTGCATTCAAAACTATCTGTTTTGAACGTAAAATGCAAATGTACCCATTCACAATCATCTTGATTCAGCACATACTAAAGTCGGTGGAAACATTCCCATTGATTTCAGAGGATTGCAGTTTAGCTCCAACAATCCCAGATCGATGAACAAATGGAAAGTGAACTGGAAGAGAACTGTGACCTAGTCTGACCTACCTGTGCAATAGCAAACTGGTCGTAGAAAGCAGAGTTTTCTAAGTTCAGTTCAAGATCTATATCCTGTAATTCTTCACAGCTACCCAAGGAAAGCATTTGGAGGGGAAGAAAGAAAGTTATTTCAGAAGTTCCAAATAGGCAAACCAAGCATAAAATGAAGCAATATCTAAGTGTTTCAAACAATCACAATGGCACATTCTATGATTCTATATTTAAGTTATTTCACTAATTAGGTTGCTTGCAAATCTTCTCTAAAGCTTGGGTAAAAGAAGCATGTAAATGCTTTATTTAAAAAATGATGTGTAATTATCTAAGTGATAACACCAATCTTCCATAAAGTGGAACTGTGATAGTTATTATGAAAACAATATACCGAAGACCCTCTTCTCCCATTCCCCCAGAGCCTCCCACTTGTACACATCTGGCATCAGCCCTGCTTGGTTGCTTCCCCCTCAATGAAACAAAGTGTATGAGCCTCCGTTACCTTTTGACATCATCAGGGAAAGCCTCAGAAGAAGGGATTGTATGGGTGTTTTTGTTTCAGATGCTCCAGCAAGGAGACGGTACTCTGATGGTAAGATAGAGGCTGCCTACAGATTTTACAAATAACTCGGACTTTTACTGGTGTGAAAAAAATCCCAGGATTTTGAGGTTGTCTTTCTATCTCTTGGTTGATTTCTGCAGCCTCTTCTCTGTCCTTTTCAGTGCTGTCGGTCATCTTGGGTTCTTACCCGAATATTCGATTAGATGTTTTTTTGTAATGGAATTTTTAACCGAATATTCGAATAATTCGATTAGCGTTGCAGCCCTAAACAGAACATTTACTATGGCATTTTACAACATATGACAATGTGAAATATAAATGTATGCTTTAAGTAGTACCTTTATTCAATATCATATGACATAAAATGTCACCTTTTTATCTCTTCATTGTTATTTGTTTGATAAAAAAAATCTACCTCAGCCTATCAGTTTCCTACCCAGAGCACAAGCATCGTGAGACACAGCAGAACATTTTAGTGCCTGTGCATTTTGTGCCCTCTCAGAAAGTATCAGACCTCTATACTTTGCTCTTAAAATACTTTCTGTACTGTGGCTTTCAAGGTGTCTGCAGCACCGCTCTGAGGCCAGTTTTTGGATAACGGTGCATTGTGGCACAGGCAGAACAAGTGCCTTGGTTGCTGTCACACAGGTTGGTGGCAGAGCCAGGATTTCAAGCGAGGACCCTGCCTCCCAGTCCCCTTGCCCTGCTCACAGGACACCCTCCCTCCTCCCAGCCTTCTTCAAGCATTTCCAAATCCAGCTCTCTTTTGGAAATGAAAACTTTGGAACTAATGGTTTTCTTTTGCACGTGTTTGTGACTCTTAAAAAGACCATGAAACATGATGGAAACCACACTTTGCTTTGTGGGGAACTAAAAGGAAAAAAGTTTGGTTTGCTGTTTTTGTTCCAGATGAAAAGAATCTGGACTTCCATATTCTCCCCTTTGATTACCTTGTGTGTAACAACTACAGTTTGTAACACCACTCTACATTTGTGCATATATGAAAGATAAAAAGAAGAAAATATATTCTTCAATACTAACCTATTTGGCATGCTTCCTTTTTCGGTAATTGCATCACACCACATGTTAAATCCTACACTCACTATAGTGCTAGCAATAAATGTGATAAACACCACAAAGGCGCTGATCAGCAGATTCAGGAAAGCATAAAAGAAAGAGCTGCAATAAAAGAGAAGAAAAATGTAACTCATAAACAGCTGAAACACAACATCAGCAGTCTCTCTAAGCAGCATACACCAGACAAAGATATCAGTTTCCATTTGAAACACGTCTGCTTTAATTAAGAACATCTAATATATTGAAAAACTATGGCTTATGATCTTGAGTTACGTTATCTTCATTTGTAAGCCCTTTGGATTTAGATTTATTATTTTTTTTTACCATAAGAGTATGTGGCTTTAAATCATAAATACTAAGTGGCGATCGTTCATACACAGCATGGCTTTCATTAGTTGTAATGATGAAAATCACCATTGTTAAAATAAATGTCATTAGCTCAAATTATATAGTAACTGGAGCTAAAATTATTTCATGACTAAAATGATAATTGGGCCCAAAATTGCCTACTAGAGGGAAACTAAAACTAAAAATAAAACAACACAGTACTGATAGCTATAATCATTTTAAGCGATGTAACACAAGGTACTGGCATCATAGGACACGAATCTCAGTTTTATGGGCAATTTGCAGAGCAGGCCAGCTTCTCCTGGGACGTCTCTGGCTTCAGTGTCAGTATGTTATTTCTGCCAGCTGAAGGCCAGTTTACATCAACCCAGTTAGTCTGCGTAACCAGGACCAGCTCTAGGCATGTGCTAGAGGGGATACAGGGTGAGATGCTGACAGGGGTCCCATTAAGCCAAGGAATTGTCCACCCATCTTCCAGCCTCACATGTTAGTCTTCTAGAAGGAGAGAGAGGTGTTCACTGAAAGAACAGCCTGCCGCCTAACTGCCACTTCATGCTAGTTTGTGAAAACTTTCTCATTCACCTGGCCAAGCTCTTTGGTGCTTGAAGCTGCTCTAGATGGCACTTGGAAAGTCTCACTATCTAAAAACTGAACATCTATTCTAGGTTGGAGAAAGACTAGCAACTCCAGGAGGAAGGTCGTCCTATTCAAGTTAGATGGTAAGCACAAATACAAAATTGCCCAGCAGTGCACCTCTCATTGTGCTGGGGATAAAAGGAAGCTACCCACCCCAGAGAACAACAACAACCAAGCCAAAAAAAAAAAACAAAACAAACAAAAAAAAACGGACATTTCTTTCCACAGTTCTCTCAATATATTAAAAGTTGAGAAACTTTTTGAGTCAGTGGCTGAATCCTGGCAATGTTCTGGGCTGGACAATCTTCATTTCTACAGGTTACACATTCCTAAGGCAAACATGACCTCAGGAGAACTTCTTTAAAATGAGGTGAGGCAACATTCACCAGTTGGACTATGAAGTCTATTCCTAGGTTGATGTGGATTTGAAGGGGTTGTCTAGGTTCTATCAAAAGCACAGCCATCCAATCTCAAAACTAATGCAAAAGGAACAAAATCATTCACTTGCCAGATGTGCCCTTACAGCCTGCAGTTGGAGCTGGATACTGGGACACCTGACTTGTAGAGGAATGTTGACATTAATCCTATTCTTCTTCAGCTTCACTGGACTTGGAACAGATCAGCTCACTGCTGCAGAGTGCCAGGGTCACCCACATAGCAGATGGAGCTGGTATGAGCACACCACAGTTATGTGTGGTCATTGTCCCTGCCCTGATTTCATATCTAGCCTAGGTTTCAAGTGTCACTAAAGCCATATCCACTATGTGCACCATAGCACAGTATGCTGGCCTAAGAGACAGAAAAGACTTGAGCTGTCCACCGAATAAAATCAGGGGTGGCACTAGAACTAATAACTGCTCTAGAAAATAAAAGTTTCACAGGAATATTCAGAGCATTATCCCAGGCCCCAGTCCGCCCTCTGCTTCCTACCCTGCAGCACAGAAGAGGTACCAAGGTCCAGGCTCTGACTGTCTGCCAAGGAAGCAGGTCTCAGTGTCACACCCAGTTTGCACCAGGCAATCACCATCATTACCATCACCATGTGTGGGGATTCCTCAGACCAAGGCATCCTGGTAGAGAGCCAGGGCAGATCTGGCTCTCTGCCTCACCTATTTTTCTGCATAGATCAGAAAGTTACACATTCCACATTGAGTGGATGTCCCTTAACAGTAAATGCCCTGTAAAACACTCAAAGTAGAAGTTGCTTTTCAGCCCTCATTCCAAAGTGTCTGAGTTGGACCTCTACCTTGCAGCTGTGTTGAATAGTCCCAGGCCCAAATCACAGCTAGCAGACAGCACTTGGTTTTCCTACTCCTGCAGACAACTCCAGCACTGCCTGCCCATGAGGCAAAGGGTGCTCAGACCCTTCTGAGAAGGATTAGTATCAGCCTTAATTAGCTGAAGCTGTTGCACGTGAAGACTGGACACCTTGCTGTGATGAGCAAGGTGCTAACCTTGAGTGCATCAGGATGGCTCACCATGGAGCTGGCCCAGCAGCAGTGGTCCTGCTCAGCAGGATCAGCAAGGATGTTGTCCTGGGGCCGCCTCAGTTGCCTCTGATCAGAAATGGTATTTATCAGTTATGGTGAGGGCCTTGTGTTTATCTCTGCAACCAAACAGGCCTGCTCTCATGCCCATATGAAGTGTTAAGAAATGGCTGTCTAAAATCAGAATAGCGTGTGTGTAGACTGCTTCTCAGAGAGACAGCAGCAGACCTGGGTATGGGACAGACCGGCCCTCTTCTGAGGAAGCTGCTATTTTAAGCAAGTTCCAGCTCACCCTGTTTTACCCTCCTGTGTTGCTCTACAGCTACTCCATCATGTAGACTTGCTCTGCTGTTGCTCCCTGCCACACAGCAGCCTCCTGCCCCCTTTCTTCCCCGGAACAACTCTGCTCAGCGTTACACAACTTGTACGGCTCAGTCCAGAGGAAGGAGCCTGAATGCAGCTCCTGAAGAGAGAGTTTTCAGAGGCCTGCCCAGCAGGACTAAACACCTGCATTTGGAAGCAGGCCAAACATCAGACCTAAATTTCACTATTTCAGGGGGTTTACTGCTAGTTTCTTCCAAAAAAAAAAAAAATCTGATTCTGAACCAGAAAAAAATAATAATAATTAAAAAAAAAAAAGTATCTGGATTCAACTAATCCTCTATAGGTATCTGATGACCTGAGGAAACTGAATTCAAATGTAGTAAGTCCATGGTTATACTGGTTATACTTAGCTCTTCTAAGGTAAGTTTTAATGTGGAAATAATTTTCTGTTCTGTACTTGCTACAAGGTGTTTTAGTATTAGGCATCTTGAGTGTGGTCAGAAAGGGCCAGGGGAACACCCTGGCTACCCTGTCCCCACTATTACCACACTAGGCTGTTGTACAAGCCCAGGGTTGAGCAACAGCCACTGACTCAAGAAACTTCTAGTCCAAATAGACCCGGACATGAGTGATTTACCCTCCCTGTGGTAAAAAAAAAATGGCTTTCATAGTCTAGCCAGCCATCAGTGCTTGCTCCTGCCTTCCCACCTCCATGCAAGTGGGAGCTTGGAAAGCCCCAGAGCACCCAGAGGCTGAGTCACCTGTGCCAGGGCTGTACCAAAGGCTGCAGGACATCCGCTGGAGAGCTGAGCACCAAGCACAGCACTGCTGAGCTGCTGCCTCGACCACCAGGCCCTCATTCCAGATCTGAGGCACCTTGGTCGTCTGAGTAAAGGAACCAACTGCTGGTGCAGCCCTGCTGCTGCCGCAGAGAGCTCAGCTTCTCTCTCATGTCGTAACCAAGCAATAGCTGTTCTCTGCAATAGTTGCCATGTCCACCACAAAAACAGAATAAAAACAGGGGGAGAACCGCTGACTGCTCCCACCTCCCCCCCCCTCCCCCAAGCTGTGCTGGCTCAAGGTTTCCCAGCTCTACAGTCAGGGGAAGGCCTCCTCCTGCAGGGACGTGTAATGGGACCACAGTCGCAAGGCACCTGCAATCCCCAGCCTCCAGCATCACCCCACAACCTGCAGCACCCTTCGTGCCCACCATGGTTGAGCTGGCCAGACACTGCACTCAGATCCCAAAGGACAGCAGGAGCAGAACAATGAATTTGGCTCCCACCCCAAACCCATCCTCTGGAGGGGTACACAGGCAGGGGGTACACATGGGGTGTGTGTGCAGGCAAGACACCCCCTCACCCCAAATCCCTCTGGGCAGCAGGAGGATCCAGGTGGTTCAAAACCCAGTGCTTCGCCCCGGAGGCCGCTCCCACCTGCCCCAGCCTGCAGGAGTGGCTGGCACCCGCTGCCCTCCCCGGCGGTACTTACTCCTCATGCCCTTTGCAGAGGAAGAAGAGGGTCCGCCAGGCCTGCACTGTGGCCAGCAGCAGGGAGAGGAGCCCGGTGAAGATGCTGAAGCGGCAGGCGGCCTCAGGCCCCCACTCCTGCACGGTGAAGCGCTGCCTCTCCACCGTCAGGTTGGCATTGAGCCACATGCCCTCGGTGAAGAGCAGGCACCGGCCGTGGAAGTCATTGCTATTCTCGGACAGAGGCACCACCACGATGAAGCTGAAGAGGAAGGCCAGGAAGTAGCAGATGCACTGAGCGAAGAGGAAATTGCTAAGCGCCATGTCCGCGGCTCCGTGCAGGCAGAGGGAGGGATGGAGGGAGGGATGCAGGAGGGAGGGATGGAAGAGGGAGGGATGCGGGAAGGAGAGATGCAGGAAGGAGGGTTGCCAGGGGGAGTGATGTGGGGGGGAAAGGATGGGGGGATGCAGGGAGGAAGCCTGCAGCAGTAGGGGGTGGGGAGGGAGGATGCGCAGTGAAACGCGATGCGATGTGATGCGATGCCTCCTCTGGCACTGCTGCTGCCGGAGCTGTCCCCTCCGTCTGTATACTGATGGCTTCAGGGCTTGAGCAGGGAGAGAGAGGAAGAGTTGCTGTGAGGATTCCTCTTCTTCAGGAAAATCTGGCTGCTGATGCACCCTGGCACGCAGGGGGTTAAACCAATCGGTGTCCCCCCAGCGGGGCTGGGTACCACCAGGCTCTCAGCAGGGTGTCCCCTTAAGGACACAGGACACCTGTGTCACCCCTGCTGGTGGCTGTGAAACACAGAAAACAGCCTCATCCTGGCTGCTGGATCCCTGCAGGATTTGGCCCCTATTTCAAAAAATTTAACCAAAACACTGCACAGACATAGACATCAAGTGTCCACCCCTGCACACCTGCCCCAGAGGGCATCTGAAACACCCAGAGCACTGCCTGCCACAGGGGCAGTGTCCTGTCACCTCTTGGGTCCTGTATCTCTGTCTCCCCAAAGCCATAACTGAAGCCATGAGGTACCTCAACCCAAACATCTGGCCAGCACCCTGAGCTGGTTGCAAGTAGGGTCAGGGTGTGCAGGTCCCCATCCCAGGACCTGCAGACTGAGTGGTTTTAGTCCCAGCCTAGCTGGTGTCTGTCCCCACCCCACCCCAAGACATAGCCAGTGGCAGCAAGAGCTTACCAAAAGTGGAATAACTTTTGTTGAGGCTTGGTGCCAGCTAACCCTGAGCTCAAGGGGGACATCGAGCTGAGAACAGACCAGCCCTCACTCTGGGCGCAGCAATGGCACAGCAGGGACAGTCACTGCTCATGCCATTCCCATGGGCAGGGACCCACTCAATCCCAATTTCATTTTCTCATCTAAGTGTAACTCCTCTTTCCAGCAGAAGACAGTGCAATTCTCTCCAGTTCCAGGTAAAGCCATTTCCTAACCCAGTTTCCCAGCCTTATCCAGTCTGAGGTCAAACACAGCTCTCAGCCACTTCTCCTTGCCAGGGCTGCTTCTGCTAACTGTAGGCACCGTGCCACTTCCCAGGTAGTGTTTAGCAGAGCAGGAGAGGAACTGGGACACTGATTACACTTCACATGGGATTTCAGGCTTGTGCTTCCATCAGGGAGCAAATCAATTATTCTTCTATGCCGCTAAGAGGTTACAGTACTGAGGCAGAGGCTGGGGGGGATTCTCATTGAGAATGTTATTCCATCTTCATTGTGATTTATTTGCTATGCATATTATCTTGAAATCTTACTCTATCCTTAAAGGGAAAGTATTTTTTTGTGCAGAACCTGCTTCTTGAATAAAAACTTTTGTCAGTAATACCCCTGTTTGATGAAACATGTCAGGCCATTTCTCTGATCCTTACCCAACCCTGATCATCAAAACTTGTATTTCATTTTTGCGAGAAGAGTTAAAGAGCAATGGCCTGACCCTGTGGGGATAGACGTGCACTCGTAACAGAAAAGATTTTGCTGATATTTCAGTCTGGATGTAAAGAGGGAATTTTATTGCTCTTATCCTTACTTCCAGGCAGTGCTGGGTTCCCAAAGGGTTTTGTCCTTTATCTGCAAGGAAATCAGACCTAGACTGAGCTGGAAAACTCCTTCTTTGAAACCTGACACATAACATTAGCCAGGTAACATTTTCTGAAGTTAACTTGGGAGGTCAACAGCAACATAAAAGCTCAGTTATTCCTCACAACAGAGCCCACAGAAGGGGTCAGCAGATGCCAAGGGCTCTTTGCCTCTGGTAAGCCCAATGCTGAGATCTCACCACCAGCAACCACAAGGCTCTGCTGCAGGAGGGCTGCTGCAGAGGTGAATGTCAGGGTCACTTGCAGAGCACATAGAGTTGTCCTTGCTGGTGAGCAAGCTCGAGCTAACATTTCTGGGAGAGTTTCAGAAAATACAGCTAGACATTTGCAAATGTTAACAGACATGTAAAACACTGCTGCTTTTCGGAGGGTGACAGCAACTGGAGCGCAGTGCTTGGTGGGGTGGAGTGGCCACACACCAGAGTGCACAAATGGGTAGAATAACCTGTCATCTGCCACTCGTCTGACAGCTCCCTGAATTCTTCACGCTCTTATCTCATGTAAATCCTAAAAGGAAAAGAAAATGACACTAGGCAGGAACTTAGAATCTGAAATATGGCATTGTTTTAGTGGAATAAATGTGATGGTGTTTTATAAAGAAAACTTAAAAAGGTTTTGTGGCCTTAAAATGGTGCAACTGAGGAAGAAAGGTACAAGACAAGGTGAATGATCGTTCTTTCTTTTTCATAACACAGGGAATGGAGGGCAGCACATAAACTGGTCAGGCAGAAATTTTAAAACAGGAGAAGACGAACATTTCTCACACAGCACATAACTAATCCGTGGCACTCATCACAATACACTGAAGAGGCCAGAAATAAGTACTGGTTCAAAAAGAGATTAGAGAAATTAGTGGTAAAAAGCCCATCAGGGGCTGCTAAACATGGAGCTGGGAAGTAACTGGAATGGCTGGGAAGCCCCTGACCAGCAGGATGCTGGAGGGTGCAGTAACAAAACTATCGCTCTGCAAATCCCCCATTCCTCCCCAAACCAAGCATCTGCTGCTGGCTGTCATTGGAGAGAGGATCACAGGTGAGAGGGTCCTTTGGTCTGACCCACTGTGGCCATTTCAGGTTCTCATGACAATGCCAAAACATTGCCACCTCAGTGCCAGGCAGACAGCCAACCTGGATAAATCAAGATCAGA
The DNA here is from genome assembly GCF_009769625.2 of Cygnus olor. Classification (NCBI taxonomy): domain Eukaryota; kingdom Metazoa; phylum Chordata; class Aves; order Anseriformes; family Anatidae; genus Cygnus; species Cygnus olor. Next base: position 9,512,075 of record NC_049173.1, on the reverse strand, counting down.
TATGCCAGATTTGCCTGCATTCCCTTCAGCCCCATATCTCCTTCTAGTCATCTAGCTAATCCTCTGTGGACCAAGTACCACTCTATGAGTTGGACTGATGTGGGATGACTGATGGGGACCGTGGTTCTGACTCTGCTGCTCCACACTCCCCCTGAAGTCATTAATTATGCCATCTGACATGAGCACTGCTCTCAAGCCGATATTTGTGATGTACTTGATGGATTTCCTCCCCTCCTGATAGCTCATTAGGACATGTTTTATTATGGGAAAAATTGCTGAGAAATTAATTATTCAGGCAAAAACATTGTTGCGAGCAACTTTATTTATTTATTTATTTATTTTGCCTTGGATATATCATTTTTGTGGTTCAAGAAAAATAACAGCTACGTGTTTAGAAGGTGGCTACCATCTTGATACCAGTAATGTGCTGTTTACTTCTGGAGAGGAGGCGCACAGTCACAGCAATATCTCTGCAGAAGGATGCCCAGGGAGCAATATGTCTATATTCTAGGCAGAGAAAAACAGTCCAAAGGGCTGCTTTTCTGACAGCCCTTCAGTCACCCAAAGGCAACTTCTCCCTGATTTACTTGAGCTCAAATGGCTGCCTCAGCCCCTTTTACCAAATAATTTAACAAATGCAGCTTGCCCATTAAATGCAGCAAACCACCCACAGACTCTGGAGTCTGTTTTGTTCAGACTCTCTGGTCAGTTTTATTATTATATTAATCCATTATTATTATTCCACGAGTCTTGACCTACAGCATTTGTCCTTGGAGACTAATAGAAATGTTTGAAGCATCCTGAATATCCTCTTATGGTAGTCACTGTAAATGCCACTTTTTGGAAGAGGTTTCTTATGGTAATCACTGTCTTCAGGAAGGTGACTGCCACTAGTTCAGAGGGATTATAGACAAAGCACCCAACTGTCAGCCACCTGTCACATCTGCATTTCTTCACAGCTACTGCAGCAGTATGAATCTCTCAGGGCTTCTCATATGGGAACGTTTTGACATTGTGCTTTTTTTTGTGCAAACATATTTTTTTTTTAAGTGCCTCCATTCTGCTAGGAAGGCTGTCTTGTCTGCTAGAAGGTTATGGGCAGAGAGGGTGCCATGTTGACAGGCATTAATGAAGCAGTTATCAGGAAGCAACTGAATGTCATTAATGTGTCCATACACAAGAGCCTCAGTATTTTGATACCCAAAGGAGAACAAACTTATCCAACCCTGTTCATGTCCTGAAATTAAAAATGTTAGAATGTGGAGAAAGGAAAGGAAAGGGAAGGGAAAGGGAAAGGGAAAGGGAAAGGGGAAAGGGAAAGGGAAAGGGAAAAGGGAAAAGGGAAAAGGGAAAGGGAAAGGGAAAAGGGAAAGGGAAAGGGAAAAGGGAAAGGGAAAAGGGAAAGGGAAAGGGGAAAGGGAAAGGGAAAGGGAAAAGGGAAAAGGGAAAGGGAAAGGGAAAGGGAAAGGGAAAGGGAAAGGGAAAGGGAAAGGGAAAGGGAAAGGGAAAAAGGGAAAGGGAAAAAGGGAAAGGGAAAAAGGAAGGGAAAGGGAAAGGAAAAAAGGGAAGGGAAAGGAAAGAGAAGGGGAAAGGGAAAAGGGAAAAGGGAAAGGGAAGGAAAGGGGAAAGGGAAAGGGAAAGGGAAAGGGAAAGGGAAAGGGAAAGGGAAAGGGAAAGGAAAGGGAAAGGGAAAGGGGAAAGGAAGGAAAGGGAAGGGAAAAGGGAAAGGGAAAGGGAAAGGGAAAGGGAAAGGGAAAGGGAAAGGGAAAGAGAAATAGGGAAACGGGAAAGGGAAAGGGAAAGGGAAAGGGAAAGGGAAAGGGAAAGGGAAAGGGAAAGGGAAAGGGAAAGGGAAAGGGAAAGGGAAAGGGAAAGGGAAAGAGAAGGGAAGGGAAGGGAAGGGAAGGGAAGGGAAGGGAAGGGAAGGGAAGGGAAGGGAAGGGAAGGGAAGGGAAGGGAAGGGAAGGGAAGGGAAGGGAAGGGAAGGGAAGGGAAGGGAAGGGAAGGGAAGGGAAGGGAAGGGAAGGGAAGGGAAGGGAAGGGAAGGGAAGGGAAGGGAAGGGAATGGAAGGAGCAGAAAGGAAACTAGGGGAAAGGAAGGAAAGGAAAGGAAAGGAAAGGTGAGGAAAGGAAAGGTGAGGAAAGGAAAGGAAAGGAAAGGAAAGGAAAGGAAAGGAAAGGAAAGGAAAGGAAAGGAAAGGAAAGGAAAGGAAAGGAAAGGAAAGGAAAGGAAAGGAAAGGAAAAGGCATGCTTGAGCTTTTTTGAGCATCATTAACCCTAAGCTCTGAACAACTGCTGCATGTCAGACTTCACAGAGCACCTGTGGGGGCTGTAGCACCTAAGAGGAGCACACTCCCTAAACAGTACTTTCTTTGCTCACCTGCCTCTCCTGTCCTTGGTGAGAGGACAGGAGTACTGACAAGGAAAGTAGGACAAGCTCTAGCAAGGCTCTGGTCCCAGGTTCTGCACAGATGCGGAGAGGACCAAAAAAAAAAAAAAACCACAACAAACAAAAAGAGAAAAAAAAGCTTCAAGAGCAAATGTACATTTTCTTCTGGCACCAAAAATGTGTTAGAAAAGCAAGGGAAACTTCTTAAAAGAACAGGAGGAATGAAAGGGAGAAAAAACTACAAGAACAGAGACCAGCAAAATAAGAACTCATAAAGTCCAAGCAATCAAAACCTAGCCAGAAGATGAATGTAACTCTGCCCCACTTTAGATTAAATGGAGTCATTACATATTATATCAATATTTGACATCTGCAGCTTAACCTGTGACTGCTGAAGACTGCAATATCATCAGATCCAGGGGTCAAGCAGTCACTGAGGTCTTGTGCATCTGAACAGTGCTGGGTCTGCTCTGCACTTCTGGGCCTGTGCTTTCTGCTCTTAGAGATGCTCTGTATCCAAAAGTCCCTTGCACACATGTAATGAAGTTTGCTGCAGAGCTTTGCTCTATTTCATTTGCTTTTTTTCTACCAGCATTCCCCTGGGATACACTCTTTCCCTTGATTAAATGGCTATCCTGTGCTTCTTTACAATGCCTCTGTCTGCTCTGTAGCATGGGGAGCACCAAGCAGAAGCTGAAGGCAAAGTTATGGCCTCACCAGGAACACAGCAGCAAAGTCCCTCGTGTTCCCCATGACCTATTCTCTGTTTCTACCTAGGGCAGAAAGGTACATCTAGCAGGGACAATTCTTATGACACACAGAAGTCCAGCAGTCTTTTTACAGAAGTGAATCTAGCACCCAGAGCCTGGTGTGGTGGGTGCCAAGCACCCACAGTGCTGGTGGTCCAACTCTGAGCCTTCTGGAAATGAGGCTGAGCCTCTTTTTCTGAAGATCAGTCAGATGTTTTCCAGCCTTAATATGGCTTTGAAAAAAGAACCTCAGTCTCTGCTGGTTTTGGTTTTCTTTGTAAACCCATTTATATGTGCAGCCACTAACTAATTTTTTCTTAAGCTCAAGTCATTTCCCTGGGAAATTCTCAAGGTCAGCAATCAACAGTCCATCACAAAGACAGCTGAAAAGCAGCAAAAAAAAAATCCTTCTGTAAACTACATCATGTTTTTAAATGAGTTATCACTATGATTAAAAAGGTTTTAGGTTGCAGAGAGAGACATATCACAGAGTATCTTTGCTGTTTATTCTAATTAAATTTAAGTCGAATGACATTTTAGGAAAAAAGAAGAAGAAAAAAAAACAAAAAAACATTGCAAAGCTTTGTCCAAGTAACTCGGTGCCACATATCAGCATATCTCAATCGGCTTCGATGCTGTCACACTGATTTAGACCCCAGGACATTCTGCCCCACCTGTCTGCAGCAGTTTCTATTCTACACACATAGTCATACATACTAAGAGCAGCTAATGGATAGCATGCCAATTAATAACATATACTTGCTTTATGTGTGACATATTGTACCATGCATTGATTTTTAATCTGCTCAAACTAGCATTTTTCATGCAGGGTGAAAATCTGATGTGAGAAATAGCCTCTTCATTTTCCCTGACAACTATTAACACTGAGCTTGTCTTCAGTGCTCATGCTGTAGGCAACTGCTCCTGCCAAAAGTAAATGCAAAGACTGAGGAGAAATCCAGTTTGCAAAATTAACCTCTGTCTCAAAAGTGAATAAATCAGGACAAAGGGGCATACACTTCGCTCCTGGAGACAGGAGGAACTTCACTGTGACTGTTTGCCTCTGATAAGGCAGTGAGCAAAAAGAACCTCAAATGCTAAGACATTAGGGGCTTTGCAACTTCTTGTGGATGGGACAACTCTAATGGGAAAAAGTGGATTTATAATGATTCTGAAGCCATAAACTAAGGCTAAATAGAAGACCCTGTTGCCTTCTCCCACACATGATCATGTCACTGCCTTCATTCAGCATCCTAAAGACATGCTCTGTCAACCTGAGCCAAGTCCCACCACTGAAGTTCACATTGGGCTGGCAGCCCATGCCTCTAAAACACCAGGCACAGAGATTTAGAGGGAAATGAGGTGACTGTGGCCCTCAAATCTGCCCAGAGTATATCATGGCCTCATTAGCCACGTTGCTCATATGTGGGATAGAGGCAAATGTTCATTTGCTCAGCTCCTCAGCTGAAGGCATTGGTACTAAACTAATTACAGCCAACAGGATGTCTGACCTGGTACATTGTCTCTCAAGGCCACTGAGAAAGGTGTGGAAATAAACAACAAAAAGAGTCCCAGATCATTATATTCCTGGCTTGGTGCAGTTTTCCACTCAGCAGACGAAATCGCATAAAGCAAGTGGTTTTGCAGAGCTCCATTTCCATATTTCAGTCCAAGGCCAAAATGCCTGCCAGTGTGCTTTGGGGACTTTGTAGCTAATGCACACTGTCTGGCCCCAGCTTACCCCATACTTCACTGTTGCTGCATATAGGGTATGCATCTGTGGCTGAATTTGCATTTGGTTATTGATAATGAACAGAAAACCGGATGTATAATTTTGGTTTTGAAATTAGTAAACACATGGGCTTTCTTAAGGTAAGAGGACTCCCAAATGTCTCATGACATTATTGCTTTCTTATCTTGAAACGTTACAATATGCTTGCAAAATATAGTTCTGCAGAGATTTTGGAAACATTAAAGGTTCAACTATTGACTCCCCTTCTCATTAGGTTTGTAAGGTACAGAGATTAGTTATAAATGATGTGGTAGGTGTTGTATTTAAAGCTCTGTACTGAGGGGATAGTATATGTAATGTGTAAGCACCCGCTGCTTGGGTAAATCCCAAAGTCCCCAGAAGTTACTGAGTAGGTGAGGTGCAGCTGTGTCATGCCACAATATTGCTAACAGCCTCAAAGGTTCTGTAGGTTGCTATCAAAAAAGGGAAATAAAAATAAGGTAAGATAATGATTAGTAAGTCAGAGATTCCCATGTGAGTTCAAAATTAACTACTTTGTAGGTTCCAACACAGAGGTCCCGCCTTGTGTCAGGGACATATGCATTTTACAGTGATCAAAGCAGAGCTTTGAATACTTGACATAGGAGATGAAATACAGATCTGCAATTTGCAAAGTAAAAACACAACAACAGCAATAACGAGACATCTAAACAGATCTGAATGTCACACTCCTGGGTGCAACCATAGAGATACCTTATTTGTGGCAGAGATGAAAAGACAGGGAATAGATGATCATTACTGTAACAACTACTTTAGTAAGCCTGGTATGGTGTTGGGTTTTTTTTTGTTTTGTTTTGTTTTTTTCCCCTGTTTCTTGTCATGTTTGGTATTCATTTTTGTCATGATTGATCAAAAACTGACAAATAATGTCTTTTATTACAATGTACTATATAAGCAAGATTTTCAGAAGCATTTTGGGATGTTTGCATATCCCACTAGTGCTGTATCTACACAGACAGTAACAGAAAGACCCATTTGACTCTGCACATACTCTGAGATTGCCATGACTAAGACAAATTTAGCTAACATTTTCATTTGCAAGTTTGCTGCTAAGAGATACAGGACCTACTAGCTAGGATACATTTGTATATGGCTTGCAGAGCAGTGACAGACTGTGCCCAGCCTGCTTGACAAAGGGATGCATGTCTACCTGTGTCCTTTCCTGTTGGTACATCTTAATAGGCAAACTGAGCAATGTTCAGAAATAAACACATCTGGAAACTCATACTGAGAATGAAAAAATTCAACTCTCCAAAAGCCAATAATCTTTCCCCAAAGATTTTTCTCCACTGCTTCAGTAGCTACCAGCCATCCTGCAACGCACCTTCTGTGGGACCTCCTCTCCCTACTGCTCACCAAATGCACTTCTCACAGTCAAAATAGTGCAGGAAACACAACAAACAGAACAAGCATTAGTGACCATGCTGAAAGATGTCTAAAAAGTTCACTTGACATCAATTTATTCTGCAAAGCTCTGAAATGTTCACTGGCATAGTGCTAATCTCAACAAAATCATTGTAATCTGAAGACAACCAAATGCAGGACAATCAAGTAACAGGACCATCATTCTTTGATATCAGAATTTGACTTTTAGCCTTGAAATGGTAGCAAAACATCTGGATACAGGGCTGAGCCTCCATCACCAGGAGCTCCCAGCTGCTCTGTGGATGGGCGCAGCTGGTACATCCCTGCCCTGAGCACCATGGACACAAACCATCCGGAACCTTTTGGTCCCAGGGCCAGAGGTTGCTCCCTGACACTTTTTTTGGCAGTCCATCCACATGTGAGTGTTTCTTCCTTTTTTTCTGCCACAGATTATCTGAGTGACCACAGCCAAGTCACTTCCTTGCTGTCACCCCCTGACATCTTTTGCTGGATTCACCTGTAATGGTAATAAGTTTTTGTATGCTCATGCAACATCTGATACAACGACCCCCCCATCTTCTCCTGAGGATTATAAAATGATAAAAAGACACAAAAAAACCAGCTATAACTTTAGTGTGCATAAGCCTTGGCTAGCCTAGTTGGTAAAACATTTATCTCACAGATTTATCTTGCACTTCAATATCAGAAGCTGTAAGGCTGTTCCCTTAATCTTCCCCTGTACACACAATATCTGCTTGATCCTACCTAGGACCAAAACCCCAGCCTGGCAGAGAGGGAGAAGAGCAACCCAGTAGTCAAGAAATTGCCTAGGAGCAAAAAACAATGCCACTCATTTTTAAAAATTGCTTAAAAATGGTGCAGTCAGAGCCTCATTTATGTTCCACAAGGACTGTTGCAGTGTCTGGCCAATGCTTGCTGTGGGACGTCATCAGAGTGAAGAAGGCACAAAACTTTAAGGGAGAGCTCCAGATGGGACTTCCTCACATAGCAGTTGTGGTGGAAGGGGGCTGGCAGGCAGAGACTTCCTTTAAGGAACACCTACAGCACCTTTACCTTTTGTGAGTTGCTTTTTCCAACTGCAAGACAACTTCCAGGAGTAAGGCAGCGGTGCAGCAGATGCACATGGATTGTCACTGAAGCTAAAGTAAAGTTAAAAAATGCATGGGTTTCAATCTGAAGACTGAAATTTCATTGACTTTATCTGGTCAGGTCTTCCTTTGTTTTCCCTGCTTTTCCCCTGGCACTGTGTGATCCATGCCCACAAGCTGGTGAAATAGCAATGGCTGCACTCACTGTGCAGAGGATCCCTTTCTACATGGGGCTTTTTTTTTCTTTTTCCAGACCAGCTTTCATGTAAATTCTTGTTTAAATAAGTGCTCTGCCCCCAAGAAGTACAAAATTTGTCTCTTAGTTAGGAAGTTTCTGCACTCTGAAAACATGCTATATAAACGTGAAAATTTTTTTTATTAACATTTAATGGAGAATTAAGTGCAGTATTGACACTAGAAAATGGACTGTATTATTTTTATGCTGTGATATGCAAATATACTCATTGTTATTGCAGATTAGGAGAATGAAATTGCTAATGTTTTTAAATAATGTTTATTATATTCCTCTGACAAAAATACCCATTAAAATACCACTTAAAGAGCATGAAGACTGCAGATATCTGAAATTAATTCTGATTTTTTTTTCTATAAAAAAAAAAAAAAGATAAGTTTTAAAAATTCAAATCTGCATTTTTCTGGTTTTACAAATAGCCCACCAAATCAATATTTCAGGAGAGTGAATCAATATTTCAGTACACTGTGATATAAAGTAAAAAAAATTGGTCTATTAACATCTTTTTATTAGCGTGTCAATTGCAGTGCACAAAATTTGCACATATGGGTAAAGAAATTGTTTCCTGAAAATGTGCAAATTGCTACTTCACTGAATGTAAATGAAGTGCTAATTGCTCTTTGCAAACAATATTTATGCAAATTATGCCCTACTGCTTACATAGCAGTGTGGATTTTACATTTATATTTCTTGCTTTTTTTTTTTTCCCATCCATTTGACTGTGTCTGGACATCAGGACTTGGGCTATTATTCTCTCTTTTCAATACATTTTATGGAGATATGAATGAGTGAAGAATGGGAAAGGACCTGCAGACGGTAATATATCACATCTTAGAGGGCAGAAGATCTAAATCTGTTCTGTTATTCTGGTTCATCATTCACTAAGCAAACTATTTGCAATAAATTATTCATACCAGTTTTTTCCTTTCATTCTGTTTGCCTTTTGACCCCAGATATGTAGGGAAAAATCTCTACTAGAGCCATTAGGAAAAGAAAAAATCAAAAATGTCTTTCATAAGCAACCCTTTCTCTGTGGGATGTTCCTAAATAAAGAGTCTGGGAGATTTTCAACAGTCAGTCCTCTATTACAGCTCATCCTCTGTAACCAAATACTTGATTTAAGTAACCAGCACCCACTACATATTGCAAATTTTATAGTCAGCGATGCTGTTGCACATTCTTTCTGATGAAAGCTAAAACATGATGACTGAAAGGTGGTGGCAGGTGATGAGAGACCACTCTAAGAAATCTCTGCTCTCCAAAATATACATAAAATAACAAAGTAATAAACACCACTTGACCAAATATGTAATTCAAATTAATACATTTACATTTTGGGTTGTTTTGTTGTTTATTAGTTTGTTTATTTTTCTGATGTTAACCTAGATTTAATAGTTTGCTTCTTCCTTTTTTTCCCCTTTAATGTATCATTAATTCTGTCAAGTCAACATACCTTGTATAGAATTTCCCAGTCACAAGTAAGAGGAACCTTTAACTACTTAAGGAATATGTTTTGAAATATTCATGAACATGGACTGCAAATTTTCATCTTGAACCCTTGAAACTTCCCTATATACTTATCAACACTGCATTTCTGGAGGTGAAAACCTTCTCCACTTGATATTATTAGATTAGCCATTAACTTCAGTGAGGTTCAGATTAGCCTTTCATAGTTCAGTTTCTTAAAATTTATTCTGTGATATAAATCATGATTTTTTTTTCTTTTTACAACGTTTTTTATTGGTTACTGGAATTTCAAGATCTCAGGGTTTCAGATGTCTCTGTTGTCTTGCTCCTCAAAAAAAATGGAAGGCAAAATTTTTTGTTTGTTTGTTTCTTTCTAGGTTGAATGGATGGGACACACCTCCATAGCACTGAGGAGTACATAGGACAATGCAATTTAAAAATAAATATTGCTGGAGGAAGGGAACAAATATGCCTGGGGGAGCTGGCCAGGACTCTCACAGATGATTTGGATTAGTTTTTATTGCTCTCTGGAGGCAGGCAAGCTGTCTTCCCTTGCACAGCCAAGTGGTCTGAGTTACCCTTTTTAGCTCCACTGCTATTCCTGCCTGAGACTGGCCATGTCACTCATGTCCACAGGATAAAATCACAGGATAAAATGTCAACTCCTTCCTTGTTTTGCTGCAGTCACACGTCATGCTGCATCCCGCAGCCAGTAGGTTCACCCCAACCCAGCCAGCCCTCCTGAGCCACTCTCCCAGCAACGGGTTTTCAGTGGGATTCCCTAAGAGTTTCCTTCCTATGAGGACGATCTGTCATGCATGTCCCAAGCGTAAGCAGAAGCAACAGTTTCACAAACAGCATGGTGTTTGCAGCTCCTCCAGCTCCAGCTGAGGAGCTTCTCATGAAATGTCAGTCAGGTCAGAGGATGCTTGTGTGCCATTCCTTTGCACAAGTCATCAGTGTCATCACAGCTGTGTTGGTGTCATTGAGCGACAAGTGAGAAACAGATGGGAAAAATATATTCCAGCTGTACTTCTCTCTCTCTCTCTCTCATCCCCTAACAGTGGGGTCTAACAGTGTCCCCCGGTGAAAGTGTCTCCCAGCATAGACACTAAATTGGAGTTAGGTTAACATGGTATAACATAATGTCCAGCCTTGGAGCAGGCGGCGTGTGCAGCAGATCATGGGGGCACTGCTGTGCAATGACCCCACACTGAGTACATCTAATTCTAATCCCAAGAGAAAGGAGACCTTAAAAATTAGCAAGATGTCCCCAGCGGATCAGAAGATAAACATCCATTTGAAGAGGAAGGTACACAACAAGGGAGCTACACTAATTCACCAGAATAGATTGTGCTGTTGGGAGCTCTCACAGCTTTTCATCTTAGAGCGTCTCTGAAGGTTTCTCACCCTCAAAAGCTCTTCTTCTGTGAGCGTTTTCAGACCCACTCATTTCTTTGTCTCAGGAGTGATGAGAAACAGCAATCATCTTTCTTTTTTTGCAGAGCTTTTCCATCTGGGACAACTTGAACTTCCCTAAAGAAATATTGTATATTTTTCTGTATTGCCGGTACAGTTCATGAAATACACCTCTTCTAAGACAACCAAGAAATCTCTGCCTCTGGCCTTAGAGTTTGTTTCTCTATCTCTGGAGCTATCCAGTGCTCAGGAACTTCTTGGAGAAATTCTCAAACATCACTCAAATTCAGCTCCAGCTCAGCAATCAGAATTTCTTAGGGCTCGGATATTTACCTGTGTTCCTCTGGCTCACCGAGCTGCCTCACACCAGCCACTCCCGCCCACACCATAAAATGTCTTAATACAAACACCCTAAAATGTTGTAATTCAGCCTTTCCTGAGAGAGCTTTAAACTGATGTGTTTTATGCTGTGTGCAGGAGCAAAACAAGTCTTTTTCCCTCTGTCTTCCTTTTGATGCTGACTGCTGCCCTTTTACCTGAAATTGGGACTAGAGATAGGCAATTGTTCTTTAGCAATGGCTGGACTTCAATTTTCAGTAGTTGCCTCCAGCAAGATCAATCCGCACAGGCTCTTAGCAGTGACAAAGCACAAATGGACTTCCCTGCATCTCATCAAAACCTAACTCCCAGGAATATGAGAAAAGGAGTTCAATTGCTGCAGTTTACCTCAAGCTTGGAATGGGCTTGACAACCCCCAAAGAGTTCTCTAGTTTCTGCTGCCTTAATTTTCTTCAAAGACCATAACCCTGTGGCCCTGCTGCTGGAGGTGGGTCTTCTTGTAACATACTCTACCTTCAGTGAGTCAAGTCTATGTCTATGATCACGTTTTTAACTACTCCAGAGAACATTTATTATTGCTTATTCATTCTCAGATCAAGGCATGTAAACACGGGCGTGAGAGTCTGGAGACATAGGCTCCCATCTGCAGAGAGGCAAAAGGTGTGTCTAATTTCTCAGTCCTTTAGTACCCAATAAATTTAAATTTACAAGCAAGGTTGGGGACAGCATTGGTGCCAGCAGGACACAGGCTGGGGCCTGCAGCCTGCACAGCACACGTCCCTTCAAGCTGTAGGGCTCTCCGCACACTTGCTGCCCAGGCAGATCAGAGCCACAGCCACCATGAGTCTGATCTGCAACCCTTGGCACAGCAAGCACAGCCCTGCCTGCCCCTCAGTCCTGTTTCAATAAATGCTTAAATTTGAGTGTGTCCTGTGTCAAACGCTCATCAGCCACTCGAGCACTCTGTATAATTGGGGTCAGCAATAGCCTGCTTTCTGCATGGATACGGCAGCTTCAGGACAGGAAAATGTTATGAGACGCAGAGAAGTGGCTGCAGCCTGAGGGAGAGACACTATTAGCATCTGCCTGCCAGCGCTGGGCTCCGTCTGCATCCAAGTGGTTTGGACAGGGTGGGACGAAAGTGGGCAATAAAATGGTGGTGGGGCTGAGCAGGCTACAGGACCAGGGTCAACCAGCAGCAGCAGCTCCTTGGGGCCTCGCAGCCAGGTCTTGTCCCACCACCCCAAAAAGGGAGCAGGGCAGGCTGGGGACAGCCCCCACCTGGGACATCAGGCACCTCCACAAGGATGGAGGTCAGCCCATCGTGGGGTCTGGCTGGGGGATGCTCTCAGAGCATCTCTGAGCAGAGAGGCAGAGCAGGGCTGCTGGAGCCAGCCTCATCGCCCTTTTCCTCAGGTGGGTTCATACAGTGACGTGTCCTTTTCATTTATTTTGAACAAGAAATCTTGTGTTTGTACAGGAACCTTCACAGTACATAAAGTGCTCTTTCTTTATTGAAAAGTGTAAGAATATGAGAATTTACCACAGACTCTGAACTAGAAAATCCTTGGGTTTAAGGCCATTCTTAGGTTTAAAAAATAATCCTTGAACTTAATTTCTCCCCTCAGACTTAATTTTACTCCCCATACCTAAAACACCCTTGTCAGAGACAGTAACAGCAACATCAGACCTTGATACTTCTCTGTCTGGTGCTCTGAAGTGCATGCCTTGTCCTCGAAGGTAAAATCAACACCTTCACAACAGATGGATAATATTGATGCAATATTATTACATGAAGTAACGTTGCTTCTTTTACTCTATTTTTTCTTTTGTTCTCAAAGAAGACACAGCACAAACAGCAATCCAGGTCCAGCCCTTTCTCAGGTCCCCAGGCTAGAGCCGCCGGCAGGACTCCTATAAAGGGCCCATCACTTGCAGATAAAGTGGTTGGAGAGGTGTCACCAAGGGCACACTTTGATCTTCAGGTTTTTATTAACCTGGGCGATGATATGTGAGGAGATAAGGATGTTGTTTGCTCTCAGACCTGAGATTGAATTTCCAGTCCTGGCAGTTAGAGAGGAAAAAACCCCAACTTATCCTTGGAAACACACAACATCTCATGTGGCAACAACTGGAACACAAAGGCATATTGCTATTTTTAAAGCAGATTTTCTGAGTACAACGGCAGTTTAAAATATACACAAAAATAGCGGTCCCTAGAGCCTGCTAATGCCAGTCTCCTGAACCAACAGCTTCCAAATAGCTTTAGGAGGAGTCAGATTCCCCAATACCTCTCACAGGAGTGTAAATCCGTGCACATGTACACAGACACACGCACCGATGTTAAAGGAACTATTTGGGATTTACATTGCAGCCACTGCGAACACGCTCTGACCCAAGTGCCCAAGTGCAAACAAAAAACGTGTTTCCCAGCCACATGAATATTTTATTCTCCCATGACAAGGCCTCTGCGCTCATCAGCCGGGAGCAGAGGAGATGCTGCCAGCTCTGCTCGCAGGGCTGGCTGTCAGACTCCCTGCATGTGCCAGCTCTCAACAACATCACCGCACTGCTGTAAGCCTCCAGGACGGAGACAGGAAGGGTCTCAGAGATGGGGGAGCGTAAAAGAGTTCCACCACAGAGGATTTTTGATAGTGCTGCACAATTAGGAGTCCCTAATTCACTCTCCTCATTCCCTGTGAAGGCTGCCTGGAGGAGTGTGCTCTCCCAGCTTCGAAATGAAGCAGCCTCATGCTCTTTCCTGCCTCGTTAAAGTGATTCAGGCTTTCAAGTTATCAATTTAAAAATAAATAAATAAATAAATAAATAAAATCTAAAGAAGGAATTGGTTATAAAAAAATAATGCCCTTATGACTGAGGTATTGTAAGGGATGTGCTGGATGCCCAAACAGCAGTCAGCATCTACCACTGCCCACTCTAAAGAAGAGCCCGTGCTCAGTGTTGAGAGATAATTAAGCAGGGAGGAATGGGATTCCTGAAATCGGAGTGCATTGAGTGAGAAGCTGCCTGAGTGAATGAAAAGGAAACAGCCTGGATTTGCGTGCTGTTGTGTTAATTCCTGACCACTGGGAGAAGAAATACCTGGTGTGGCAAAAACTTCCTGTCTCCCTGATCAGGTTTGTGCTCCACGGATAACATAAGTGCTGCAGAGGCTGTTGGTGTTGCCTTTCTTTTCCATGTCATTGTGCTGCTTTGTTTGACTTTGCAGCAGAAGTTACCAATAAAAATGTGTTCTCAGGAGCACTGCTTCACTGATCTGGCTCAGGGTCTTCAGTCTAATGATAACTGTAGCATCTAATTTGGGGGCCAACCCTGTCAAACCTCAGCATGTGAAATTCCAAGAGATTGTGTAACTAATATAATTTATTCAAATGATAAATTAGACTTCAGAGTTTTATTTATTCCGGTAAAGTGTATCTCTTTTCTCCATTTCCATTTCTAGGCTGCAATCCTGGAGATGTTTTAAAACAAATATACAGTTTATTCATCATGAGAACCTCATGTGTGCAAACATCTACCAAAAGCCTTGGTTTTAATCCTACAGCAAATATACAAATAACCCACTTCCAGAGGGAGTTGCTAGCTTTAATTAGCCTCAACTTCTGATGTTTTATGTGATATAGCTTCCAAAAGCCACTCTTTCTCTTGTAACCTTTTAATTTCAACTAATTTCCAATGATCATAGGTTAAATAATTTGCTATAGAGATGCACGATATATGATTGTCTTATATTGGTCATGGATAGAAACTTTAAAAACCTGATGCTCTTCTTTTTAATAGCAACCTATCTGACTGCTTTTCCTACTGCTGTACATAGCTGCACTTTACCCCACCTATGCAATATTTCAGACAATGCCAGCAATGATTTTTGTTGGCTGGAATTTAAATTGGATAAATTTTTAGATCTCTGTTGTCAACTGCTTGTGGAAGAGAGCACATTATTCAAACCACTTTGATGTGTTCAGTTAAAAATATCTCCCTATAGGCACACCTAGTCATTTTGTTTGTTTGTTTGTTTGTTTTATAGAAGGTAACCTGGCAGATAGAAGTCAATCTATCATCTGTTTTTCAAGCTAAAGTGTCCCGGCCTATTTAATTGTTCTATTGTCTTTTTTTTTTTCTTTTATGTTTATATCTATCTTCCTTCCTGTATAAGATGCAGAGCATGAATATAAAAAGCTTTCATGCAAGGACAACTTCAAAACTGCTTTCCACCCCAGATTCCCCAGCAGTGTGGCAGGAAAAGCCTCAAGGTTGAGGCTGTGAAGGGAAGAGGTATGAAAGAGATTCTTGCATTTCCAGAATCTCTCTCACCTTCCCCATTTGGGGTGAAAACTCATAGACTTGGGTTACACAGTACTGCAGAACAGAAACATGAATGAGAGTACCCTTTCCTAACTTGCTCTAATAAGCAGCTGTGAAGTAACTACTTTTGCTAGTGGGGGACTGACTTCTTAAAATCTCTCCTTGTACTCCTAGAAAAGCAGCAATTTTACTCTCATTGTTCCTGCAGCAGAGTTCATAAAAGAAATGCTCAGTGGGCTGCCTCCGGTTGAGTTTGATTTTGTACTTTTTACGGTGCTGAGTGTCTTCATTTCAAATAAAAAAACATTTTAGCTGAAAACATGTAACTGTGCTTTGTGTCTAGAAAACATAATGCTACAGTGCAGTCTTTGGCTCTAAATGTGCACCTATAAATATCTTAACCAGGCACTCAGCAGCACACTATTGTTCCTGCTTCATGGCCATACGAATCTGAACCTTGGAAGCAAAGGAAATGTGAAG
Source organism: Cygnus olor (assembly GCF_009769625.2). Lineage (NCBI taxonomy): Eukaryota > Metazoa > Chordata > Aves > Anseriformes > Anatidae > Cygnus > Cygnus olor. The sequence continues at coordinate 9,496,386 of NC_049173.1, read as the reverse complement.
TGGATACAGAGCAGGAACATATTCCATTCCAGCTGACAATTCAAGGTTACTTTTGAAGTAAATAATGTGTTGCTAAACAGATTTCTCTCTCTTTTCTGATAATAAAGTTGCTACATGCTGGATTTGACTGCTTTTCATTAAATAAGAGCCACACAGGTCAGAAGGTGGGCAGGTTCAATTTGTTCTCCCGGAGTACGAGTACCAAAGAGCTTTCTGTTATGCTGAGGGAATTAAGCTAACCTTCGATCTCCCCTAAGCACAGACCACATGGGCAAGGCTTAATAGAAGACAAGCATTTTCTCCAGGTTTCCCCTTCTGCAAAACCTCTCCTTATTTTAATGTGTTTTAGAAGCTGGAGGAAGGAGTGAGCATGAACATTTCAAAACGTTAACAGCCTCAGCATCTTTACAGGAGAAAAACACCGAGAGCCAAGGGCATCCCTGCTACAACAGGACAGCTTCAACAGACTGTTCGAGCATGGCTGAGAGCAGCTGCAGAGCCTGGGTCCTGTTTCGAGCAGCTGGGCAGAATCTGACTGACAGATGTATGTAACATTTATTGATGTCAAACCCACAGAACATTTTTCCTTTTGCAGGTTTTCCTGTGAAAGGAATATATAACATTTCAGGCTGTGGTATCATAGCATCCCCTGCAAAAGAGAGAGTGCCAGGAGGGAACTAAAGGTGAATATTTTTCTACAAGATTACTCCTGTGAAGGAGTTTGTGTGGCACCTACAAGCTGGTAGAGAATAACTGCAACTAACTTTCTCTGGCATCTGTAATATTCATCTAGTGCCACTTTCTCCCACCTCTCTTGTTTTCAGCAGAATTTGTAGCTACTGATGAAAAATGAAATGAAAAATAGCCTGATAATTTGATTTTGCCCTGGGACATGAATGGCCAAGTGTTAACCCCTTCCTATACCTCCAGCTGGCAGCAAAGTCTCTTAGCCCCTCCAGGTGGGTACTGAATTGCTCATTATGGCAACAGCTAATTCCTATGTGCCCTTCTGTTGGCACTCCCAGCTCCATGTGGTGTTTCCCTATCCTGGGCCTGATCCTTCAATGACTGTGCCTGATCCTTCAATGACTTTCCAAAGGCACATCTGAGCCCCTACAACAGTTCACTGACTTGGAAAGTGGTGGTCCTGCTCTCTCCACCCCATCACCATTTTTCCTCTAATACTTATTTTCCACCATCTCTTTTTCATGCTCCTGCTGTATGCCTTAACTTGTCCTGGTCCTCAGAGGGCTTTTGTCTGAGTCATAACACTGTCAGAAAATGAAGCTACTTCAAAATGAAGCTACTTCAAAATGAAGACAGTTTTCATTATACATGTATACATTTCATTACACATGTATAACATAAACCACATGTATAACATAAACCACTGTGTTCTTCCAGCGGAGTGAGTTGGCTCAGTGAAAAGTCACAGGAGCAATACATCAGGACCAGCAAGGAGACCCAAGTCTGCAGCACCAAGCCTGGGGTAGAGCAAAGGGAGTGGGACTGGCTCTGCCAGCAGCAGTGAATCTTTAGATCAGCTCAGCCCTACTGACAAACCAGCGACTGCCAGAGTCACCAAGACAGACTCTGTCCTGCAGGCTTTCCTCCCTTCAAGTCCCAGCACAGGAGGGGGAGAAGGACTTTGCCGTTAATAAAAGGTCAAAACAAGAATGACTATTAAATTTATGGATAAGAGTGAAATGGGAAAAGGCGGGATCACTGAAGGTCAAAGATGCAGAATGAGCAATTCCTTATTGAATTTTTTAAAGTGTTTCTAGGTTGCATGGAAAAAAAAAAAAAAAAAAAAAAAAACAGTTAAGTTGCATATTTGTAGTATCTAATATTTTAAGTTTGCTTTAATAGTCCTTTACATCATTATGATCAGTGCTGTGAGTGCATAAATATCTCCATCTCTTCAACATTTGCCTCTTGACAGGTTACTTTTCTACCCACAGAGATATTGATGAGACACTTCTGTGCTCCAGATATGTGCATTTTTCTGCATTTTCAAATAGGAACCACCATTATCTTTTTGCAAGTTGAATATTTGTTATACATCATTTACTAGTGACTAATGTGTGCTTCAGCCATGGGCTCCAAGGACCGTCATTTATCTTCCATAATGACCACAAGTTCTTAAACAACTAGCAACATACTGGCTGCAAAAGACGATCACAAAAGACTCTTAGTTACAGTGAACCGAAACAGAGCAAAATGAATGTTGATATCTTTCCCTTTGGAAACAAACAAACAAAAAACCTTCCTGTCTCTTGTGTGAGATGCAACATAAAGTAAAAGAAGGCTTTAAATCATGTAGAAATATGCAGTTTTATTTCTGTTTCTGAAGCCAACTCCTCATATAGAAAAAAAAACATTATAGATTCAGGGAAAATAAAATTAAAAAAAAAAAAAAATCTCAACAATTAACTTTATAGTATGCCAGCTGCCTGTAATTTCTTAGTGCTGCTGATAATTTTCTGAATAAACATTATATGCAACAGTATTTGTACATACATTTAGGACAATGTCACTGTGACTACAGGACACAAAATATTCATGTTAAACTCATGCTTCAAAAGCAAATCAATGCAGTTTGCCACAGCAAAATATGTATCATTTTAAGAAGTCGGATTAGCCGTGCAGCTTTTTGAAACACAGAAGCTAAATTTGTGCCAGACCATGCAGCCACGTCTCCCGGATGCGAGTTAGCAAGCAATGAAATCTCCCCTTGGGTTAAATGTGAATAAGTGCAATGGAATTACAGACAGAACTCACCATCCAGGCCACACCAGCTGAATTTTGGGAACTCTGCCCTAGCTATGCCAGCCAGAATGTATCTCTGCAGGCTGCTCTGCTCCCCCATTCCCTGGGTGGTAGGAAGGTATTGGGTCCTGCAAGCACATTGTGTTCCCCACCATTGTCTGGGTCATTCCCAGTGAGAATATGGGCTCAACTTTTCAGGTGCTCCTAGTGATTTCAAGTGCACTATTTGACCATGATTTTCACGGGAAGGAAGCTCAGCACTTGTATGAATGTCTTCTTACAAGTATTCCTCTTCTACGGTTTTACTGGCAGCTCAACAGATAGTTTCCCCAGTGCCAAATAAGTTGCAGCTATGCAACAATTTTACCACATGCTTTCAGATGCTATAAAACAACTTTATCTCCATTCTGTGTCTTGGGGTTGAGTTATTTTTTAGTATCTTTTCTCCTATTAATAAAGAGCAATGGAGTGATAAATGTGTATTTTACACAATACACATCACTATACATGTATATTGCTGCTTCCAACAGCTCAGCCACCTCCTGCTGTGTGCAGGCTCTGTACAGCCTCCTCCTGTAAACAGGTAAACCTACAAAAACCTTAGAAAACATAAGTCCGGGGAGCCTTTTATCAGCACCATCCGCCAGGTCTGCAGGCAGCCCACAAGGCCAAGCACAGATCTAAAGAGAAATCTCATTACCTTCTTTCATTACCCTTTACTAAAGTTTACAGACGTGCAGCATGTATTTCCCAGTCAGGCGTGCCTGCAACCAGTTGTATTAAGGATAATGTTGACATCAACTGATTATGCTAATGGTCGCACTTCACATGTGTAAACTTGGCCAGTGCGTAATTTCTGGTTTCAAGTAACTCACAGTTTGCTATCCTATAGGTTTCTAGTTTATTTCTGATGTTCCTAAATGCTTGCCCTATCCACCTTTCCATATCTGACTGCTCAGGCCTGTCCATACTAGAGAAGGGGTTCTGATAAAGGTTCCTTTTTCCCTACCTACACGGACACCTTTCATTGGTTTTGGGTGCAGAGATCCACACCAGTAGATTAAGATGAACATTTCCTAAGCTTATCAGTAGTTAGGAATGTTTTATATATGGATTATATAGACACAAATATCTTCGAAAGATCAAAGAGGTTTGATTTTCAGAGACCGAGAGTTGGGAAACCAAAGACCAGAAATTTAAAGTCCCTGAGACAAACCTTTCCCACTTTTCAGTTACTAAGTGAGGAATATGATTGCAATGAAACATGTTTTCATATTACAGTTTGTTTGCCCAGGTATACTTCTTTCACTCCTCCAAAACGTAGTGACTGATAAAGATGGATGGGCTTTGACAAGGCACATCAGTCATTTTCAGAAAGCTGATGAGGCCCCTCCGTGCTCAGTTTTGCACAAGCACAACAAAAGCTCAGTTCAGAGAAGAATATCCTTGTCTGCATGTGTGTTTTGTAGCATCAGTAATACGCACCCTGGGAGCATTTAATCTATAGTATCAACACTATTTATGGTGTCTGGAGTTTTACGTGGCTAAAGTAATTACTGTGATAAATGCCTGCAATATTTTAAAATTAACATTGAAGTTTCCTTCGATTTAGAAGCAGGAGACACTTAATTGGCAAAGATGGGATTGCATTAAATTCCCTTGCTCTTTAGGGCCTGATTCTGCATAGCCAATGCACAGAGGGGTCTTTAGTTTCATCCTGACTTATGGAGTGGCCACGAGACCACTCCTGGTGACTGTTTTCCCCATTCACCTCCTGACTGATCTTAGCTCCGCCTTTTCCTCCACATGTAGGAGGCAACAAGTCCCCTGTGCCTCAGAGTATAACCTGCAGTTTACCTGACAGATGGACAGATAAATTCATCTCCATCTATTACTCCTCTACTGTGGTAATATCATATAACCAATATCAGAAGAGAGGCCCAGAAAAGGTGCCCAGCTTTCTTCAAACCACAACAAAAGCACATGAGTGAAGACCTAGCTCTTGTGGTGGCAAAATCTCCAGGGTTCTCAGCACCTGGAGGTCACAGAAGGGTATGACATTTACTCACACATCATGAACTGACATCTGAGGTAGCTTAGAAACTGCCACCAGTAACAATAAAGGAGCATAACTGTATGACAGTCTCTAAAGTAGCAGGTTCAGCCTCTGCCACGGACTACTCTGACATTACAACAGCGCTATTTGCATCCCAGGGGAATTTTGCCTCAGAAAAGAATACAGAATCAAGGTCTTAACGTCTGTCTGGCACCCCATGCTCGGTATTTCAAACCAAGGATGGGCAGTGGGTGGCTGTGGAGAGTCCTTCAGTTCTTGCAGAGCCATCAACAGCTGGAGATCTCCTGTGTCCTCCTACATGGGTTTCTTCAGCACAGGGGAGAAGGTGGGCTGCAAGCAGCAGGAGGCAGAGATGATGTCGTTCATACCCATCCTGCAATGTGTTCACTGCCTCTCTCTGTGGGACAGTTCCTGAGTTCAACAAAGATTTTCAGACATCACATTGTTTAGGTTATGAACCACACTTTCTATTCAGTCTACGGATTCTGCCTCTGAGCCCTGCTCACAATCCCTGATATAATCAATAAAGAAGTGGCTGTGCTATTTCAAAATGAGCCAGTTTCAGGCGTTGAACAGAGTCAGCAGATATCTGATATAATCATACATTCAGTTACAAGGTCTTCATTTAACCTGAACACAAACTGCGGAGCCTTTCCCTTTTTTTCTCAGGAATTACTCCTGTTTTGCATTCCAGAACACTTGTCACCCTGGTGAATATTAATTAAAAGTTGTAATTAATTAAAATGTCAATTAATTCCTTTATTTTATTCTTCAGGGTAATCTTGTATTCAGTGCAAGTGAGAGCAGCAAGTGAGCTTACCAGAATGGAATAAAACAAACCTCAGCATAAGTCCTGCACTGTGGATCCTGAAAGAAGTGATCGTCTGGCCAGCATTTGGTCAAGGGAGAGAGGGGGTTAGGGAGCACATGCGTGAAGGCAGGCAGACAAGCACGTTGTGACAGTTTGGGGACCACCTATGGCCAATTTACGAATTCCAGCTGTGATTTTATGAGCTCCCTGTGCGTTTATGAGTTTTGATTGTCATTTTTTGCAGGCTTTTAACTTATGTTGAAGAGAGATGGGGCTGCACTTCGATGGCCATCTCTGAAATAGGACGTTGTTCAGATCCAGATAACAGTGAGCAGCCGTGCTTCAGCAGAACAATAACTGGATATGGCCTCAGCAAAACTAAATCCAAATTCTACCTGGGTAGAAATCAGTGAGGAAATCACCATTTTGGCCACAAAGGAAGAAGGGATGGAAGTTGAAACTGGTGTTTGTTTTGGTTTGGTTTGTGTTTGTGTTGTTGTTGTTTTGTTTTGTTTTGTTTTGTCTTGTTTTTCACTGGTGTTGAAAGGACTTTGAATCTATGTAAACATAAATGTGGGATAAAACTGAAAGAGACAGGGTTAAAAGTACAGCAGTTACTATGAAGAGTATGTTCAAAGCAGTTCTCTTTGGATAGCAACAGCCTTGCTCTGGTATAGACTTATCCCTGGTGTTGCTGAAACAAAAATGATATGCTGATGTATTTTCACGTGGAAAATGAAAAGTGAATTTTCTATTCAAAATGTCACCACAGAAATCATTACTTTTCCATATATACTATGGGAATTGTTCTCAATCCCTTCCACAGACACTCCAGATAATCTCTAACTTGTTTTGGAAAGAGAGCACTAATTGCAGCGTTAGCCATGAGAGTTTAATAATGTAAGGATGAAAATTCCCATATATGTAAAGTCAACATAGTGGCATGTTGTTTACCTGGAACTGTTGATCTTCTGTTCTATTATTGTTTCATTTCCTTGCAAAGTTTCTCAGAAACCACAGTTATTGTATCTTGCTTCCTCCTCTTCCTCTCCAGGGGCAGTCCTTTCCAGATCAAGGCAAACAATGAATTTGTACAGCATCCTCTCCAGACATTATGAAATACAGCTTTGTAGACCTCTCCTGTCAGCTCACTCAGATGAGTCTATTGAGAGACCTGGGATGCTTTTTAGAATGTGCATTTGCCTTTAATAATAACCAGGTACAAAATGCTGCGCAGTGTAAATGCAGTCTTTCCTTGTATGTTTTGTATTTTTCTAATGGTATTTTTCTAAACTCAGTTACATCACCAGTGAAGACAGGATTTATCTGACCAAAAGAAGCCAGCAACGTGACTTCTGCACCTGAGCAAGTCACCTTGACTCTCTCTGCAGGCACAGAAGCACTTCCAAGGTATCAGTCATCTCATTCTAAAACAGATGAGATGAGCCATGGCCTTAAATATTTTTCCCTCTCTATTCACTGTAGCAGGGGCCTTGCACAACCAGCTCAGAGGTAGATATAGACATTACAATCCAGGTGACATGCCACATTTTCTATACATCTTTCTTGGACAGAGAAAATCCAGGAAAGCAACTTCATTTTTGGTTCCAATTTCATACCCGTGATCTTAGTCCTTTAATGCCTGGGTTTGCCTTGATAAAGAAACATTATTTGGGGTAAAAAAATGCATAATTACTTTTCTTTTTGCTAGTCTTGGATTTTATCAAAAAATTCTAGAGATGAAAAATAACCTGAGATTTCTGAGGAGCTTTCCCAAACTGTACACGATCTATGACATCTTGAAAGTCAGACTGTTCACTGATGTGGTTACAGGGGAGCATGCAGAAAGCATGTGTTGGATTTATCCATATAAATTCACTCAAGAGTTACATTCATGTAGCAGATAAAGAAGGGGACATGATGACTTAGTCCCAAAGATCACCAGCAAGATTTCAGCCGGCGAGTTTCTCTCAGCCAGAACATCTCTGCATGTTTCCAGATCTCAGAGGGAAGACATTGTTCCAGGTGGGGACTCCAGATCTTTCAGTTTTCAAAGACTAAGGCTCACACAGTTGGGAGATCAGCTAAAATGAACGCTGCTGCTGAGAAAGAGGCACATGTGACTGAGATACATCAGGTGCCTCTTCTGAATTTAAGTTTCAGTGGCTGAGCCCTAGAAAAGTTCCAGCTGGGGTATCAAAGGACAGCACAAGAGTCTGGGTTTCATTAGCAGCTTGCCCTATGGATTGGCTGATCAATGCTTTCTCCTACACCAAAAGCAATGTACATCTCCCATACAAAGGAAACAGTATTTGCAAGGTATGCTACAATTTACACCAATTCACCTGCAAGCTGGATCAGGCCCTTCATGTAGCTGGAGACTACTGAAGTGCAGCAGAGCCAAGGTGTTGCTCTTGACATTGCCTCCAAACAATCTCTGTCCCCACAGGTTTCTTCCCTGCCCCTTTGAGACAATCCGCCCTGACAATGCACATGGAGCAGAGGGAAGGTGATGCACAGAATGATTATCTTAACAGGATTCTTTAAATAAGGTCAATTGACTGGAAAAGTGAGTACCTGCCTACGGCTCCATAGTCTGGAAGGACCCAGACTACTTTTGCTGCACTGTCTTATAACAGTATTTGTCCAATCCTCCTCCTGTGATAGTAAGAAATGACTGTCTAATTGGAGAGGGCAGAGCAGCAGATTAGCACACAGTACACTGAATAACATCCCAACATCTGCTGTCACAGATTTGCTGACAGCTGTTTCTACAGAGTAGCTGGAAAATCTGATAATCCTGAACATGAAATTTCTTGTTATCTGTGCAAAGGCAAGTGCCAGTCTCCAGTGGGAACCTAAAGGACAATCTGCAGCTCTGAGTAAATGCTGCCAGCTACACCTGGGCATCAGCTTCAGCACCTCCGCTGAGAATGCACATCTGGACACAGCTGCACGAGGGCTGCCTCCCACAAGGTGACATGTAGCAAGGGACTTCTGGTCCCCAAGGGGTGTTTTTTATATTCCATGGTTCAATTCTATTTGCAGATTCAAAGAGGATCAAGGCTGAGCACCTCTGCCAGAGAGAATCCAGGAAGGATGTACAGCCAGTATAAAGACTCTAGAGACTGTAAATAAGTACAAAAACTTTCCCTTTACTTGGACACAGTTATCTGGGGGGAGGGGGGAAACTGTGAGCAACCGCACTCCAGTGCTCTCAGCTTAATGAACTGGTGTCCATCAGCACGGAGGAGACCGTGGTGTTTAGCACAAACCCACAGCTGGGTTTATTTTGCAATGAAGACATACTGTTTCAAGCCGCTGGGAAAAAAAGCAAGGCAGGTACTCATAGGATGAATGTGGGCTGGGATGGAAACCAGGCGCAGGGCTGTGCGACTGGACTGAATTCTGCTGCCCCCAATCCAGGTTTAGCAGGGATATGCTGATTGGGTTTACTGGGGCCATAGTGCTGTCGAAAATTCACAAATCAGCCAGAAAGCTCAAAACCTGAATTCTTCTGGATTCCCTATGACAGAGAGACTCCCCAGCTGGCACAGGACCCCCTCGCATAGCCTCATGGCACCACTCGCCTGGTGTGGAGGCTGCCGTCAGTCAGAGCATCCTCTGTGCTGGATGGGCTGGGGCAGTCAGCCCCGGAGTCCCCCACAAATTCAGCTCCTGCACAGCCACCAAGACTGTGCAAATACACCTTTGAGACACCCTTCCAAAAGTCTTCGATCCCAGGTGGATCAAAGCTTGGCAAGTTCACAGCCCTACGTTATCACCTGTGAAAAAAAATGTTGTCAAATGGAGATTTTCTATTGAGCCCAGCCCTATGCTAAGTTGTGGGTACAGCTTTTGGTGACTGTAACTTATTTTAAGTTCAATAGTTAGGAATGAGAACAGGCTAAAACTGGGAAACTGTTCCCTTAATTAAGTTTTAAAGCCTTCTCTCAATGTAAATGACAAACACTGATAATAACAAGAGTCAATCCTAATAACAGTTGTGCGCTTTTGCAAATTGCAGTTATCTGCATGGCAGCCCACAATCAGCAGTAATGCCAGGAACATGTGAAATCCCAAGTACATGCATTACTTAAGAGGCCCATTAAACACAATTCTCATTCTTGGTTTCACAGGTTAGTGAGTAGCTGCTGCACCCAAGTGCTATTTCATGGCCAGATAACACCGAGGGAGAAGCAGAAGTTCCTCCCATGATGGGTGACCTGGGATAACTGGGAGGATGTTTAAAACTTTGAAACACAGAAATCCTGAAGAAAGATTTAGGATCTGAACAGAGCTAAAATATTTAGGCTTTCAGTGAAAAGCAGTATTAAAATTTACCAAGTACTCTTATAGCAGGTCTGTCAGATGAGTGGGCAACAAGAATATTTCTACTCTTCCAGAAAGTTCTGTGGTGCTTTGCTGCTTGAGCTTCTGTACTTACTGCTGGTAAGTCATGGGGATATTACTCTGAACATAACCTCAGCAAACAGGCTGATGCTTCAGACACTTCTAGATTTTTTTTTTTAAGATACAATTTGCACGTTACAGGTCTAATATATGACTCTTCATGACACAGTTCTTGGATGGAGATTTCCAATGCCCCAACAACTGATTGCTTTGTGTCCCCAAACATCCCAGCTCCTCTCAACAAAGCAAATCTGGCCCTGCCTGCCTGCTTTTTCAATGAAGGCTGCTGTCCTCATGACTTTTAATATACATCAAATTGAGGCAGAAGAGACAACAAATCTCACATTTTGTTGCTCCAAGGGAGGAGAAAAAAAAAAAAAAAGTGTCAACTTCAGAAATCTAAACTCTGATTTTAGAGGTCAAAATGCTGATATCTTAAAGCCTACATTTCACAGCCAAAAAAAAAAAAATGCAAGTGAATTAGATCTTTACCTGCTTCAGGTGTCTAGGTGTCCCTGCTATCACCCTACATCCACAAGCACATTCCTCCCTCCATCCTTTTGCCAGCTCTACAGTTTTGGGGCAAAAAAAGCAACTCATGTGAGAGTCTCCTTCAAAAAGCGAGAAACTGAAAAATAGAAGGGAATTCCTGCCTTTCTGTACAGAAGTGATTGCTATCCAAAAACACACCCGAATATGTCCCATTTACATTTGTGCCACTGCAATGGCAGCACAGACCAAGTCTCAAGCTGAGGGTCTTTGTTGTGAGGTGACTGGTACAGTCCCGTGGCCTTGTGGTGACAGTGACCAGTGCTACAAGTGCCTTGGGGAACCAGTCATGAAGGTTGACCCATGGTCACCAGCACCAGAGTGCTCAGCTCCAAATTACATGGCTTGCTTTGACAAGACAACAGAAGTGGATGAATCAACCTTTAAGGCACCGGAGTGGTGCTAAACTGGGAAGCATCCCAAAGCATTGTGGAATGGTGGGGTGCATTTCAGTTCTCACAGTGACACATAAATCTGTGTGAAGTGTTTTGCAGACACAAGGACACATTCCGCGTACGACCCAGAGCTGATCAGGGAAGCAGAGAGTCCCACAGAAGTCATCATTACGCTCACAGATCGCAGACCGTAATTACTCCCTACGCACAAGTTAATGTTCAGACCTTTCGGCCTGTGCGGAGAGTTTTTTAATTTCAGCAAAACATATTTTATTTCATTAGTTTATTACAGTAATTATTTTTGTCATTTCGCATTTTTAGTGCTTGGTAATTAAGCCAGGAGCAGCGGCAGTGGGTGAGTTACAGTGCAGGGAGCCACGCGTGTGTGCTGTTAGACAGGAGCTGGAGGGCCATGTGCCACCAAAGGCACCGGGTACGGATTTACTGGGCCATAAATGATACCCGTGTGTGCCTTATTGAGGAGATAAACCGACTCATGAAGCAGGGAACTTCAGGGCTAAGGGTAAAAATGTGTGCTGATCCCCAGCCTGGACTCAGGAGCAGTGGACGAACAAAGTCAGAATATTTTATAAGGTCGCCATTACATCCCTGCTACCCCAGAAACACTACTGCAAACTCCTGCTTCCTCCTTAATTGCACTGGCATATGCAAGATACTCTGTGGGTGTAAAGGAATTAAGTTTCAAGACACCAGGTCTTATTAATTGAGCTCAGTGGCTTTCCATCAGCAGAAACCAAGAGAGGCTGTGGGCCATCCAGATGGGAGGAATATGATGACCATCTTTCCAGCTGTGAAAGTTAGCCTGATTTCCTAATCACATTCTCACAGACCTGAGAGAAGCCAAAGGAAATAATCTTCTGAGGCACATGGACACTCAAATCCCATTTTAAGCATGATTGAGGTTTAAGTGCCTAAGCCTCACTGACTTTCATGGACAGTTTGGGTTCAGGATCGCGACAGAGTGACCATCACTCTCTGCATTCCCCTTTTATTTCTGTTACTACAGACGTGTTCAGCCATGATAATAAATGGTGTATTTCATTCCATTGGCTTAGAAAAATGCATCTCCATTTAAAAATCAAATCAGTGCTCCCACTGAGCCAAGCAGAGAATTATTATGTTGTTCTAAATAAAAAGAGATATAACATTTAAAAAAGTGGTTGGGCTGGGGCTTTGGCATCTTTGACATTTTGGCCACTTGTATAAATACAAAGCCAAATCCCACAGTGAAGTGACGATCTGTTAATTTTGCCACAGAGCACAGCATGAGAGCAGCACCCCCACACACCATGCAGGCAGTGCAGGCATCACCAGGATCCCACCCGGATAAATAACCATGCCCATGTGCAGAGCCAGTGAGATCTTCCTCCCCATCTCTAGGTCAGCTCCGAGTTCTTGCCTTGAAAAAATAAAAAACAAGACAAAAACCCTACAACAAACCAATGTCTTGTCCCCTCATCGTGTCTCGGTAGGGGGCTGTCAACACCGCTCCCTACCACAGAGCTGTCTTTGTGGCTCTGAGAAACAAACACGTCATTTATGTTCTTATGAAGTATTCCTGTTTTATATATGATGCATTCAGACCAATCAATCTTCTATCTCGGTGGCCTGTTTAGAGACTTAGGGAGCTGGCACTGATTAAATGCCTATAATAGAGAGCATTTATTTACCCGTCAGTAGAAAAATCACTATTGTAAATTGTCCCAGTCGGTTTGTATATCACCGAATGATACGCTGCATGTTCTGGGTGCGTGTACTGAACGGCACTCGTACATAAAGCACGTTCAATTAGCAGCACCAGCACCGCTTCAGCCAGCAATAGGCAAGACGTCTGGGTTTGATTCTGCTGCCCTCTTTAGGATTTGTGCCGGTGACTCCCCGGTATAACAAAGCAAAAGATCACTCCGTGTCTGAATTCCGATATGCAACCCACAGCAACTCGTGGGACTGGGATTAAATTGCCACATTCCTTCCTTCTGCTGATCACTCTACACTGTTTGCAACCTAGTTAAGAATTTTTTTTCCATAACGGGGAGAAAAATATTCTGTGTTTGTGGCAGTACTGAAGGCTCCCTCTGTAGAGTTCATGGTTCCAGGTGAAATATCACCCATTATTCAGTACAGCCCTTGGAGCACAAGGATGAGGATCCCAGTGCCCTAGGGGAGGCAAGAACTGGTTTCACCTGAGCAGCACTGGATTTGCATTTCCCTAATAAAAAAAACAGACAGTAGGTAGATCTCTCAGAAGGGGGAGGCCAACTCCTTGTTGTGGCTGTAGAGGTGGGCATGAGGGTGAAAAAGGAATGAGCTGAGTTAGGAATAACTGTATTTGGCACAAGGGGAAGCAAGGAAATGCCCTGCACATGGGAACCCAGTGGCTGAGAGCAGAGATGTTCAGGAGTGGCTGCTGGGTGAAAGGGAGGGCAAGGAGAAGGTGAGGAGCCAAAAAGGAGCTCATTATGACTGTTTAAAAGTCTCACCCCAAATTTTGTCCAGCCATTTCTCCACTTCATGCCAGGCTCATCCCCATGGCCAGGACCCTTCTTCCCACCTCCTCAGAGACAGCACAGGCTGAACAGCCCCCTGGGCACAAAGGTGAGCTAAAAATGGCAAAACCTCCATCTCTCCAGCTGGTAAACACCTAACAAAAAAGAAGCCAAACCCAGCTTGTCGTTCCTCTTATTTCAAACATCCCACAGAAGCAAAGGAGGTTATCCCTGGGAGCCAAACTGCTACTCCTGCCTCAGTTTTCCGTTACAAAGGCAGTGCCTTCAGATCCATCGGTGTTTCTTTTCACAGCTTGACAGCAACAAAAATGTGATTCTTTTCCAAGTGTGCAAGTTTAGCTTTGTGCCCGCTTCCCAACCTTGGGCACACAGGAGCTGCCAGAGCTGGAGATCTGGGTGTTTAAGAAGTAACATCACCACCCCGACCACCCAAGGACCCCCTTACTCAAAGCTCCTGCCGCAGAAGTCAAGATGTGATCTTTCTAACTGTCAGCCCTGCAAAATTAATCAAAGAGATGAAAATCCCCTCTGTCATTTATCACCACTGATAAAGGCCCTGCCACCAGAGCTGAGCACGCAATTTTGCTGCTGATGCACAAGGCAGGAGGTGACCTGGTTCACTCTTGCAGAGCCGCCATGGCTCTGCCACACAGGTGCTACAAAAACCTTGCATGCCTCAGAGACCTGGGTAGGCATGGCTTCGAGCTGCACGTCTGGTAATATTGCCTGAGTTATGCAGAAGGCACCATCCTTTCAGAGATTAAGGTCAAGGTTTTGAAAAATAAGTCATGATTTCAAGCTGGTCTCTTGCTGGATGACTGGCTGAGCTATTTTTAAAGGCTCGTGTTTTCACAAAGGACTGAAGAGTAACATCTGAAACCAGATCTTTTCAAGGGCAGAGTAAGTTTTTAGGTGCAAACCCTGCTAAGCTCCAGCAGGCTGAGCAGGCAGGTAAATGCCCTATTTGGGGCTGGAAGCTGTTGAGCATCGTTAGCTGTTGGGAGGCAATCTGGACAGTCCAAACACTGTCCTGCACTGCTGTGTCTGCAACAGCTTCCAGGCTGGGAATGGTCGCATCTCACCAGCTCTGACCACACAGATTTACCTCCCAGCTGTCTGGGTCTGCCTGGGGAGAAGCTGAAAAGCCAAAGCTCAAAGCATGCAGTGTGAGCTGTTGGGTTTCTGCAGACCCAGCCCCAACTTTCAGCACTCTAACCCTGAGTGCCCAGCATCTACTTCACACTGGCTGTGGTCTTTGCACAAAGGGTTCATTTTATCTGCACAGCTCCGTGCTACGCACAAGTAAATCCCAGTGTATTTTTACCAGAGTGATTTATTAGCCCAGTTTAGAAAACTTAGGTCTCAGAAGTCTGTAGTCAGAGTTAATGGAGCAGGAATATAAACTGCAGCATCTTAGGGTTACGGTCATTTCGCGATAGCATCCTCCTGACAGTTTCAGATCCTAAACTCTGCTGTGTTTGCCCAGGCTGCAGGCACACCTCCAGCTGCGACATGGAAATGTCTTTTATTCTGGCCTGCCGAGCCAAGATGAGACAGAGATTTCTTCTTGAAGCCTCCATCAAAAAGCTGAATCAGTTGCAGCAGCATGAGGCCTGCAAACTGCACACGGCTACCCAGATGAAGGAATGGAAGCGATGGGCTCAGAGGGAAAAGATTGTGGTGTCTTGCATGGCTGTGTCTTGTTTGCACCCCTGGAGAGCAGCATGGGCATTGTCTGGCCTCCCAGAGAAAGGAACCTGCATAACAAGACTGAATGCCATGATGTTAGATCGAGGCACTTGTGTTGCGTCTGTGCATGTGGGAGTGGTTCGAGTCACCTCAGGGAGACCCACTTGGACAAACACCAGATTGTTTCATCAGCTGACAAATTCCCTGAGCTACTGAAGGATCCTTTGCCTGCTTGACAAAAGGTATCATACAAAAAAAAAAAAAAAAGAAAAAGAAAAAAAGAGAGAGAGATGAAAGAAGAGCTCTCTATAGGAAGGAAAAGCAGGGAAGGAGTGAAATGTACATATTTTAATACATGTAATATAATAAATATATTATATATTACTATTAATGAAAAATGTAACAGCAGCATCAAAGAAAACCTAAGTGCAATAATAAAAAATGTGTAAAAAGCAAAATCTTGGCTAATAGTTAAGTCATTGACAATTCATTTTCTCAGAGACAAAAGAATGAGAAATTTGCCAACTTGTACACTGTCGCCTTTGCTGGGAGGCAGGGGCAGTGCCTCCAGCATCAAATGCTAGTGTTTTCCCTCTCGTATCAAGAAGGTGACTATGTCCTGGGCTTTAAAACCCATTCAGTCCCCAGTTACCATCAGTAGTAAAATGAGTACATAATGCCACCTTCTGGCGACAGTTGAGGACACAAT
The DNA here is from genome assembly GCF_009769625.2 of Cygnus olor. Classification (NCBI taxonomy): domain Eukaryota; kingdom Metazoa; phylum Chordata; class Aves; order Anseriformes; family Anatidae; genus Cygnus; species Cygnus olor. The sequence continues at coordinate 9,480,446 of NC_049173.1, read as the reverse complement.
AAAAACGTTGGCAGAAAGACAGTATTCTGTCCCTCCTGCACTCGGGTGCATGATATATATCACTTGCATGGGGAAGTCAAATTTCTTTTGCTGACTTAATCCCAGAGCCAAAATTAATCAGACATCCTAGCTAACAAGATCAGGAAATGCCATAAATTATGCTGCCTCCAACCTAACAACAGCATTAACAGCACGAAGAAGGTGGAGGCTTTTTTTGATTAATCACTGTTTAAGTTGCCTAAAGGACCTATGAAACCTCCTGCTGGCTGACACAATGAACAACATTTTATATTAACTGATATAAGGAAATGTCTTTGAAAGTGATGGATTATGCAGATGTGAGATGGAGACTGTGTGACATGGTTACCTAAGAGCTATGAACCGCGTGGTGGTCCCACTGCTGCTGCCAGCCCAGAGCATCTCCAGCCTGCCCCAGAGAGGACACCCATCGCCCCAGCAGCTGGGCACCCTCAGGAAAAGCCACACAACACCATGAGCTGGGTTGAGTTGGCTCTGGGCAGAGCTAGAAAGTTGATGCAAACAAAACCACTTGCAACTCTTGGCACACTTTGGGCACAAGCCAGCAAGCTCAGTATCTGGGGGAGGGATAGGACACAGACACTTTATCTAGTGGGTTTCTGCGATACCCTGCAGAATAACATCCCTGCATTTTTGTGCAAGAGATGTTGGGAAATTACCTCGGCCTCCCTTAGCCCCAGTTGGTTGCTGCTGTACTGGCAAGCACCCCTGCATTGGGGCATGGAGAGCAGCCAGGCTGCATGGAGGATTGTAACAGCCCAGCCCCAAGCACAGCGATGTCCTCTTCCATTAGTTACATATACAGCACTATTCATCAGACCTGACATCTTCTCCATTTTACAGGAGCATCTATAGAGGAGAAACCTCCGGTTCCTGCTGCAGGACATATGTTGAGGTTCCCATTTTCTTTGGGTAGTTTTCGGAGCAATGAGCATCAGAGTAGCTCCGCTCCTCTGAAGCAAGCAGCCTCCCATCCATTACTCCTACTGTGTACCTTCCTGAGAAGTCTTAGCACTTAGAAAAGACTATTTTATTTTTACTCTCTTGCTCAGAGAGATCCTCTTCTTGAGGTGATGCGTCTTCAGAGCATCCTCCACTGTGCATTATTGCACACCATCTTTAATCTACATGAAATGGGTAATGAGCCCTTCTCGAGTGGAAAGGGCTGCTTTTTACACACTTCTTGCACTTGTACAATCAAGTGTACTGTAAGCAAAGCAGCCGAAAATAAAGTCCCACAATCGAGACAGCCTGTTCATTGTTGCCAAAACCCCACAGTCAGATGTGATCACAGCTGAAGAGTTCCTTCAGGGATTTGCATAATTTCAGATATGCGCTGTTCAATCCAGCCAAGCAGTTTTGTCACTGCTCCTCACCGGTGAGCATTTCTACAGAGGCTGAAAATTTCCTCTGACATTATCTTTTGATGGTAATTTATCTGAAGTGGCAGAGGGAGAGTTTCAGAGCAGAGGCAGAAATCACCAGCAGATCAGAACTCTGCAGAACGTTTCAGAAGGAATTCTCCCAGTTAAACTACTTGTTCCTTCGATGACCAAAGCATCTCAGTCTCACCGTAACCTCCTCGACTCACACAAAACTCCCTGTCCCCACTGGGCACAAAGCATGGCTAGTAACTCATCCTATCTCACTGATTAAATTCTCTCTCTCCATGTAGTCAGAGCATCCTTAAAGCATATTCCCCTGGTTCACTTCTCTGGTTTGGTGCTCTGATCCTTATTTACACCTTAATGCCAGACCTCCCTGTTTGCCCTCACTGCCATGCTCACGCCAGCTCTGGCTGATGGACAGTCCCTCACCCAGCCCCTGCTTTCCCTCTGCCTCCTGCACCAAGCTCCCACCCATCCTGACACTGGGACCATCTGCAAATGCCCGTGCCGTTTTTCACTTAACAGAGAGAGGAGATAATGATATGCACCTTTTTCAGACCTGATTCATCTTAAAAAAAAAAAAAAAAAAAAAAAAAAAAACACCGAAATCACCTGCCCTCAGACCAATCCAGCATGCTGGCAATGGCTCTCCCATGTCTCTCTGAAGGACAGGAGGCTCAGGACAAGCGGGACCAGGCAGACAAGTTATCTGGGAATAATGCTAGCCAAGGAGTCCCTGGGGCTCCAGCATGGACATCTACCCACCCCTCCTCTCTGGGATGTTGTGGACAGGCCAAGCTGGGCTGGCACCCCTGGACCAAGTCACCAACCCACCTGCATGGGTGTGAAAGACCAAGTTACACACACAGTTGGGACTTCTCTTAGGTCTTCCAGAAGGGCCGTGACCACTCACCCTGCTGCGACATCTGAGGAACCTGCTCCTTCCCTCCTTTACAGTACACAGAGGTGGCAGCAAGCAAACAGATGCTGTTGGTTTCCTGCCACAGCTGTGCCTTAACCAATGCTCAGGCATGCACTGAACTCATCAGATGCTTTTAAGATGCCCCTGGCTGGCAGGAGGAAGTGCTGGAGGAAAGAAATAATTTTTACCACATTAGCAGCTGTCTTTGATTCGTGCAGCATGGTTATTTTGGGAATTTAATTTCTGGGGCTAATTTCTTCTTGCTGAGAAACGCTTGTGTTGAGACTGAGCATAGACACGTTTAGCAGGAGAGCAACCAGGCACTCCAAGACTTAATGCCAGAGTACATGCACACAGAAAGCAAGTGAGAAGAATTTTGATTAATTGCTGTGTATTAATTTGCTACCATAGTGGATGGAACATTTGCTTCGAGCTTTTCAGAGAGACAACATGAAAATGTTTGACGCAGCTGACTGGCTCCACAGCTAAGCCCGTTTGCTCTTGGTTAACTCTCAGCCCAGCCTTAGTGAATGAGCAAGACAAGCAAAAACATCTTTTCACTTCCCAAAGCATCCAAGCTCACTGATCTAGCAGAAAAAGAAGTGAACTATAACATTAGCTACTTTAGATAAAATCAGAGAACACACAGTCCCCCTTTAGAAGCCTGGCTATTGCACAAATCCTCATTTCATGCTTCTTTTTCTGAGGAATATCCTCATAATTTACACCTAAACAACCTAATAGTAGCCAGTGTCAGCTCTTGAGAAGGAAATGCAGGGCTGCAAGAGCCTGGAGCTCAGCACAGGCAGGTATTCTGAAAGCAAACACTTTCACCTTGCCAGGAGTGGTTTGTTTGCATCTTATCCAGAGCTGCAAGGTGCCATAACCACAAATACTTCACATGGTACTTTGAATTTAATAGCTCACATGGGCCACTGTCTGAATTACTGCCTTTTATTTTATGACTAAATTAATATTATATACACAAGAGCACATTTAAAATACCCAACAGGGTAAAAGAAATGATTGCTGTGTTGAAAAATATAAATTTTTATGCACAGAAGTTATTAGTAAAGCCACATTCTCCAGTCCATTAATGTGCACACATTTAAATTTTCCTTTCTTTTTTTTTCTTTTGACCTTTATTTTCAGATACTACAGCATGTTATCTTAAAGCTTTAATAACACAGTAATTCACTCATGCTTTTTATGGCCTACTAATTTGTCTGTTGTGCCATATATTGGGTTTCATAACTTTTATATGCAAATCAATAAAAACTCCTTTGATATTTCATTTAAAACATTGAATAATTAACACATCCCAGCCCTCAAGTCATCAAAACTGTGAAACAGAGAGCTAGCACTCAAAAAACTTCAAATAAAGGTGAGTAAAACTTAAAACTTGGAGAAATCCATCTTATTTTTATAAAGATAATTAGAAAAACCATGCTTATGAGAAGGAAAAAAAGGGGAGAGAAATCTTGTGACTCGTAAGAAGAAAGCCTTGGATGTGATAGTAGTCACAAATAGAAGAAAAGAAAATGGAAACACATGAAAAAGGTAAATATGTTACTTGATTTCTGAAACATGGAAAATACAATATATCAAAAATATGCAAGTTCCTGCAAATATAATGAGAAAAAAAAAAAAGAGGCCAAGTAAAGTCAAGAGACATGAGGCGTTTCCCAAGTGCCAAGGCTGAAGCCTGACAGTCCTTGTGAGAGAGGCTCTCTGCTTTAGGCATGACTTGGTGCTGGGCTCACACCAGGTTTCAAGCACATCAGCTGCCAGCCTTCTACCACAGATCTGCACTAAAGGAAACATCTCCTGGTTAGTAACATCCCACTAGTTGTGAAGATAATCCTGGAAATGTGAAACCTGTACAATGGGGTCCTTGAGGCATGTCAGTGTTTGTAGGCATCTTGAAGCCACAGTTGAGAACACAAATTTCTCCTTTACCTCACCGGCTGTTGGCAACAGCGAATAACTGTGTTCCATCAAAAGCAGATGCTTTAATTTTGATGAGATATACCAGTTTTAATGAAATTTCCAAATGAAACATTCCTTCAGCCCAGAGTAAAAGTTATATGAATATCAGGAGTAAATGTATGAGCAAGGGGAGCCAATAACTGATATTTCTATGGAGCTGATGACAAGGCACTTCTCCTGGAAGAAAGAAAACACCGTTTCATGCTTCTGATAGGACCTAATAAGGATTTTAACACCAAGGCTTTCCTCAACTCCCCCAGTGCCCACCAACTCTGCCATTAGCTAGCCAGGGCTCTGCTTCATTCGTGTGCATTGTCCTTCACTAATTTAATGTAAGGCCAACATCACATTTGGAAATCTCAATCTTCAAGAAGCAGAACCAGTGTCATCCAGCAAGTCTGGAGCTCATCTGGTGGCAGAAAGGTCATGAGGACAATGTAAATATCACTTAGCTTCTTCACTGTTCAAGCAATAGCATCCAGCAAATACAACTCACTAGTTGTTTCAAAACTCTTAGCCATGACTTTGAACTTCAAAATAAGTAGTTGAAGGACTGACTTCTTTATTCATTTTCATACTTCATTGATTGTAAATGCTCAATTTATAAGCATTCAGAATGACTTCCTGATCACGTCAGACCTCCAGGACCAAATCAATGAGGGCAAGTTTTGACCACAAATTAACCTAGCAAAAATCCATCAGCAACAAAACCTCAGGAAACAGGTTTAGAAAATGTCACAATTCCCATTTTATTTCTCACAGATTCTCTCTGTAACAGGGGATCCAGCTAGAGTGACTTTTTTTGTTACGCACACTTTTCTGATAACTGTATGACAGCCCCTGGTAGGCCCAGACTCTGGTGTGAAGATAAAAACAGAGGGGTTCGGGATCTGTCCTTTGGGTCAGTACCAAGCTTAAGAGGGAAAACTCTTCTCACTGTCAGGTCCGACAGCCTTTTGTTCTTCTCAAAGATATCCTGAGAGGTACAGAGCAAATATTACCACAGCAAGCCCTGAACCCACTGCACTGCCAGTTTTTCTTCCAGCCTGGATTTTGTCTAAAACCCCCAGTCTTGGAGCCCTGTGACAAAACAAGCCTGGATATTTTTTCCCCTTTTTTATTTTTTTATTGAGATTAAAAAAAAAAAAAAAGGCAAAAAAAAAAAAAAAAAGCCAGCTCAGCAGCTATGGGACAGGATTTAGGTGCATGTTTTAACAAAGAGAGAGAAGATCTAGTGGACGCTAAGGCATTTTTTGAGTCACTCAGGAATCTCCACCTGTGTGAGGGACAGAACTTCTCTGGCACTGATCAGAGCAATGCAATAATGTTCTCATCTTCTGCTCACTGCACTGCTTGTGTCAGCCAGAGAGAACTGCTCCTTGCTTATGAAGAAAAGGAGAAAGCAAAAGTTGGCAATGCAGTGGCTCACTAGTTTGAGTCTTGTTAGGAATCACATGATAAAGAGAGAGCCTTAATTTCAGTCTTCAGAAGCCTTGGTTCTGTGAACACTTCAGCTCATGTCTAGACTGGATGCACAAACACCAGTCTGGGTGTTAGCATTTCATTATATTAGAATATATTCACATTACTGCATATTTAAAAGTCCTTGCCACTCCACCTGGCGTTAGACTGTGCAGGTCCAAAACTACCTGGAGAGTCCAAAAACAAGCTCAAGATCACTGCACAGCTATTAAAATGCAGAAAACTTTTAAATTTTTCACACCAACAATGGCTTTGTCTCCTGGTTTTTACCTACCGTAAATGCAGACGAAGGAATTCACTGAAAAGAAATTAAAGACAGGCTTTAAATTGGTGTTTGTTTAAATAATGAGCATTTGCTTAATTGAGATCTGTGACATCACATTTAAAGGGGAGCACAATTCTGAAATAATGGTTTGTATCGATGAAGGATGAATGGCAAGACCATCACATTTTCTATTTGTGCATGCCAACCACTGACAGAGAGCCATTCTCCAAAAAAGTAGTTTATTCAGGGGATGATTTAATTGTCTGTCCATGGAGATTTTTGGCCATAATATCAGGAGGAGCAGAAATAGAGCAAACCCATCCAGTGTTGACCTGCTGCTTCATCATCTAATGGTGAGGACAAGGACAAGCAAAAAAAAATAACCTAAACAGGTCTGGTCCACACACTGCCGAATGCTTATATTGCCTACAGAGAGCTGGGACACAGGGCTGATCATTAAGGAGGTGCTTTCAAGGTTCAGGGTGTACTCTAAAAGCTGCCTGGTTTCACATGGGCATTAGAAGAGTGTTTAACGACTTTCATCTCTATCTTGAAATAATTTTATGTTAATTCTTTAAATGTCAATTATTCAGATATTTCCATGCTGCACTTCTAGCTTCCAAGTTATTTCTTTTAAATTGTTGCATACGCCATTTAACAAGGTTCTGTGCTAAAGGTTTCATTTTTTATAAAATATTGATTTTCTTTTATATCTTTGCAGTTTACAGAATTAGCCAAGGCTCATGCCTTGTATCTGGTTTGTCTTTATTATTTCTGGTACATTTTCAATGTTTTACATTTAAATTTGTGCAGTTCATTTTATTGTGAACTATCTTAATTTATTTTCTGTCTTCCTTCCTTCCTTCCAGTTATAATAGATACATTCAAAGACCATCCACTCTTCTTGAACCAAAGAGCATACATCATCCAGGGGAGTTGATTGGGGAAATATCTGGGATCTTGCACAGAAGTCCAGGCCATATACTTCCCTTTTTGGGCCTTATGAATTTCTTATCTCTAAACTTTGGGTGAAGCCTGGCTGATTTGAATCAAATCCTGTCTTTCTATGCTCCAACAATCTCAAAAAGGGGAAGAAAATTGCTTGTTAAAGTACTAAACTTGGAGCATCCCTGTAATTAAATGAGGCCCGATGTAAGTGCACTACAATAAATGTTTTATCTGCTCCCCATCCTGTTAAAGCTTGTTGAGAGCTTACACACACACTTCCCCATGAGCACTGGGACTCACCTGGTTGACTGCAACAGGCCATGGGGTCGGGGGATCACAGGGTGACTGTACTGGGAGGCCAACCCTGACTGCTCCCGAGGATGAAATGATGTGCTTTACTCGGGGTTTGTCTCACCAGCTGAAGTCCATAAGGGCTGGCTGAAAAGAAAAAAAGATTCAAAGCACAAACCCCAAACCCAAACCACAGCACAACTGGACCTCTCTGATGGCCTCAGGGCAAGGAGCACCACAGGCATACTGCCAATGATTTGCATGGGATTACACAGACTGCCAGAGCTCTTTTTTTTTTTTTTTTTTTTTTTTTTTTGCTTAATTTCTGTCTTTTTTCATTTAAAACTCATGGATAATTGTAAACCACTCTCTCCTGAGCACAAGGAAGCTGCAGCCCAGGGGCCCAGCATGAGCCGCCTGGGAACCAGGAGAGCAGCAGCAGCCTGAGTGCCACGGGGATTGCACCGCCTGCTGTAACCGCGGCGTGGGGAAACCCTCACAGGAGCAGCGGAGGGCACCCAGAGAAAACATCATGAGGGGAGCAGCCCGTGAAGCAGTATGAGACAGCACAGGGACAGCTGGGAGCTGGCCCCAGCCCCACGGGACTCGCTGCATTTTCACCCCCAGTTTCTTTGCAGAGGAGGAAAGCTCGTCCCTAAACTCACTTCCCAAGGGGCTTTAACAACACACACTGAAACACAATACTCAGCAATGCTATGGACTTATGGACCCAAGTTGTTGATCTAAAATGACTCAGGGTAGCCTGTGAAAACTGCAATTGCAGGTGAGCTGCCAAAAGACATAGAAATGCTAAATTACCGCCACAAGTCCGACAAGCAGCCAATGTGAATGACTACAGCTCCTGCAGCAGGCAGAGCTGTGCTAACTAGCTGGGAAGCCGTCCTGCTCATTGTATTGGAAATCAGTCAAAAATACCACTGTGATGCACAGCCAGGGGTACAGCTACAGCAATGCACTGGGTTTGCTGAGGGCTCATTTTAAATTTGTTATTGTCTCCTCATGGGGGAAAAAAAGATATGAATTCATCCTCTCATTGAGCAATTGCAATGAAAGCGAAAAACAAGATTTACCCAGGTTGTCTCCTGCCCTAAAACTGTATTCTTGTCACTGTTTGACTGGAGTCCTAAACAAACCCAATTCTCCAAACAAGTAATGATGGCTTTAATATATACGTTTAGAAAATGCAAGGGTTTTGCTTTGCTATTAAAGTTTAATTAGTAATTAATATTTATGCAGCCATTGGCTGGAATTCTGTAAGTTACATAAATAAATATTAACTTGTGGATGATTTAAAAAAAAATCATTGCATCTGAAATTTATTTGTGTGACTCTCTATTACTTATTCATTAATTCATGTATAATTCCAGCTCCTCTTCATTCCAGATGGAGTGCAAGGGAGGGGGGCGCTCCCTTGGGAACGATGCGCACAGTTTTAATTCTCAATTTAGTCTTCATCACTACAAATTAAACGTTTAAAAATTCTAAACAGCGTGTTTAGCGGTGCTGACGTTCTAATCCATCAGCCTGCGAGAACTGGCGTTTCTTTAGGTATGCAACGGGACGAGCTGGAGAGCAGCACCCAGCACCTGGTAGAAAGGCTGTGACTTGCTTTCAGTCAGTGATGGAGCCCTTGTGTCTCCTCTCCTGGTGAGGTCGGCGAGTCCTTCGCCTGCCCAATGTGCTGCTTTAGTGGGAAAAGCAGCTAATGAGGCGGCAGCAAGCCTCTGAATTATGAGCAGTGAAAATGTCAAAGCAACACCTTTAAGGGGGTCGTTTGGTTATCAATTTGGGAACCACCTCCCCATCATCCTATGGTCTCCGGTTAGACACGTTTTGCCAAATGGTGCTTGACATGCTTTGCCTCGCTCTTTTTCTGCAATCGGGATGGCTGAGGGGAGGTGTGGGCACAGTGTCCCCTGCCACTGCGGCAAGAGAGAGGAGCACCAGTTAAAAAGGTTTTGGCAGGCTGGCTTTGGGTTCAGGGCACGGCTGCAGCCTGCCTCTGTGACATGAGGAAACCTCAGGGTCTGAGATCGACCAAAGTCAGATGGGAAGGAGAAATCCTCTGGGCACTGAAAACCAGCAGACTTGGCTTCCCTTAGCATGGATATCTGGCCCTGGACCTGTTCAGACAACCCTTTGCAGCCAGAGGAGGGGAGTGAACACATCTCAGCCCTTTTAAGATGACAGCAAGCAAAGAGGCTATTTGCATTTTCAATTTCTCCAGCCATCCCACTCTAAGGACTGACCCCTTTAAGCATCTCACTTATTCTTTCACAGTTAAATTTCTGAGTTAAACGCAGTAATTTCTGAGTGGTCATCTCCTGCTCAACAAGCAGCTACCTTGTGAACTCAACCAGCTAGCTTGTGCGACCTCAAGACCCCAGTAATTGAGGGCTATAAATGTTTAAGAAACAGAGATTCTTCCAGTTTAAACTATGCTGTGTAAGCTGCCTAATAATCGTAAAGCACCACAGAGTGCCTGGAATTGGACAGAAAAGATGGGGAACATTAAGGGATGGTATTGGCAGGCTTTTAGGCTGGATTTTGCAAATCTTCTGAAGTGGTTATTCAGATCCACAGTCAGGCATTGAAACAGCCTGCAGACATCAGGCAGCTTAAATACTACCTAAACTGTGCCCCAGCTCCTCGGGGAATGGAAATAAATCAAGGTACTGCCTTACACCCACAGCAATCCCCGAGGCACTGACAGCCCTCATGTCCTTCTTAACCCAAAGAGAGAGGATTCCCTAAAATATCAGCAGACAAGCCACACTTTCCTGCGATCACTTGCCTTTTGTCTCTGTAGTTGAGAAGGATTGATGTCTCTGGACTTGGGAGGATCAGCAGAGCAGTGCTGGTGTTACAGCACACGAGGAGCACAGAGCTGGTGATTTTAATCCCGAGGCTACTGCAGGGCACAGCCAACTTCCCTCTGTGCTGCTGTGCTTGGGAGGTGCATGGATCCAGACACAGCTCTACTTTCTGATTTTCCATCCCATTTCACCAACGCAGTGATGTCTGGAAACACTTGTTAGCAGCACAATTTCTGCCTCAAACTATCTGAATTCTGCTGATAAGATTAAGCTACAGTTCAAAACCTTATTGCTTTATATTTCACAGCTACCAGGCATCTCCTAGAAAGCAGTGTCGATGCTATATGGATTCCCTCTATTGCAACTGGGTTGCCAGTAAAAACGCAAAAATACTTTAAAACAATGCAATTTGAGGTGACATCAAAGAAATTTCATCTAGGTCTGTAAGAGTTTATATATTACAGAGGGGGGAGACAGCAAAGCTGTAGAGTTATTGAGCCATTCAGAATAATATCCCCCATTACTGTGGAGAGCCTGGATCCATTTGGGATTTTGTGCGGGCTGACAGCAGTTCCAGCTTCCCTCCCTTACACCAGCAGTGCTATCCAAAGACGGAGGACAGGAATGCAGCCGCCTGCAGCAGCAGCATGCATCGGCCAGCTGCAGTTTTGAGGAGCTGAAAAACTCTTTCTAACATGGAAAGTGCACCAAGGCACCTCTTCCACTGTTTAGTCCCAAGCGAATTTATCCATGCTGCACTTTTCATATGCCGGGATCTCAAATTAGCTGCTGCTGGCTTCTTGATCCTAATTTTTTTTTTCTGGGGCGGGGGGAGGGGGGGATTGGATGCTAACTCCTGGATACAGCAGGATGAAAATCTGAATTTGGGAGCCTCGGTATCTGTATCCCACCGGGCTCTGGATTTCAGTGCAGTGTGTAACACAAACACCCCCCCAGCCCCGTCGTAGCAGCCGAGCTTCTGCCGCCCCCTGCTGCCCCCAGCCGGCTACTGCCGGCAGCTTCTGCGGGGAGCCAACTTCCAAGGGCTGGAAATCCACGGAGGTAAAGCAAATGCATGCGGGAGTACTTGCCAGAAATTAGTCGGTGGGGTGGTGGTGTCAGCACACAGAGCTGCAACGTCCCCGTGCTTTGCTGGGCATCTCCGTGCCTGCAGCACATCTGCGAGGGCGCCCGCACACAGAGCGCCCTTCATCCCGCGCTGACCCCTCGGTGCTGGACCTCAGGGCCCTGATGCAGGATGGCACTGCCTTGTTATATATTTCCTCCTTAAGAAGAAAATCCAGTGACTTTTCATTTTTTTCTACAGGTGGCAAACACAAGCTGGAGGGAAGGTAATCGGGTGAGCGGCATTTAATGCCCTCAACTTAGGAAAGGACATCCTCACCTGAAAACTAGTAGTGGCAGAAATCTGCTGCGCACAGACAATTTGCAGGGTTGTAGAGGCTTTAGTTCAGAGAGGCAGCTCTGGGCAAGGTCACTTGGTGAAATGTGAATAAAGCTTCTTGGATCACTTAGAAAGTAAAGGGATGCTTCTCAAAAACCACATCACAAAGCATTTCCCTGCAGGGTGTGCAACACTTCTGGGCTGACACAGCAGCCACTCGTGGGGCAGAGCCTGTGGAGCTGTTTGACTCCTGCACAGTAGTAATTACAAAGAGTTTGAAAATTGAATCAAACCTCCTAAATGTATATCTATTTAAGATATTTTTGATTCTCCTTGAGTCTGAGAGTGCACTTCTGCTTTTACTCTCTGCTTTCCCGTAGGCAAAGGAAGCGCTGTTATCTCTGTGTGCTCCTCGGGGAACTGGGGGACAGAGGACTTAAGGGCAGACTTTGCAGAAGTGAGTGGCAATCCCGTCCCATATTCAGGAAACACTACCTGAGAGAGCCTAACCTGCAAAGGTGAGGCTGGTAGCTTTGGCTTGAATCTGCTTTAGCTGCCCTAAGCTAAACAATCAAACATGAAGGTGCTTTAAAGAAAAAAAAAAAAAAAAGTTAAAAAAATTATCAGTCTCTGCTGAAGTGTCAAGCCAGATGACTTGCCCCAGGTTGTACAGGGCAGACTGGAATGGGGCCAAGCATACAAAACTGCCTCCTGAATTGCCAAGTAGCAGCTGAAAAGCCCAAGTCACCATCCTTTGGGATGTGCTTTGGGAAGCATGCAGTGCCCAGAGCTCAGCTCTTGAGTCTTGCATGGCTCCCTAATGAAGCACATCAGTGTGAGGGGTGCTGCAGTTCATTAATTAACAGGGTGGCAATAGGCAAAATTGCCTCTTAAAAACGGGGATCTGCTGAGAACAGAAGGAGATACCATGAACTTGAAAGCCCCTGTTTTCTTCTTTCTGTTTGTACATCCTTAACAAATGTTAGCATCCAGCCTTCAGCAACGTGCTGCCCATTACTGCCTGATGCTTACCTGCTATTACAATACCTTTACTGGGTCATCCAGAGTTGACCTTGGGTAAGAGACCTACTGTATATTCATAACTCTATTTAATTTCATCATTAACTCTTCTGTATACCTAATTGATCACCATAACTATGTCAAAGTGGGAAACCTGCAATTTCCTTGCTGATAGACTGTTGATGTAGTAGTAGGACATCGGCACACTGGTCACTAATCTGCTTTCCTGGCTCCCAGAGCTGCAGGTAGCTGCACAGGAGGCTGGTTTTCTTTCCCAGCCATATCAGTCTCTTTGATAGCTGTTGTTCCACCAATTACTCTCTTTATCTCTTAGACAGTAATAAGGCTGGGCTTGAAGAGGAATGCTTCACAAGAGTATCTCTATTAAAAAATTAGAAAGGTGTTAAGGCAGCAATAGTATCATAAATCACACAATTTGGACATGATGCCATGTCAGCAAGGAGCTGATGCACAAAACCACGTTTGACTCCAGGAGTGCATGGATCAGCAGCTCACTTAGGGCTAGCCCTGATAAAGGGAATGTGAAAACCTGGTCTGGAGAGCAGAGTAACAAAATGAAGGGCGTTTAGCAAGGGAGTAGCACAGCCAAGCCCAAGTCTCATCACACTGGAACACGCCTCTCATCACATCCAAGACTACATTAGGGTCTAGTTCACACACAGCCCTGATTTATTCATCTCAGGAGCACTGCAACCATTCTCATGTTCGCAGTTACCTTCCAGCACTGCAACAGCTGACCCCAACAGCCTCCTGGTGCTGTGAAGAGCTTCGTGCCCCCCTGCAGCCAGCCCTGCTCCCTGCTGAGGCCAGTGAGCAAATACCTGCTTGGAGCCACATCTGGGAGAAGGGGGAGCAGTCGCTAGCCGTGCATAGCTCTGTGCGGAGGGACATGCTGCAGCTCCTCTGCTGCACACAGCATGGTGCAGAGGTGTTTCTGGGGCCCGAGGTAAGGCACAGCCTGCAGCCAGCACATATGCAGCACTTGCTTCTTGTAGGGTCCCTCAGCTCTTCTGCTTCATGGGAGGAAAGATGTTTATATGGAGGTTGTCCTAAAAATCATCATAAAAGCAAGCAAGATAATCAAGATGGGGCTAAAACAGTATCCAAGCTCAGCAGGGTGCCACACGATGGATGCACTCTGGGAAAGCAGCCTCTGAAGAGCCATGAATTGGGCACACTCATCTCCTACCCCTTGTCTGTCCCATCAGCAAGGAGACAAGTCTGGGTGCTACAAAGAGCACATTTCAGCCTTGTCTGTGGGCTCATAGCATGGAGAATAGAGCCTGTCCTTGACAGGCAGCAGGGTCAGTACTGAGAAGTGAGGGCATGGCATGGAAATGCTCAAAGAAAATCCGTCTGCCAACCAGGAGTTGGAGACATGCACAGAGGTAGTTAGCAAGAGCCCCTCCAAAGGCAGGCTGTGAAACAGACACAGAAGCGGAAAAGCCCAGAAATACATGGAAAAACAGCACCAGAAGCTATTTACAAGGAAATGCAGAGGAGGACAAAGGACAAAGCAGAGGAGGAAAATCTGGTGCAGAAGAATGCACTGAGCGCTTTGCTTATGAATGGTGAAGGGCAGGGTGTATCAGCAAATGCCACACATGGCCATCGGCAGCAGTCACTGCAGGAGAAGTCATGATGTTAAAGCTTCAGCAAGGAGAAGAAAACACACACTACTGACTTGAAGGATGAGAAACAGCTTCTGGGGCTCAGGCCAGCACCAAATGCCAAGCAGTGGTACAGATTAAGGAGAAAGCAGAAGGTCAACAGGCAAAGGGGCTAGTGGCAAGCAGGTTGGGTCCCCAGGTGTTCCTCAACATCACACAGGAAAAAAACCAAACCTGCAATTAAACAAAGCTAAACTAAAGCTGTACCCTGGCAGGATGCAAACACCCCTGAGGAGATTTTAAATTACACACAAGATGTTCAGACTCTTTAGTTCCTTCTTTGGCAGCACGTAAGACAACTGGATATGTCACCAAGGGGAAGAGGGGCCCGGAGAAGTGTCACAACACGCTGTATGGCTGGCTGAGAGACAGCTGCCACATGGCTCCGTGTGCAAGGTGAATGACAAGTGCAAGGGCATGGCAAGCCTGGGCAGGGAGGGTGAAGCAATCAGACCTCCGTTGGTATTGGGTACAGCAGCTACAACTTCGGTTAAATTGTGTAATTTTGTAAATTTTTCATCCCAGGCCAAGCCTGGGATGAAGTATTCATACGGAAGGAACATGAGCAGAATGAAAATGTGCAACCAGAGCAGGCAACATCCCCAGCCTCCTCGAAGCCAAGCTACTCAGACTCTGCTAAAAGATTCTGGTCCTGAATCACATGAGCAGTCAGCAGGTACCTGCCTGACTACACAGTATATTGAGAGAAAATGTAATGAGTGCAATGCGACAAATGGAGAAATGAGTCTCAAAGCAGAGCCTACAGCCATGGTGCAGTTATCAAGACAGCACACAAGCTGTGCACTTGAACAGACCCAAGCAAGCTAAACGGTGAGCTGAACGCAACTCCATCCAAGTGCCCACCACCAATGTTACCTGACCTGGCAAAAGAAAAAAGATATCCCTGGTGTTGGATGCCAGTGATGGGGATTGGCATGAGCTACTCGGCAAGGAAAGCAGCTACCTTGCTGTGCTTTGAGCACCAGCATCAACATACAGATGGCTGAGGCTGTCATTTGGGACCAGAAGAAGCAACGCCGCCAGCAAGACACACTAACAAGACTCTCAGGGATCCGTGTCAGTGCCGATGACATTTAGGGGTAGAGATGAGCAGACAGCTTGCTGGAAGCTGTGACAGCTAAAGAGTACAACTGGCTTTGGCAGCCAAAAACCAGGGAAGCAATTGGACCCGTTTGATAATACCAAGCTGAAACTGTACCTTGCTGCACTGTTCGGTCGGTCACCTTCTGAGGGCAGCCTGCGAGAGGTTCAGCCCAGAGCAAAACTTCTCAAGGAGAAAAAAAATACTGAAGATCATTGAGTGCCCATTGCAGGCTGCCCCAGAGCACCTCCAGCACTTGCTCCTCAACAGGGCACATGGAGCAGTAACTTGTTCAGATCAGCCTTGCAAGTCATCCCTGCTGGACTCAGGCCTGACTCATGCCATAATAAGGGTCCCTTTGCCACGCTCCCCATGTCACCTGGAATACCAGGAAAAACAGACCTTTTGGAAGTATTCAGCCTGCTCATCCCCACACCTGAGAGGTGGTGGCCCTGGTGGAGGCAGCGTGGTTTCATCTCTGGCCCTCCGTGCTGCACCATGGGCCAGCCTGGCCACCAGCTGTCCTCCCCTCCTGTCACTTCAGTCCCCAGAGAAGGGTCCTTCTCCTCTCAGCTGTCTGTCACCCTCTGCCAGCACCAGCGGTGCTCATGACCAGCGGTGCTCAGGACCAGCGGTGCTCAGGACCAGTGATGCTCACACCATTATCAGCACCTGGGAGAGTTTTAATCGATGGAGAGCCACCACCAGCAGCATGGTCGAGAAATTTCCGCACGCCGCTTGTGCAAGGAGGCACCCCTTGTAAGGGCTGAGCCCATCAGCAGGGAGAGGCAGTTGTGGCAGCAGTGGGTGAGGCAGCTGAAGATGATCCCTGTTCAGGGCAGCTCTCCAGGCAGGCAAGGGCAGTTTTGCTGTGGATATTCCCTGCGGACAGCACATCTTTGAAGATGGAGGATGAGGTTGTGCGTGTGGCTTTGCTAGTCCTGTGTCCAACCTCCTCCTTGGAGTTACCTGCTGTGGTTTTCCAGGCCTGTAATTGGAAAATAAAAAAAATAATAATAATAAAAAATAATAATAAATAAATAAATAAATAAGGTGAAAAAATGGGAAAAAAAAAAAAAAAAAAGAAAAAGAAAAGAAAAAAAAAGAAAAGGAGCTGCAGTGCACCGCACGCAGATTTCCAAAGCATCTCTGTGCAGCCGCCCGGCTGCTTCCCATCCGTGCCCGCAGCGGGGAGCTGCGCTGCCGGCCTTCGGGCGCCTCTCGGCTCTCGCGGCGGTGGCGGCTCCTGCTGCTGCTGCTGGGCTGTCAGAAAGCTCGGGGCAGAGCCTGGGCTGCTGCTTTGCTGGCTGCGGGAGAGCTCTTGCAGCATCAGCACTGCGTGGCCCAGGATCCTGGAGGGTTGCGAGAGCCTTCAACAAATTCTGGCTTGGCCCTCGGTAAAGCAGAGATGCTCCCGGGCTCTATCAGCGCTGCAGAACTGGTGGCTGGAAGTTGGACCTTTGAAACGTTTTTTCCATGAAAATTGCTTATTTAGAGCTGATCTCGTTACTCTAAAATAAATCTTGTTTTGGGGGGAAAAAAAAAAAACAGAATCGCTGAGGGCTGTTTAATGTCAAGGGTTGGATTCTGATCCAGGCTGTGCGTGTATAATTGCACCAGCCTCGGCTGAGTTGCTCCTGCTCCACACCCACGTAATGGAGGCAGTAATCTGTCCCCCCAGCGCAGCTACCATATGCACTCTGTGCTCGTGCTTTAATGCGATTAGAAGCCCAGGCAAGCCTGCTTTCTTGGGATGCTGTAGCTGAGCTGAAATCACAGGTGGCCACAGAGAAACAAGATCTGAAATGACACTCTCGTATTTTTAGCTGAAGTATGCGCTCACAAGCGATGCAGAAAGGACAGATCTGAAGGCTGAACTGTTACCCTTGCAAAGCAGGTACAGCAGGGCAGGGAACAGACCGAGTGACACAGGAGCTCCCAGCGCTGCCAGGCATCACCCACTGGGGTGGCTCCTCCTGGACAGGGCTTGAACAGGGACATAGTCCTGTGATCACTGAAAATAGATGTGCAGGTTGTAATGGACAGGTAAAATGCAGCCATTGTTCCGTAGTTCTCAGTACTCTGAAGAGCAGGCAGGATACAGATAAAATTTATTTTTCTTCTGGAAGAAGCATTTGTAAAGCTAAAATACTACTAACAATAATAATAATAATAACAATAACAACAACAATAATAATAATAAAAGAATGTTAAATGCAGCACTTCAACATAATCCTGTGGACACATTTCATCAACCAAAAGAGAAAATCTTTATTTTTACAGAAACAACGCATTCAAGAGACACGTATTTTGTGCAAAATGCTGTTTCCTTTTTGCAAAATAAAAGATACTTTACTGGAAGTTTTCAGGCAGCACCAGCACTTTATCCAAAAAGGAAACAAACAGCACATGTGCAGGAAATGCTTGCTTATTTAAAAAATTTCATTTCTTTCTTCTTCCTTTTATGCCCTCCAAAGAAGGATGTGCCTGTGGCAGACTCCGAAGGCCGCAGACGTGCCCTATCGTGCAATGGAAGTAGCCAGGCTTCCTGCCTGCCAGCAGCGCCTCCTCACTGCGGGGTCTTCAGGACGAGGACAGCCTCTGTGCGAAGCAGCACCTCTGGATCTCGTGCCCAGAACCACGCTGGCTCTGCTCTCGCCCACGCTGCCCACCTGGTCTGTGGCTCCCGTGCACCCTGTAACCGGGACACCCGGCTCCTGCCCTGCAGAGCTCTCCCGCACTGTGCCCGGGCTGGTGCCACTGTGCTTGCTGCGGGTCCGCTCTGCCCCATCACCCAGGTCAGCAGTGGAGATGTGCAACAGCTCCAGCAGCAGGTCCCAGGGAATGCTGCTGGTGATCAGCTGCTGGCTGTGTGTTTCCTTGCCTGGCCCAGATTTTTGCATCATCTATTAGGTGATATCAGCAATAGTTATGATAAGTTTGCCAGGCTCAACCCAATGCCTCCACCTGCCTGCAGGACAGTGCTATGCCCCAGAATTAAAAACTCACCAACAGGACCCAGCCCATGGTAATTAGCTCACCCACACCATGGGAAGATGGATACTTCTTTGGGCAATCACTAACGACCAAGATGAGCCCAGGTTGCCCTCTCTGAGCATCTTGTTTGCTGCATGGAAATGGTCAGCCTGTTAAACCGCTGCTCTGGCAGCTCTGAGCATCTATAATTCAGTTATCTTCCTTGGGAGCAGTGAAAAATCCTCCAGAAGGCAGGTCTTACTCTTTTGTCTTTGCCTATCTGCATGCACATGCCATCAGCCAGGTCTGCTGTATCCTCCTGGGCCCCACTGGCCGCAGGGGCTCAGCACCACTCAGCATCATGCTCACTTGGTTTTCTGAATATTTTCTTCAGCTAAGAAAACACTCTTTGCTGGTCTCAGATACACACTGTGTGGCATTTGGACTAAACACCTGCAGCTGCCTTTTTTTTTTTTCCTCCCTCCTCTCCTTTTCCTGGTAACATTATGTTCTCCTAGGGAGGAAAAACATTAGCTTGCTGCTTGGGATGATTCAATTACTCAGCAGTAGGTCAGAGAAAAAACAAACACTGGATGCTGCTTCTTGCATCCGCTGAGCAAAAGCCTGGCTGGAGCTCTGATGAACTGGAGTTTCAGGTAGCACCTTACTGGGAAGGACCAGTGAGAGCTACTGAGCTACTGAAGTAGTTTGTACCCTTCCTTAACACCTTTTATTGAAATAAGAGATCAATAAATATCCTGTGGCTGTGCATTAATCTTCTTCAAAACCAGCTGGACTCTTTAGTCTTATTACCATGCCTAACTATTTTTCCCCACTGCTTGGAAGGACGTGTGAAGTTCAGCTAACACACGCAAATCCCAAGTTTCATAAACAATCATGACTGCTTTTAAAGAACCGCATTCTCCTGTCACATTCTGGATAAACTAGAGGTGGCTATGGACATCTCCTGCGACGCCCTTCCTGGGGATTAAACCTTCTTCATGTGATTTCCTTCGAAGGAAGGCTGCGTGGCAGCATTTGCTACCCCAGCTTTACACTTTCCCTGGATGTTGGCACACATGAAGCATTGCAAAAGCTGGTGAGAAGTTGTTTTCACAGAAACTTTCACACCAGATGTATCTGTGCTGTCATCACACTATAATAGGAGAGGAAAAGCAAGGAACAGAAATAATGCTCAGGCAATTAGTCAGAGGAGATAAATAATGAAGTAAAAATAACACACTTCTAAGAAGCGTGGCACACGTTAACACGTAGTAAGGACAGGGAGCTGAACCATGTCAAAGAATGTGGAATTGATACAACAAAGGGTTTAAGCTGCAAAACCGAAGTGACAGCTCAAGCAAGTCCTCTCAGTTATTACCTGGCCACAGAAACGCCCAGATTGCAGCCATGCCAGACTTTCTTCTTTAGCACTTCTGAGGCGCCGGCACTCCGACTCAGTGCCTGGGCATGTCAGGATTGAGAAACCCAGTGTTTCACTCAGATCTGCCAGACAGGCTCAGAAACAATCTCTTGCTTGTGTGCACCGACAGAACGAGCAGGCTGACTGCCCACCTTCCCAACCTGCAGGCACAGCTGCCCGAGTGTGGCCGCGTTTGGGTTTTGGTACCTACAGAACGAGCCAGGTAGCTAAGGGAATCTCCTCGTGTCTTAGCAGAATGACACAGCTGTCGTGCTGGGGGTTACTGGAGGCTGCTTACTGCTGGTCCAGCTCCTTGCTCTGAAACCCTTGGTTTCTGCTGGAGGTGCCAAGAGGGAGGTGGACTCGGCAGCATACAGCCAGTGGAGAGGCACAAGCAGGGCACTGCTCTCCTGCTGTTGACAAGGCATCCCACTGCCACGTTCCCCTGGCTATCTCTGTCCCCCTTGGGACAGCTCTTGGGGATGGAGGATGGATCTCAGTGTCTGCAATGCAGTCAGCCCTTGGTCTTGACTGGGATGTAAGCACACGGAAGGATGTGGTCACCAAAAAGCCCTTTGCTGAGGCGTACATGCAAAGTGCACTTTGGGAATAGTCTGAACAAAATCACTCCCCCCTGAAGTTCCTTCAGAGAAGACTTGATTATTCTTGTAAACATCTGGACTGCTAGAGATAACAACACCCCAAATACCAGTCATTGCTGTAGCAGGTCTTCCCATGGTGTAAGGAGCCCAAGCAATGGTGAATCTGTCACAGCTCCCAGTTTTGGCAGTACCAAGTGTAATAATCTGTCCCCTTCCAGAGCTACTGCAAGGCAGGTTTCTGGCTGAGTTTTTAAGGTGCCCAAATCAGCATGTTTGCATTGGCATATTTCCAGTGTGGGACCAACAGTGCAGTCCCATAACTGACCTGTGTATGAACTTTCAGGATAACGTTAAGCTATCTGGGAGCTCCCAGATTGCAGCCACTCCCAGTTCACTATCAGAGCTGGACGTGGGCAGGGGCCAGCCCTCCCCTCCCTTTACTATCGTGCTCTGCATGCACTGGAAAAGTGCATCGATCGGTGCATTGGCCAGAACAAGCTGCAACAGGGGGCAAGTGCGAACAAGTGACCCAAGACCCCAGAGCAATAAAACAGTCCAGGTCGATGCAACCTTAGATGCCTCTTCTAAGACAGACACAAAATACTTGTGTGTGTGTGACAAGGTGACTTTTGGACTGTTTTGCCTGATTTTCTGTGTGGATCAAATTCCCCTCACGTGAACAGAAAACTTTTCAGAAATTCCCATAGGAACTGAATCAGCTTTTTTAAATTTATCAACAGTAGAAAATACAGAGATCATCAGAAAGATGGTATATTCTATAAAGATCCTAATTTCTACTTCCTTTCTTGTAATTTCAAAAAAAAATGGAGGAAGTGTTTTCTTAGGGAGGTAGACTTCTTGTCAGGATTTCTCAAGATTCACAGTACAGAAGCGATAGTTATGTTGAAATTCAACAACTGGTGGCTTATTTCACTGCTGTCACATCTTAAATCAAGTGGGATAAGAACCCAGGGAAAGATACTGCCTGAGAACTGAGATAGCTCCTCCTCTTCAGATACCTGCAGTTTCAAAGCGTGCTCAGTGGGATTTGCAGGTATGGGCTATCTAATCACATTAGTGGACTGGTGCCTATCTGCAAGAACACCAGTTTGTGTTCTTTGCTTTGGACTGAAGCTATGTGGTAGGACTGGTTCAAGGAAGGTTACTCTATGATAACCTTGGTTTTGTTCCTTACAACTTTTCAGATAGCCCTTGTTTGGGCTGGAGTTTTATCTCCTGTGTACACAGACCAAACAACTGGACATCGAGTCTGGCTTTCAGAAACATGGCAGAAAGGAATTTAGCTCTTAGCAACAGCAAGTCAAAGGTGGAGGAAACGTTGCTTTGCCAATGCAAAAACCAAAATTTTCTTTCTCGCTTAGTTTAGGAACAAGGTCTGAAACTAAACAGTAACTTTTGGGTCATGAACATGGGTTTTCCCAGTCCCACTTGTCCAGGTTAGCCAGTTCTTAAGTTACTCTGACTTCACTGCTGCTTGCAGAGGGACAAGGAGACAACAGGAGCAGAGGGGATGTCCCAGTGCTGTCCCAATTAGTTTTTCTCTCTCCCTCAGCCATGCTGGACCACCTAAGCCAAGCTTTCAATGAGTAGTCACTAACTGCACAGATAGAGAGAGACTTGCCACCAGGACCCACGGTAAGCAGCCTGTGCTGAGGGGTCAGATGTTTGGAGGACGTGTAGGGGTAACGTAGGGAGGACTGATCCATCTCAGATTCAGTTCCTCTTTCTACATTCACAGCAGTGCAGAGCAGGTTTGATTCATACCCGTTTCAAGTCACTGCCCATTGCCCCAAGTGCTTTCTGCAACCATACAGCACAGGAAAAGCATTCGATATGAAGGTATCACTTCTCTAAAACTGTACAAGAACACAGAACTAAACATGTGAATCTCAAAACCAAACCAGAACCAAACAAAACAAAAGCCCATGCAGAACCACAGAACCAAACCCACGCAATAGGAAGGTGGTGTGCTGTCACCAGGCTGACTCACACACAAGTTGGCCATGAGACCTGCTCACATAGGGCCCAGAGCAGGATCCTGCACAGAGCCGCAGCCTTTCACTTCACCCGTGTAAAGGGCATTTGCACTGACAATGCCCAAACATACAAAAGTCCAAAGCAGCAAGAAATGAGGACTCTTTGGGAAGACCTGGAATATTCTTGGAGGGAAAGCTGATTTTCCAAAAGCTTGTGTTTCAGTGCATGTTCTAGCATTCCTGGATATGTGCAAAATGACAAATGTAGTATTCACAGCTCCTGCCCTGGCTGTCAATAAAAAACACATCCCTTTTATCTGATAGACATTGCCTGTTCCTTAAGCCTTCCTCGAAAGGCTGGTTGTGGTGAATTCATTGGCACACCAAAGACCTGTGATGGGGCAGAATAAGGATTACAAGCCTTGCTTAAAAGAGATCTTGGTCTCAGTTGGGGATGCAGACACTGAACATTGCAGACTGACTGAGGGAATGCAACACTGGCAGGGAAAGCTCATCTAACACTAATAAATCAGCCCCTGCAAGCCAAGCTAACAAGAATTGGAGCCTCTTGACTGCATCTCCTTGGGATTCAAAGGAAGCCATGAAGACATGGTCAGAGCAGGATGATGCAGTCTCCCACAGGGACGTCTCATAGACAGGGTGATCTGGGACGGAGCTGTGCCCACATGGTTCCACTGTGCTGTTTCTGTGTAAAGAGCAAAGAGCACACGGCAGCTAGGAAACGCAAGTCAGATATAAACCAGAAGATCAAACAGCAATGCCATCTGGTGTGATCAGTGCTTTTCACTCCCCATACACAAACCAGGTGCAAAAGACAGAGAAAGCAATGAACTGCTACGATATATCCTGGTTTTGAAAGCAGCAAGTTATGATTCAAGAAGGGAAGAGGTCATCCTCACCTCACCTCCTCTCCAATGCCTTGGAAAGGGAGAATCACACTTGGTTTCTTCTCCTGAAGTGGCTTAAGTGCTCATCCCACCCAACCTGGGACACTACAGGATGCTAACACAACCCATAACCTAAGAAAGCACCTTGTTGTCTCAAATCATCACTCTCGCTCCCTTACAAGAACAGCCTGGGTAACTCTCTAGACCTCCACTCATCGCTTTAACAGGGCTGATTTTAGTGGAGCAGTGCCAAATCTGAGGGGCTCCGCCCTTCCACTAAGCAAATACTTCGCAAGCAAAACCTGAATGAGCCTCCATCTATTTGACAGATCAGGCACTTACTGTTTAATTATACAGATGAGTAACGCCACTGAAAGGGTGCTTTTTCTTTGCGAGTTTGTTACGGGGGAATGAGCATGAATTAGGCTGTAAAACAAAACAACTGTGGTGTAAACAGTGTAATTGCTGTCTTCTCATCTGTGGCAATCAATGATCTGTAAGACATTTACATGGCTGCCCCAAGCCATTTCACCATCTTGCAGTCTGGGGGCAATAAATAACATATTTGCAAATGAGAGAGAGAGAGGAAGATGTACTCCAGTGTAGTACCCACAGAGAGCTGCGCTACATCAACAGGGACGTCAGCCATGAAGAAGACAATGTGCGTGCTCTCTTGACACAGAAAAAGAGTGGGCAGGGTGAGGCACATTTAATAGAGGCAGGCCTTCATTCTCAAATCCACTTGATAAAGTCACTGGAGGGGGTGGCAGAGGGGTTGGAACTAGGTGATCTTTGAGGTCCCTTCCAACCCAAGCCATTCTGTGATTCTATGTTTACCAGAAGCCACAATTTGTGCCAAACTTTCACTTTTTTAGAAGCAAGCTTAATTGATTTCTACTTACATTTAGCAAAACACTCCAGCTTACAAGTATGTCAATCAGGCATGAGCTTGAAGTTAAGCTGAAGCCAAGGCCTTCCACTGACTCAGGAGCCACAAGGGAACTTAGGCAACTTGCAGGGTCTGGATGAATATTTTGGAAGTGGGGCTGTTTCTTGATGACAAAAACAGCTAATGGTATGATTCCCACCGCCTCCACTGCACTGTCTCTCTCCATGGAGCACACAACCACTTCTTGGAAGCTGAGCCCTATATACATGTCCTATACAACAAGGATTGTGGTTTAGACCCTGATTTCATGACTTCTTGAATCAAGTGGTCTTCCGACACATTGCTGAAAGTAGCATCCTCTCGCTTTGTCTGGGTGCAGGCATTGCTGGTGCTCGGGTGTCCCCACACCCATACTGCCACGTTGCATTTGTATTGGGGAAGATGGTCAAAATGAAACTCAACATGCTGAGCAGAGCTGCCCCAGAAGGCCAGAAGCTGAGAAAATGAATGTTTGGGGTTTTTTTTTCAGCTGTTGCCCTAGGGTTAAGGACCTAGCTTGGTTCTTTCCAAGAGAATGCAGAAATTAAACAGGGCTCTGGCTGGTTTGTCCCATGTCACTCCAGGGCAACAACTCTGACCCTGAGAAGCACTGAGGCAGACCCAAGCTTTTCTCTTACCCAGCTGAATGTCTGAGCTTTTCCATGCAGATCAGTTGCCCCGTGTAGTGTAACGTTGCTGAGAAAGCCAATGCACATTTCTACCCAGGCCAAGGAGAAGAGCCTGTCACACCACCCACATCACAGGCAAGGGTTCATTCACCCCTGTTCAGGTCTGAGATACCCCATCCTTCATCTTCATCTTCAGAGGAGGAAGAGCTTTAATCCCAGAGTGAGAGAGTGGACTCACACCCCTTCTCACCAAAGATGTAGGCATGGCCTCCTGCAGTTCTGGCTCAAGGTGTTCTTCCTAAATGACAGCTGGAACTCATCAGAGCAGCCGTAGCCCCCAGCGAGAGGTGCCCTGCATAAGCAACCAGACCACAGGTGCAAAAATAGGAAGTAGAGAGAAAAGAAGCTCTCAGTCTGTGGTCACTGCAGTGCAGACACTTGAGGGGAAGGTATCTGGCTCCAGTACCGCAACCATGATGATGGTTGGGATGTCCCTAGAGCCTGAGCTCCTGCGGCCAGAGGGCAGCTGAGGATGCCAGGCTGGGCTGGGTGCTGGCAGAATGGCTCTATCCTGTAAGACTGCAAAAATAAATTTGTAAATGAGTAACAAACACAGCACATAGCAGGTTCAATTAGGGTGAGGTCTTTCACTTTCTAAGAGGACATTATTTTAAATACCTGACCTTCTGGCAGAGAGGGGGCTGATTTAGGAGCTCTGTGTACCAGAGTGCCAGAAGGAGACTGACTCCCATCATATGAAGTAGCAGAGGCTTTCGTACACCCCATGGCCCTGGTACCTTGTGAGACCTGCAGCAAAAAAAACGATGGCAACAATTATTTGAGTTTTCTCCTAGAAAGAAATATCTTGATAAATCCCCCAGAGGCCTCTGTGTGAGTGAAGAGCCCAATCTCAGCCAGATTTTATCAGGGAAAAATAAAAGACAGGAATCTCTAGGACACCTCCTCTTGCTATACAAATGGTTGCCCTTTCCAACCACATTTCCATGTGGTAACTGGAACATGTTTCAAGCAACAGCCAAGCTGATGGCACACACCCAGATGCCCAGCCAGAGTGCTAGAGGGAAACTGTGGAAGGGGAGGTTTGTCTCATCAGTCCCCCAGTTTTCCTTTTTAGCCTTCCAGACCTCTGTGAGGCAACTGAGTAATTTCATCACCTTGCTTAATAAAAAAAAATAAAAAAAGGAGGCAGATGAGGTGATGGGTTGGCCTGCAGTTGTATGATGTTCAGGACTTAAGCCCATCAAGACAAAGTTCAAGAGGAGGCTTGCTCTGCAGAGCAAGCCACCAACAACCAGCCACAGTCAAATGGAAAACAGAACAGATCTCTGCTTGTGGTGCCATGGCCCAGTCACAAAACCACCTCCTTCCATCTTCCCCTAGTAACGATGCCTTCTGCTCTGTGGCCACCAGTGTGGTGCCACCAAGAAGGAAGAAGCCTGGCAGGCAGTTGCATTGCTCTCCTGGCACGTCTGGCACATTTTAGCAATTTATTTGACAAATGCCAGCAACCCTTTTACATCTTCCTGGAAACAATAGTCAGCCACTTGTTCAGACAAAGAGCATCGCCCTCTGTGATCTTTACATCAGTGCCCAGTGCCTGGTTTGGCAGGGATGCCAAACTGTCCCAGGACCAGTGATGTTTTGAGCAGAATGATCACACACTGTGAACAATCATTTTCATGTCCCATGGAGAAGTTGGCAGAAATCATAACATAACCCAGAGCTTAACAGCCCAGCAAATCTCAAAACACTTAGCACAAACAAACAGGCTACCTCTGTTTGATGGAAGGGCATGGGAACAAAGAGGCAGATCTCCAAAGGCATTCAGGCATCTACTGGGCTCTGAAAAACTGTCACACCACCATCCAGGTGCAGAAGTGTGGCCAGATGTTGGGTCTCCTTCTTGCCTCAGTCATTTCCACAGTGTCCGCACCACATTAATGCCTTCTACTAGAGGCAGTGTGATAGCACTTCCTCCCCGTGGGGTGAAAACCTTGAAAACCTTCATACACCTCCCTGCTTGTGATCACTATCAGCATCTTCCTGTACCCTCTCAGAGAGGTTGCTGGCAATGTTCTGGTTCCCGCAGCATCCTGTCCCTCCCATATCACCTGGCCTCTGCTGTGGTGCACAGCTGTGTTGCTTTGCACGATTCCTTGCTCCCTCAGGCTCTGCTGTTCTCTGTTTCTAATTAGAGCCCAAATTGCCTCCCTCCGTGCTGATTTGTAATTCTAAAAGTGGCCAAGATTCACAGCTTCCTCTTTGACTTTTTGGGGGTGTAATCTCATATCTGCAGTAGGGAAACCTAATAAACCTCACCAACCTCAGTGCAATGATACTGCCTTTACCCAGATGTAACTCCTAATAGCGACTGGCCGTTCACTTCATGGGTTTCGGAAACTTCAGCATACATCTCTACTTGCGCTTCCTTTTCTTCATTGGACACAAATTAATCTTTTCCATGTCCTGTTCTCACAAAACTGTGGATTTCAGGAAAAAAAATAATAACAGGAAACTTCTCTGCTGGATTCTCTTGCTGCTTGTTCATTTGGGTCTTTTTTATTTCTCAGGACTGGATAGAAGAAGGCAAAAAGGATTGAGCATCTCACAATCCCATTGCCAAGCTGAAAACAGAAGACCTCCACAGTTCCCCCGGCCCTGGAGTGGCAGCGAGCCCTCCCACGCTGCCTCCCAACCCCAGGGCAGGCCCAGCAGGCTCCATCTGCCCCCTTCCATTCCAAGGGCCTGACTCCTCCGGCATTTCTTCTCACCTCCCACACTACAGGCAACCTGGGCCTTTCCATGCTGTCCTCAGCTGCTCTCAGGAGAAAGGCAAGGCTCTACTTCACCCTCCAAAATGCATACTCCCGAGGCTTGGTGAGCAGCTGGGCTGTGGAGCTCTGGGTAACACCACCCAGCTGAACGCCTGTGGTCCCCACACTGGCTACGCAGGGCAGGCAGAGCACGTGGAGCCCTGCTGAGCTCAACTAATGGAAAAGCTTTTGCCTTACTGTCTCCTCTGACCATCAGAAGATCAAAAGAAAAAAAACAAACAAACCTCTGAGACCAACTGAGAGCACCAACTCGGAGCACAACCTTGTAAAATGGAGGTGAGGCCTCAACCCAGGAACCTGCCTCAGTGTTACTCCAGCTCCCTGAAGAAGCTGCTTTCCCCACAGTCCTGCCACCAGACCACACATCATCTGGCCTACATGGCCAGTGCCCCCCGGTGTCTTCACTGCTCTCTTGACCACTGATAGATGATAGAAGCTGGCCAGTGTGACCTTGGTATGATGCTGTGTAGCTGGGTGGTCGCTCCGCAAGTCGCCAAGGCAGCCCCTTGCTGGGGAAGGCTCCTGCTGCCTCACTTGAGCAAGGGATCGGGGCAAAGAGCTTCTTTGCACTCTAACGCACAGAGGTTTGCACACAGAGCATCTCTGCAAACCTTCAGCATGAAAGCCAGCATAATGAGCTTTGCGTGGGTATCTCCAGCAGTGGCTATCTGGGAAAAATCAGCTATTTCCCATCAGAAGGCCAAAGGCAGCTATCGCTGTCCTGCTTGTTATCAAGCTCCATCCATGAAAAGAGACTGGTGTATTTGTGTGTTCATAATGGTTCTAATTTTGATTAGGTAAAACAGAATTGATCTTCCTCCTCTTTCTCTCAGGCCCACAGGAAGCTGAGCTCAGAGCAGGAGCCGTTTTTGCTTCTTTACTTATGAGTAATGCAAGTTTGAACTCAGTTCTCAAAATACGTGTCTCACCAGCTCGGAGCTGCTTCACTGTAGTTATTCTTAGCCCCCAAGTCACCGTGATAAGAAGCTAAATTAAACTGATTTCCAACCAAAAACATATTGAAATGAAAATATTTATCATAACTGCTTCTGGAAATGAGAAAGTGTTCTTCATTTTCAGGGCAAACAACATGATGTTTCTATAAGAAACCACTTCAAGGCTGATGCATTACTGGTCTGGACCTTCTGGAGTGAAAGATGGATGCAAGGTACCCTGCAAGGGACCCTGCCTCCATTCTCCCATCTGGGAGAATATTTTCATATTTGATGGAGAATTCACAGCCCAAGTAGGGCAGCTGCACTAGGCACATGGGATCCCAGAGGACTATCACAGTACAAGACTCCCCATGAGCACGCTGTGTATTCAGGGAGGGAATGGAAAGAAGTCAAATGATAAATCTCATGCCCTGCATGTGAAATGTGACAAATCTGCTGTTCTAACTTGATAGTGTCTCACACAGATATAAACATATACGGCAGGGTGAGCTTGGTGGAAAAGCAGGCTCTTTCCTGGCAGAGCTCTTGGTGCAGCTTGGAGATGTGAGCTGTGTGTTCCCCATTCATTTTCAGCTCCATTCATGGTGCTGGAAAACATTGCTCAACACCTACACATCTCCCCAGATTTTGTCTTACAAATCTGTCAGATAATGCCATGGCAAAGTTTTTGGGTTTTTCTTTTAAAGATCATTTTTCCTAAGCTCTTTGCAAATATTTTAATAAATAAGCAAACCTGAAGTTAGTATATAAAAAAAAAATCAATATCTCTTCATATCTCATGATACTTATGTCCTTACAGCAGCACTTTTGCTACATGAGTATTCAGGGAGTTTACGGTAGTGTTCAGCATTGGCAGGCTCTGGTCTGACCTCCTATGGGATGGCCTTTGGGATACAGGTGTGAAGCCAAGAGCATCCAGCACTACTGTGGTTTATAGGGTCTGTGCTGTGCAACCAGGATGCACAAGGATTGCTCACACTTAAGATCTGGCAGCCTGAAGTGAACCATCTTTAGTGTTTATTCCAGCACCACCAAAAACCTCATTGCACCAAAGCAGGTGCTGGTGCTACTAACCTACCTGAACTGTGGTCCTTCAGCATATGTGATTCCTCCAAAACCTGTGTGAGATCTAAATGCAGAAATGTGATGCTGGAAATGCCTTGCCAAGCTTTCCTGCTTGGGCCAGCTTCTGCTACTGGTGAGGCACAGAGCAAAGCTTCCTCAACCTCTGCAGGTGCACATATCCCTCCTGTTTTCACTAGCTGCAGATCCCCTCTATCCTTTTCCTCTGGACATTCAGGAGAAAGGAAGCACTTGAAATTTTACTAAGAAGAGAAGAGGCGGGCCAGACCTTGACCAGGTAAGCACCAGTGCTGCTTTGGCTTTCAGCTGCCAATAAAAGCCAGCTGCAATGAACTATCTTTCATTTTGGGACTGGCTTTGTGGGGAGAGGACTGATTTGCCCAGCCCTGATGTAATTAACTGCACAAGGCCAGGGCCACAATCATGATCTTCAGTGTTTATCAAAACAGATGGGTGAAGGGCAAAACAATATAGTAAAATGAAAGAAGCATGTAGCAGCATAGACAGCAAATAGCAGGGAAATGAGAGCTAGATAGTGACTTGAAGGCTCACTGACAACCTAGGTATATCCTGCCCAGCCCTAAAACAATTCTTTCAAGCTTTATGACTCAGAGTTTTACCATGAAACACTCCCTTTCTAGTTTCCTCCTGCAGTCAACAGAAGTGCTTACTGCTGACCTGTGGCAATGTGCAATGAGAACTCTTCTCATGCTGGCTCAGCTGCCTGGGCCAACCCTGGGATTGGGAGGTACTAACTTGGGGTAGAAATGTGGCCCATTCCCCATGCCACCCACCTGGCTGCAGGAGGGGACATGCAAGTCTCCAGGATGCCCAGAGCTCAGGCATGCATGTGCCTTGAGCCAGGCGCCAGGGTTAAATATGCTGCGTCCTGAGGTGAATAAAAACCCCTGGGGCTACATGCAGCTGCTCCAGGGCTGGAAGGAGGAAAGGGTTTGTTATGAAAGAGGAGGCTGGCACAGCACCAAGCAGTGTGATGGGGAAAGCTGTTGGTCCCTCTTACCTCAACCTACAGCTGGGGTAACCCCAGCTCTGAGCTTCTGCCTCAGCTCCACCATTCAGAGTTTAATCAAATTCAGCTTGGAATTAGTCTTTTCTTCAAGTAGTTTTCTGATGAGTAACCAAGTTACATCAGTGGCTGAGTCATAAAAAGCAAACCTTTGTGCAGCAAGAGCAAGCTATGGAAACTCCCTGTCACATCAGCTTTATGACTGCCGTTTTCAGATGTTTCAGAAAAAACAGCTTCTCTATACCACAATTAGCTCAAAACCTGTCAGTGGAAGTGAATACATGTTTTGAAAATGTTAGCAAGTGATTAAATGGTACCTTAATTGCAAAGAACAGAAGCAGAACTGCATGTGGGAAGGGGGACTGGCTCGCCAGGTCCCATGATACTTAATCCCCTAGGTACACAGCAGATCTAAGTGCACTTGCGGACTGTTGCAATCTCCCCCTGTAACCTTGGAAAAAATGGAGTTTCAAGGTCGAGCACCAATCTGAAAGTCAGGTTTTAGGAGAAACTTGGCACCCAATTTACCGAGCTCTTTTCAGCCTGGGGGAGAAGATGAGAACACTTACCACAGGACCATGTATGTCTCATATGCAATATGGGACTCTGTCCTACTTTATCCTACTTTGGAAGGAGTGAACACTTAGGCAATAAGGACATTACATGCTAACCCCAAAACTTTTCTAATCCACTTGCAGTTTACGGGCTTTTTGAGCCAGAGCTTGTATTGGATCTTCACAATTAATACCCCAATGGACTTTTCTCCCTTGAATTTGTCCAACCACTTTCTCAATCCATTTATTCATCAGCATCTACACCAGAGCAGTGAGCTCTGCAGTTTAATGTGAGACTGTGCAAATAAGTACTTTGATCTGTTTGTTTAAAAAATGCATTATTGGAAAAAAATCATTTTAAGACCCCAGGTTCTCATTTGGGAAAAAAAAAAATCTGTATAATTTTGTTCTCTATTCACCTTCTCCATTGCACTCTTGATACAGAAAGCTCTACCACAGACCTTTTTAGTCATCCTTCTTAATCAGTACAAAGTCTTCTCATGTAGAAACAGTCCTATTCATTTTGCCATTCTTGTTGCCTTTCTCCATACCCCTTCTACTTCAACTTAATTATTTTCAGCCAGAGAGTTAAGAACTGCATACGCTGCTCTGGGTGTGCAGCTTCCCAGGTGTGAGTGCAAAATGTTTCTAAAGTAGCTTATTATGTTTTCGCTTTTGAGCTTTCTTCCTGTTTGAACAATACCTAACATCTGATTTGCCATTTTCTCTCTTCTGAGCATTGAGTTGACATTTTCATAGGGTTATACGTGATGAGTCTAAGCTCTTCTTTCCGAGTGGCAATAGCTAATTTTAGACCTCACCACTGTGCATGGTTAGGATTGTTTTTTTCCTTAAGTACATGAATTGCATCTGCTATTTTACCATTCAGCCAATAAGCATTACAAGATCCTTCTGTTATTCTCTACTGTCAGTTTTAATTTTTATTATTCTCAGTAAACTGTGTATCATCAGGAAGTGCTGTCACTTCTTTACTCACTCCTCTTCCAGATCATTTATGAATACACTGAAAAGGAACCCAGCATATATATCTATAGCAGTTTATTAGTTCAACAACTGAGAGTTGTGAAAACTTTTTGCTTCCTGTGCTTTAACCAGTCATTAATCCATGAAAGTGGTTTCCTTTTATAGATTGAGTGATTGTTCCTTTTATATTTGAACCTTTGACCACTACTTTAATCCTGTTATTCTTGTCTACCATTTTTTCCAGGACTGTTTGAAGCATCCCTGCCTACACTTTCATAGCCCCATCCTGAAAGACTTGGCTGGTGAGTCCTCCAAAAAAATAGTCAATTTATAGAAGCACTACAGTGCCTCAGAGTAAGTGCTGAAGGTAGTCAAGTGTTTATGTACTTACAGGTGATGCAATGTACTGAGTCATATATGTCACCAGCTCTCCTGTTGAAACAGACCTCTGTGCTTGGCCTGCACGTTGAAATATACCAAAACTTTTAAGTTATTAGAGAACGTTTATGTGTCATTATGCCATGTGATGTACATAGAAGACAAGTCATTCATGCCAAGCTCTGACAACTACCATTGCAAAAACTCTTGCTTAATGCCAATCAAAGGATTGAATATGATGAAAATGTCCAAGCAAAAAAAAATTTCACCCAGTAAAACAACTGATGATTTGCAAGAGTCTCGCTCTGGTTGTTTTGTTCTCATTTACATCCAGTTGTTTGAACAAAGGCTCAGATGTTTACATTACAAACACACTGTGCCTTAAGCCAGCAATTTTCTGTGTTTCCAGTATATCAACCCAAATTTTCTTTGCATTATAAGCGTAACCACAAAACAAACTGAGCAAACATGTTTTACATCCCTACAGAGCTTTGCTGACAACTTATCAAAAACTAATCTGCAGACCACACTGCCCTATGTACTTAAGCAGATGCTGCTGTTCTGTTGTTGGAACATCTCAGGCATCTAAGGATGGGCTTCGGAAGTTGCATCTTCCCCCTTTTACACAGGGAAAAGAAGTGTAAAAGTTAGTCTCTAAATTTACTGTAGCATAGAGTTCAAGTTACCCGTGAAGACCAAGTTCTTCTTGGACTGCTTGTTTGTTGGTTATAAACAGCACAGGAATTCTGCCAAGGAATTTCCTACAGAGATAGGAAAGACAAGTTTGGAAACAATAAAGAATTTTCCTCTAAAATTATGCCTTTTTTTATTGTTGTTTCGTTGCTGCTGGGCTTGAAATTGAAACTCTTTTGCCTCAGTGGCTAGGTGGAAAACTTGGCCAGGAGAAGGCAGACACAAAATTTCCTTGCGATCAGGATGGTAACAGGAAACAGCCTGACTGTATCTGCACACTGGATCCAACCATAGCCCCTTTTATTTACACCCAGGCATGATGTATGCATGTACAATAGCCAAATTAACAAATATTCCAAGCTATTGTTGCGTACAGATTATGGAGTCAGCCTTTGTTCTGCTGTGTGCACAAGCTTTGAAAGAGAGCCTTTGTAAAGGAAAATGGCCTGCTGTTTGTATCAGTTTCCCTCCCCAAAATGAATTCTGCATTTCTCCCAAAAACACACACTAGGCCTAAGTCTCCTTCTCACAAAGGGGCTCTGTCTATGTGCCTTTGCTTAGAACACAGATTTTATTTATCAAAACTGAGCATGAAATTCAGTACCATGTTGATACTTAACATACAGAACATGCTGCTTCTCAGAAAGCTAGGATAGTGGGAATAGTGAGGCCATGGTTCCTGCTCCTTTAGGAATTGCCATACCTTCCCCTGCCATGGCACTTCCAGCCTTCCACTAGCTCAGGCAACCCAGCTAAGTCACTGCTAGCACCGAACTGTCCCTCACAACAACAACAACAAAAATCCCATGCCTTGTTCAAAACCAGAACAAAGACCTTTGAGGGAAGCAGTAAAACAGCCTTTTGCAGACATTATATTGAAGAATGGAGAGTGAGACAGGCCCTGCAGATGGTGGAGGGCTACTTCCACCTATGCTGAGCAGGCTGGAAGAAAGCTCAGAGAAATAAGAGGAGTTGTACTGGGCCACACCAAACTTTCCATCCAACTAGCCCTGAGTTTAGCCTCTGCAAGTAGCCAAACCAGATGCCTCACACTTGCTAGTCCTGTCTAAGTACAGCATATAATGATACCCACCCAAAATACCTCTCCAGCATTTTGCAGCTTAGGGACTTCCAGAACCAAAGGTTGTATCTTAATAGTCCTCAGTCTGTTTTTCTTCTGTGAATTGGTCTTCAATGAGTTTTGACATCTGCAACATCCTGCAGCAAGGCGTTTCACTGCTTAATGTTATGTTATGTGAAGAATCACCTCCAGTTATCACCTGTCTTGAACATCTCTTCTACTAGTTTTCTCTGAGATTCTGAACTCTTTTGCTTGAGAAGACACTAAATAACTGTATTGTGCTGTGCTGGATCCAGCCCAACTACGTGTTGAGCCCAACCCTTTGCAAAAATCTTTTCCCAGAAACATAAAATTATTTTTGCCAAATCTGCAGCTCCAGTATTCTGGGGAGTGCAATGCAAAGAGACCAGAGCTGTGTCATTAATGTGGTAACTTGGCTATAATTGGCTGCTGTAACACACATTTTAAGGTAGATGGTCTTTCTCCCTATGGCTGCAGATTGTTCCACTGAAGGACCAACCGCCTTCTGTCTCAACATGTATGAAGTACACCATGAATACAGTATGCAAAGGGAGAAAGGGAGCCACCGGTGAACCACAACAAAGACATGAGATGTAGGCTGATCCCGATATGTGATTACTGAGGAACAAGGAGGGAACCATAGGACAGGAGACCTATGGAAAAGCACCCCACCCCATGTGGTAAGAGCAGCTCTCCTTGGTCACCACCCAAAATGAAAGGGCAAAAAATGTATATCACGGCCTTTCTTCATTCCTTCAGGCTACAGAAAGATTTGTAAGTAAAAGGAAAGGAGAATTTAGGACCAAAACCCTCAGTGGTCGCTGAAACTGGCTTCTGCTACTTCAGGCAACCCCCTCATCAACTGCTTTTCATACAGCAATGAAACTCCCTTTTAACTCAGCCTAGGATTTTTGGCCTTTCATCTCCTGACAGAAATATCACTTTTCTGACCATTAAAGAACCTCTTCCCATCTCCAGTGTAAATGTGTTCGTTTCTCATTAACACCCATTTGTTCTCGTGCCAGTGCAGTTCACAAGCTTGAACAGCTGGGGGGATTTTGTTCCTGCATGGCACTGACACCTCTCCTGAAACGCTTTGAGATGATCACATCCCCTCTCAGCCCTCATTTTGTTACACTCTATCAGCCAAGGTCTTTTAATCTCATGCTGTAAAACACCACCGTCATTCCCCTTCTCAGCATTTGTTCCACTTTAAATTCCCCATTCTGGGACTTATCGAGAATTACCCACAGCATTTCAAAGGACGCTCCTAGCTGAGTTATTAGCAGCGAGAACCTGCACTCCAGCCAGCCAGACATAAAAGCAGAAGGCTTTCCTACCAGAGCAGGAAACATTTCCAAGCTCTGGCAGGCTGATAAATCTTCACGCAGCCTGGCTATGAGGTAGGGGCAGGGACACATCACCTGTACCCACAGTTTGGCTGACAAATGGGCATCCCCTCAGCAAACAAGATATGTGGGTAAGCTGTCTGTGAATGTTCTCTCCTGAGTCTGTAACCAGTCCCTTGTCCAAGGCAAGTGACAAAAAGTGGCTTTGCTGTACCTAAAGGAGCATCAGGCACCCTGAGTAAGGCAGATTTATAGGGCAGTCAGAGCACTGAGTCAGTACAAAATGGTGACCTGCTAGTCCATGCTTTGAGGAGATCAGTGTGCCTGAATACATCAGCAACAGGACTACTGTGCCTTAAAAATCCCATTAATCAGAAAACATGTTCATTAATCCCATATAATGCACTAAGCTGAGATCACTTGTGTTATGTGGAAGTCGGGTGGTGAGGAGAAGGAAGTTTTAGCCTCTTCTTTAACTGCAGTTCACCTCTGTTCTGGAAGCTTTTAGCCTCTTTGATATCACGTTTGAGATGCAATCACTGTTGCTGTGGAAATAAACATGATGGCACACAAAGAAAAAAAATGCTATGAAGTGGGGACGAGGCAATGGGAGCAAATGAGCCCTTATGAAACAAAGGGCTCTCTCATTCTCCAAGCACCACATCTAACAAAACAAAATATCAGGCAGAGTGACTGAAAACACCTTAGAAAAATTGACTGTGCTTAGCTGCGTTGTATAATGGGACATCATCAGATCGTTATCTAAATTACACAATCTGAGGCATTTCACCCATTCTGTGTTTCTAGGCTTCCTAAATGTTCTTTTTTTAATCTTCCTCCCATTACAACCTCTGAAAATGTGTGCCTAAATCCTCGTGTATGTATGCACCGTTATTGACTTACCAACGCTAGATTGCTCCCCAGTCTCCTTACTTAATCTCCTGTGGCTCCGGGAACACTAAAACACAAAGATTATTGTGTGCTTGATATTGCAGATAATATCATCATCTTTGAGGCTCGAAACTCTCCTGGGGCCCCTCCCTCAGGAAAATTCAACCACTGCTACCGCTTTGCAACTCAAAACCAGAAAGCACTTTACTTCTGCGTTGTGACCTTCATTGTAAGCATTGCAAAGGGCTGGAGTGAAGGAACAAAAAGATCCAAAAACCCTTCTGTGCAGCACATGCTCTTAACCTCGACTGCTGCTGGAAATGAGTTCTGCTTTCATCCAAGCAGGGACAAACACAAAAACAGCTCTTGTCATGAGACCTTGGGACAACAATTCCTGCAGCTGTGCAGTAATGACATTCTCGGCATGGCAGATCTCTATCTAAACCCCAGCTAATTGTTAGGAGGAGGAATGCCTGCACAAACATTCATGTCTCACATGCATTCCTGAGCTCTTCTGCAATCCTGCTTTCATATCAGAAGCCCCAAATGTTTCAGCACTTCTGAGGGGCAGGGCACTAAGTAAAATACCAGGAAGGTGATGTGGATCCCAGAACAGTAAGAAGAAACAGATCAAGAGAAAGATAAAAAAATAAAAAATAAATTTTAACAAATCATCCAAATGTTAATGAAGATAATGCAAACACAGAGCAGTAAAGGCTAAGAGCTATTGGGCAGTACTTTGTTCCACTGAAGAAACTAATTTTTAAGAGCTCAGTCCATCAAGGGCAACAATCCCCCTGAGCCTTCCAGCCGCAGCGGCTTTTCCCTTGATCCTTTCAATCCTTTTTGCAGTGGGATGGAGAAACGAGGGGAGCCCCACTGCGGGGGCACCAAGCCAGGACTGCCCTCCCTGCCAGGACCAGGTGCGTGCCATCAGCTCTTTCACCCAAACCAAAGGAAAAAAAAAAAAACAGCCAGCTGGGGATTAGAAGGGAACAAGTGGCTTATGGTCATGGAGCAGCTTTGGCATAACCAAAGGGGAACTTGGTCCATGTGGTGGACTTTGCATGTTTGGGTTATAGTTGGCAGCAATAGGACCAAATGGAAGCAGCAATACAAATAGATATACAACAGCACCTTTGCTGCTCACACCTTCTCCAAGCAGGTGATGAGGAGCCCAGGGAAAGCTCAGCTTGCTTTTCGAGGTTTCAAGGAGCAAAGCACACTGCAGGCACAGGTCCCGCATCCCTGCAGCTACACCACATCTGCACCCCCAGACACACATGCACAGCGTGGCTTTATCCCAACAAAGGAGCATTTGTGTGCCTGCTGCTCGCCCCCGTGCTCATATCTGCTTCGGTCAAAAGGGATTGTGGTGGAAACAAGGGGCATTGCCACAGAATTTCATTTTCTCTCCTTCTCTTGTCTTTGCTCTTCACTTCTATGTGACGGTGAGAGGCTCCACAGCCCAGTGGTTATAATTTATCATCCATAATCAATTTTTAGTGCCGTGAACATTGTCCCCCCGTGCTCAGACAAGGAAGCATGACTGTCAAGTGTCAAGCATGAGAGCGAGGATGAGTAAAGCGGTGACGCATGGAGGAAGGAGAACAATCTCCCTTGCTGTCTTTTATCCACCCTGGGTACAAGGCCATGGTGAGCAGCACGTCTCCTGCATACAGCACAGAGGCTTCCCTGCTGCCTCCCATGCGGCCAACCCCGCTCATGTGCCAGGGCAGCCGCGG
The DNA here is from genome assembly GCF_009769625.2 of Cygnus olor. Taxonomy (NCBI): domain Eukaryota; kingdom Metazoa; phylum Chordata; class Aves; order Anseriformes; family Anatidae; genus Cygnus; species Cygnus olor. The sequence goes on along the minus strand of NC_049173.1, from coordinate 9,441,987 downwards.
GTAGAACAGGGAACAGAAGCAAAGGAAAAGAAAAGTGGGCTTGAGCATGAAAGATTTGGCTTCCCTGTGCCTCTTCACGCACCGAAGTAACAAAAACATGCAGAGAAGGGAAATCAGCTGAAGCAAAACCAACAACAGCAGTAAAAGACGCTGAGTATTTCCTAAACAACAAATAGATCTTTCAAAATCAGGTTTATAGCCTCAGAGAGAGATTGCAGGGGACGCATCCATTTTTCTTGCCACATAGATTTGTACAACAAATTATTTACCCATCTGGGTATTGCATAAGACACCGGTTAGAAACATTTCTTTTGAGTAAAAAAATAACTGAGGAGCCGTGCCGGTTAGCTGCCATCCCTGACAGACGCCGTCTTCTCCCATTTCTCTCCTCTCTCGCTAGAAACAAAGCAGTGTTTTACGAGCAACCGGTAAAATCTCAGGTCTCATTTTCCAATTTGAAGCCTCCGAGATGCTCATCGCTGTGTTCCTACCCTGTAACTACCCTCCAGTCTCCCGTAATTGCACTCAGCGGCGTGAGGCTCGGCTCTCAGCTCACAGCAGCCCTTGCAAAAACACTTTAGCAGGATTTCCACGTTAGCTCTCCCCCTCCCCTGATTTTTCCTGCTGGTTTTTCTCTCCAGACAGCCAAGCCCAGCGCAGAGGCTGGGCTCATGTTGTCTGAGTGTAGACCACAGATGGGAGTCACGGGAGGGGACAGCACCCCGACCCGCAATGGCAAACAAACTTTTCCACCAAACTCTCCCCACCGTTTCGCCCCTTTACCCCTAGAGCCGAACCCCTCTGTAACAAGTAACCCCCCCCATCCCCTCTTTCCACCCAACCCAAGCAGAGCCCTTCAGCGGCACGGACCGGGGACGCACACCCCCTGCTCGAGGGGACCCCTCTCCCCCAAAAACCCCAGCCCCTCCTGAGGCTGGGCTGGGCTCGGGGGGAGGATGCTCAGAGCTCAAAAACTTCCCCACCGGGGCCGGACCTTCCTTTTCCCTTCCCTTCCCCACCGCCCCCGCCCCGCCCCGGAACGGGGCGCGGCAGCCTCGGGCGGGCAGAGCCCGGAGGCTGCGGGCTCCGCCGGAGGCTCCGCGGCCGCGGTGAGGCCGGGGGAAGGCGGGGGGGAGGCTGCGGAGGCAGGCGGCGGGGGGGGGGGGGGGGGGGGGGGGCACGCGTGGGCGCCGCTGCGGGCTGCGGGTGCGACAGGGCGGCGGGCAGGTGGGATGCGGGATGCGGGGTATGGGATGCGGGATGAGGGCTGCGGGATGAGGGATGCGGGACACCGTGGGACGGGGTGGGGGGGTGGAAAGAGGGATGGGGGGAGGGTCCGGCTGGTGGAGGGGTGGGGGGCTGCGGGTTCGCCGTGCTGGGAGCTGCCGGCCGAGCGTGCAGGGTTTTTATTTTTGCAGCCGTCTCCCGGTTTCGGATGAGCTGTCCCGAGTCCTTCCCGGTTTTCTTGCGTGCTCCTCCCGTCCCTCATCCCCCCCCTTTTTTTGCTCGGTGGCTCCGCGGTGATGGAGGGGCTTCTGGCGACATCAGTGCCGGGGGCTGAATTCCAGGGCTTGGGGCAGGGGGAGGAGGGCTCGGATGCACCGGTTCTGCCCAAGTGCCCCAAAACTGGTGGTCGTCCCCTCCCCGCACCAGGCATCGCCTTCCTCAGATTCCTCAGGCTGGAGAATTTCTCCGAGTAAACACCCTGCAGGCTGCGAAATGCACCCAGGCAGCCTGCAAGGAAACTTCTGGCCTAAGTCAGTGAAAAATAAAAGTTGGAGTCAGCAGAGCTGCAGGAAGGTTGCTCTTGTCCTACTGAACTTGCTCGGGATTTAGGGCGGCTGGCCAGAAATCCCATTTCTCCCCCAGCCACTTCATCTTGGTTTTTCCACTCGGCGGCTGCCAAAGTTGAGGTGGCGGAGGGGAGTTGCCGGCAGCTATGAGCCCTTGTAATTTTTTTTGTGTGTGCTGTTATAAGTTAATAATCCCGCTCTAGGCTGCTGGCCAAGAATTTTTGCTTCAAAAATGCAAGCAACATACGAGACCCATTGTGTAAAAAGATCATCTGAATGTGGGACAGGAAGGGACCTGGCAGGTCAGCAAATCTGCACGCTGAACGATATTACGCCTTATTGCACGCTGCCGTAATTCATTTGTCCCCCGTCTCCCGAGAAGGGGAAGTTTCAGAACTTGACGAACATATATTATACAACTTCTTCCAATATCCATCCTTCTCTAACTTCATATTTGCGCTCTGGTTGTTCACTTCTTTCTCTCTTGTTCTCATTTTTTTTAAGCCCGCGTAGAAACAGTAGTTGCTTGCTTTTCTCTCTGCTGCGCAATGCCAAACAGGCCAGAACTTGCCGTCTGCTTTCGTAAAGCAGGCTCCAGCTCCTGCTGATCCCCAGCAGTCCTGTGCCACGCGTCTGCTCGCCGGCTGCCCCATGGTTGAGCAGAGCTGTGGGGTCTGTCGGGTGCCTCTCCTGCTTCGACTCCTCACCGAGAAATAGATCCCACACTTGGTAGGCATTGCAATAAAACTCCTCCTCGGGCTTTTACTGTCTTGTGGTGGGAGTGGGAAACTGGATGTTTCATCCCCAGGTGCCCACCTGACCTCTGTTTTCTGCTGTCAGAGCTGATTTTACCCTGCCCTCCCATTAATCCCACTTTTACAGCACATCCCCATGCTCTGTGCGGGCGCAGTCTCCTCCCAGCTTTCTCTTGCTTGCTTCGTCCTGTGGAAGTGTCACGAAAGGAGACATGGGGTGGGACGGGGTCTCCCTCACTCCCAGTAGTGACCCCACCAAACTTGGACTGATCCCTTGATCCATGTGAGTAGTTGTCCTCTCCTTTTAGATCTGTACCCTATTTATTACAAATTTTCATCCTCTGTGGCTTGCCTCCCATTTCACTGCGAGCTGTGCAGCAAGCGGCTGTTCTTCAGAGGTGCTGAAAGCTGAACTCTACCCCTTTTTGTGTACCAGATATGCCTGGTAGATTTCTCGAAGGGACCGAGTAGAAAATTGTCCTTATCAAAGCAAACTAAGTTGCATTTTGTCCCTCTTTCCCCACCATTTACTTCTATGTCTTCAATTATTTTTTTCCTGCAGTGATTATTCCATTGACAAGGGGTTTTTAATCCCACCATTGTACCGTAACCAGCCACAAGTAGAAGATGGGAGTAACTGAGCAGTGGGTGGCAACACAATGCAGTGATAAGGCAGTGAACAGTATTTGTAGAGCTGAAGCAGCTGGCGGAACTTCAGTCAAACTCCAGGCTCGTATCGGAGCTCAGATTTAACTCCCAGTCGAATATCCTTGCTCTTAGTGTTTGCAATAATGTCTATCAATAATGATTCAGAGAAAGCAGCACCCACTGAATCAACAAAGTCAACTTGTAGGATCATGCAGCGGCTCGGAACAAATCCAGCTCTGCTCAGTGCAAAACGCTGTAGCAGGTAGACGCAAACAAACTCATCATAAGGAGTTATCCCTGTTCATATCCCTGTGTTAACATTGTGTGTTGCTTTTTATCTAACTAGGTGAAAATGAGGCAAGTATTTAGCAGGAGCTCGGTACAGCCTTGCACCACGATGCCCCGCGTGCAGGAGGGAGGCTCCCCAGTAATGCTCAGCGCGTCGGTGTGAGAGTGACTAGGCGCTTCGGACCTAATATGTTATAATCCTTTCGGCGTTACCTACCAAGATTGTTCCAGTTTCTCAGCATTGCACGTGCAGCAGTGGCAGAGAAAGTACTGCAACAGAGCAGGCAAGCAGTTCCCTATTTCATTACACTGAAAGCTCTTCAGCCCCAGGCTGTCAACCAAGATGCTAAGACCGAATTGGGAGAAGGAAGAAAATTAGGTCAGATTTTGAGCCTTGGCTTTGTCCAAAGCTTTGGCTTTGTTTTGTTAGGAACAGAGGGCGGTGTCTTGCAAATAGGGCTGCTGCGATCCTAGGTGCGGGGTTATTACGTTTGTGCCACTTCTCAGTAAGGATCTTAGCCGAGGCCGTGTATCACCTGGTTCTCTTTTCCTAGGAAAAAAATCACCAATGAGCAACAGACAAGCCTTATAATTGCTACCAGATGTCGTCAGTGGCAGACAAGGAGCTGATTTTGTTGAACTGAATGTAGAAACAAATAGGCAGAGGGTGTGTGGAATTCATGAGCCACTGAGTCATAGCCTGCGATGAGCAGGAGTTGCTGCAGTTAAAAGTAAGTGTTTGTACAGTGTGGCAGGTGAATGTTTGCTGCAGTTTTGTCAACACAACCTTTCACATCTGCAGCAAGCTTCGAGAGAGGGTCCCTGTTAAACAGCGTGATGATTTTTTCTATTTGATGTAACCAGCCAGTGTGGTTCATGGATTCAGCTGTTTCTAGTAGTTTGATACCTGTGCTGACATTTCAAAGTGCTGGAAATACTGAAGCCACAGATCAATGAAAATCTTAAGCAAGCGATAATGTTTGCAAAAGGCTCTGAGCATTTTCAAGGTGCTCTGGAAAACCTCCTGAGCTGATAAAGGAGACCTGGCAAAGCCAGCAGGAGGACTGAGACTCAGTGGATGGAATTTTAGTCCCAGAATTGGGGTCACTCAGCTGATTCCCAAATGTTTTAAGTACCCTAAAAGTAACATCTCACTTCAGAAGGGACTTCGTTCAGGTGCTGTGTCCAATGGAAAAAATAAAAGCAGATGAATAACTGCCAAATCTTGTTGGGAGGGTGCAATGTTCAACTTCGTATGGTTATAGTAGGTGTCACAAGGTGGTGCTATTTTGCATTGACATCCCATTTCTTTTTCTTACCATGACCATTATTTTGCCTTGGCTGAGGTGTAAGTGGTACTAATTTGGGGAAATGCTTAAAGACAGAGGGAGGATTTGCTCTTTGCAGTGCTGCTCCATTAGAGCCAGTTGTGCGGGTGTCCTTGGTCAATCCTTCGTGCTAGGAGGACTTTCCCAAAAGGGGCACAAGAGAAACTCCAATCGATACGTTGCATAACTGCTCGCAGCACACCCACGGCTTCAGTGGCACTGATTTCTCCCCACATCCAAAGCCTTCTGTTGCCTCTGCTGTCTTGAACTGATGCTGAATGCTGAAATCAAAGCAGGACGCTGCTGATGGCCACGTTGGTGCCGTGTGGCTCGCCACGCTTCCAGCTGGGAGAGCTGAGTCACGTTTTAACGAGCAGGGACAGCAGGGGAATTTGGAGCGCGCTGGGATAGCTCCAGGAAAGTGTGGGAAAGGAGGCACCATGAAACCATAAAACCTCTAAATTTAGTTCTTGTTTAAAATGGAAAACATTTACGATTTTAACTGCGTGTGGGTCCGATGCAGCAGAGGGTGAGGCGCCTGTCCTCCCAGCCCTGGGGCGGCTCGGGGGGTTGTGGGGTCTGTTCCCTGCCCAGCTCCGTGGCAGGGATGTGCCCTGTTTCAGGGCACACAGCAAGCAAATCCCCAGCCGGCAGCAGGGATGCAGGCAGGGATGCTGCAGCAGCCCCACTTCCCCTGCCCGAGGCGGTGGAAGAGGACGGCATCGTTTCTCTTTATCTATTTACTTTCAGCTTTGGTCACTAGGTCTGTTTGTGGTGACGCAGCTATGGAATAGCTGTTACCCTCCACAATGTCAGTTAAATCGCATTATTTTTAATAAGGCAGCTATCTCTGTGCTGCTTCTGCTGTGCTGGTTTCTTCTATCTGGCAACTGTCTGCGTCTCATCATCCTGCTTTTCCGTTAAGTCATCGCGCCGCGTTTGCTGCAAGCAGCGAGCGAAGCGTTAGCGTTATCTTCTGATGGAAGTCCTGGGTGGAAACAGAAGTCCCCACAGCATGAGGTCGCTGCTTTTTGGGAACGATAGTTTTCCTCCCGCATCCCTCCCAGAAACCAAGCCATGGTGGATCAGCTCCTTTCCCACCGCCTGGCCCAGCTCAAGGTGTTTCACCCAAGTAAAAGGATGGTCTTTGCTGTGAAAGAGCTCGTGATGAGGGGCAGCAGCAGCTGCCATGCACGGGATGGGGTCACTCTGGGGTTTTGCCCCCTTTGCCCAGCACAGCTGTGAGTCCTGCTGCCACTGCAGTGCCGGAGTGTGTAACCCTTCCTCCCGCCCCGGGAGGTGGCTGCGATCGCCTTTGTGCGCCTCTGGTTCAGGAAGGGCTGGTTCATTCCCTGAAGGAGATTAATCACTTCTGCTATTAAAAAAAAAAGAAAGAAATCCTTTAGAGTTGGTCAGCTTAACTTTTAAACTTTCAGCCATGTGCACGTTGCAGAAAAGCAAACATATGCCTAGCCCGAGCAAAAAAGTTTGCATGGAAAAAGCAAATGGGGGTTGCAGAATTTACCCAGCAGCGGGCTCTGCAACTTATAAAGTGTTCGTGAGTATGTCTCGTTCTTGACTTTTGTGACAAACAGTGCAAAGTTGAACCTGCCACGAAGGTGAGCTGGGGAGCAAATATTTCTATTCCCTGCTGTGTTTTAATGACTTGTTTCCCCTCTGTTTTACATCACGGCGATGTGGCACTCAGCTCCCCGAGTAGCCTGCACCCGAAGCCTGGCCGAGCTGCTGGGCTGCTTCCTCTGCCGGCTGCTTCCCAGCCTGCTTGGCTCTGTGTGCTGTTTATGCACAGTAGTTCCAAATTTCAGAACAAGCTGTCCAATATTCGTGAGTTATTTTGTGTTTATCCAGTCCTGAGGCATCTTTCAGAAGCCTGGGGATAAATTCTGTTTTTTTTTTTGTTTGTTTGTTTGTTTTTTATAATTTCCACTACTGGAAACGCACTGAACCTAAACAACCAATACCAAGCCCTAAAAGTGGCCTCTATTTAGCTGGGAGAAAGGTTGGAGAAAGGACTATCACAAAACTGAACTGTTTTACAAGCCTATGATTCCCAAACCCCTGTTCTGATAATACTTGTAAGCAAGTGCTGGAGTGAGCCATATGCGTAGAGATGAATCACATATAAAATGATATCCCAATATTAGTTTTATATTTAGTTACAAGATAAATACAGTGATTTTTCTCTTGAAAGTCAGTGACAGCCCTGTTCTCAGCTGATGTGAAGCAGTGCAGCTCCTTGGACTATGCAAACTCAAGGGTGTGACTGAACCACTGATTTCTTTGCAAAGAAAAAAAATATCAACACTTGTTTCTGAAGTGTTTCAAGTTATTGTATGAGAAAAACTGAAAGATATGAAAATGTTAACACAAGATATCCTGCATTTATGTTAAGACTGGTTATGTTATTATGTTAAAATACATGGTGGGGCCATTTTGTCCCCAGCATGAGGATATCTCATTGTAAACCTCCAGGTGGTTGGAGCGTATTAAAATCCCTTCACGTTAATTATAAGACTGTGGGTTAGAATTAGACTAAGAGTTTTTAGGAGTAACAGCATTAGTTCCTCAGCCAATGCTGTAGCAAAGCAAAGGGTTAAGCCACTCAGTGTGCTGGGATTACTGCATTATAAAAGAGGGACATCGAACTTTTTCACCCAGCAGTGAAGAAAATAGTCTGAAGGCATCTTTGGAGTGGATTAGTTTTGAAATACTGCTAAGCCAGTCCTCTGCTCTCTGCAAGAATTTATTTTAAATGCCTCAGACGCTTAACTTTTTGAATTAACAATCAAGCCTGTTCTCTGGTTGCTCTTAGTAACATTCAGAGTCGTACCAGCTCCCAGCCAAGTATCTGGGTCCGATCTTCCTAATGTGTGCGATAAGCGCTTTGCCTGTGCCATCAGGAATCCTGGCTACCACCAGCCTTATCTGAACAACAGCGTTCAGGATGTTTGCTGTCAGGCTCTTTGCTCGGTAATGGTTCATCAGCAGTTGCAATGGAAAAGCTAATCTCGATAGGAGGGAGTTGGGTTTGCAGCCTGTTTGGGGAGCAGATGGAAAAATGCTGCCTCCTTAAGAACCCTTCTGCTGTCCCTGTAGCTTTCTTTGTCACGGCTGTCCTCAAACCTTGCCGTGGCTTTTTGGCTTAGCAGTACGTGCAGCCTTCTGCATCTAACCCTTTCCTCTGTGGGCTTCTTGATTTATACCAGCTCTTATGGAAGAGCTATGCCCTGCCTGAAGACCTTCTTCCTCATGCGAGTACACCTCCTGGCACTGTGTAATGCAGGTATGCAAGATAAATGAACTGAATAGAGAGCCAGTGAGAGCACATACGTCCATTAGAGAGCCATGCGTGAGGTTGTACCCTTTGCTCTGGGTAGAACTGCTGATGCAGGGCTTTTTGGTGGGGGGGGATTTTTAAGTTTTGGTTTTTTTTCCAGAAAATGTTGTCATCTCTGGTCCAGTGAAAGCAGAGAGTTCCTAGCTGTTCATGGTGCTTCCCTAGCTGGAAGCACCCTCCCCAAAACAGGATGTTTTTTGTTATAGAAACTTCCTACCAAAAGAGCTGTGGGTTTAATGCTTTAGATGTTTAAAGCAGATCTACTCCCATTAAATACAGTGTTCCAGGAAATATGCAAGTGCTGGCAGAAGCAGCGTCTTTTATTTTCATTATCCAAAGCATCCATCAGATAGAGGCTACTTCAAAAGGCCTTTTTTTTTTCTCTCCCCTAGCATCAACTTCAGTGAATATATATAGCAGAAAGGCAGTCAGAGGTCTGTGACAAGAGGGCTGGGGAGTGTCAGAAACTTCTATAGGTAAATCTCCTCCCAGTCTCTGATGAGAGAAATTAAACAAGCAGAAGAGCCAGCAGTCAGCTTTGCAGCTCCCCATGATTTGCTGAGGGTGCCGAGATGTCCTTGCTCCCAAAGGAGGGAGAAAAGCACTGGATTTACCAGGGAAGAGCATCACTCTCCCACCCCATCTGCTCCCCACAGGTCTTCTGGACCTTCCTGCCTGCCCCATGGCACAGGGGCATTGTGCATAGGACAGACACTTCCTTTCCCTGTGGGCAGGGGGAAGATTGGGCTCTCCTCATAAATTTGTATGTCCTCACATGGCCAGACCCCCTTACATGCACTTTCAGTGCTTTGACGTCAGTCGCTCTGGTTGCTTAACCCACAGTTCTGTTCTCAGATGAATGAAGGACTGTTGAAGAAGTCTGGATAATTTAACCTGGCACCCTAGCTTTTCTCTGGAGACCCCATAATCACATGCTCACTCACCTGCCTTCACCGGCTCCACAGGGGCTGCAGTACCCAACGAGCAGTGGAGGTGAATATTGCACCGTGACTGCTGACTGTGTGGGCAGTTAGTGATTTCCTAGTGGATTATAAGCTCCAGCCGGGATCACCTAAAAGGAACCATCGCAACAGACCTCCAGAAATGAGCTGCGCATCCAGCTTCCAAAAATCCTTGAAACAACTTCTGAGAAAAGCTGCTGGCACAGGAACTGGTTTGTCGCATGAGCATGGAGCAGTGAGAAGACACCGGTTGCTATAACGAGGAATAATCAACTTCTAAGGAGCAAATGGGTTATTTTAATTTCTATTTAATTGGATTCCTGGGTTTCATGGACCCATTGTGCAAGCAGAGGAGCCCTTGAAGATGCCCTCGTCTCCTTGTGATGCATAAGCTGGAAGCAGAAGCCACCATCCAAACCTGCTCATTTTTCTCATCTGTTCGTGTGCTGGGAGGCCTGCAGAGAGACATTGCAGCCCTGGAGCTGTTTTTATGCTTTTTAGTCTGATTTCACTGCTTCTGCTCTTTTTTTTTCCTTTCTTTTTCTTTTTTTTAAATGTGGGATGATGCAGCCTTTCCAAGAACACAAACATTTCTGGCGTATCTCACAGATCTTGGGTTCAGATAAAACCTGATGAGAGCTGATAGCCCTTTAAATTCCTTCCACTTGTTGCCAGAACTGGAATTTGCAACATCAACAATCCTTTCTTTGTAGCATTTTTTTTCTCTTGATTCTCTTATTTCTCCCCAAACATGCTCCAAGAACCAGGTCAGCAACTGATCTTCTGAGGCCTTGGGCATTACACTTCAGGAGTGCACAGCAAAGTGAAATTCGTTTGCTGATGTAAAATCCACCATAAATGAAAGTTTACCTCAGATCGTAGTGCTTTCTACAGCAGGATGGAGAACTGTGCGGTCATTTCCCTCAGCACTGAATTGTTATGGTGAAACTCATACCCCTCTCTACAAGGACATGGAGGCCCTGGAGCGTGCACAGAGAAGGGCTACGAAACTGGTGAAGGGCCTGGACCACAAGTCCTGTGAGGAGCAGCTGAGGGAACTGGGGGTGTTTAGCCTGGAGAAGAGGAGGCTCAGGGGAGACCTCATTGCTCTCTGCAACTACCTGAAAGGAAGCTGTGGGGAGCTGGAGGTTGGCCTCTTCTCCCAAGCACCAAGTGATAAGACAAGGGGAAATGGCCTTAAGTTGCACCATGGGAGGTTTGGTTTGGATATTAGTAGAAATTTCTTCACTGAAAGGGTTGTGAAGTATTGGAACAGGCTGCCCAGGGAAATGGTTGAGTCACAGTCCCTGTAGGTCTTCAGAAAATGTGTAGATTGGTGCTTAGTGACATGGTTTGATGGTGGGCTTGGCAGTGCTAGGTTAACGGTTGGACCAGGTGAACTCAGAGGTCTGTTGCAACCTAAATGATTTTATGATTCTATCATTATAGAACTGCCTTAGTTAGAAAGCACAGGGTTAAATCCTTCTCTTAAAAGCTAGCTGAATTTGGGCCAAAGGACAAGCAGATCAGTGTATTTCTGGTGCAGCCAGAACTGGTGGAACAGTGCTGCTGTACTCAAGTGTTGAGTTTCCCCATTAAGGCAGCAAACTTCTTACTGCAGGCTCCAGCTTGTGATTTATTCAGCTTGGAGGCCTTGTGGAGCAAGAAAAAACAGCATTTGAGGTCTAACGGCTGTCACAAGCCAGGTAGGAGGCCTCTGCCAACATGGGCCGTGTTGAAATATTCACAATTCGATAATAGCTGACTTTGAGTTAGCACCTCCCGAGAGGACGAATGGAGCCATTTCACAGCCGTGGTGCACAAGCTAGTCTCCCTGTGAAAACCCAACCAGAAAAGCAGAAAGATGTTTTCTGTTAAAAGGAGCTTTTAAAATCCTCACAGCCTTCTTGGCCCCTAAAAAACAGGCTGGGATGAGGTGCAGGGGGACCCAGGGGTGCACAGGATTCCCGAAATCACACCCCTGCCATTGGGACCCCTTGTTTGCTGTGGTGCCCCTCTCTGAGCTGCTGATGTAAGCGTGCAGCCCTGTCTGGGACATCACCCTTGTTTTAAGCAATCCTGGCCCTGCCAGCATTTCTAACTGCTTAGAAACCTTGCAGTTTAAAGCCCCGGTGCTACAAGAACTTGAAGCCAAAAAAAACAGTAGGGCTGAGGCAAGGTGCTGCCCCCACACTCTCCATCCCACCCTGGCCAACTTTCTTCCTCTTTTTTAGTTTTCTTGCCTTTTTTGTTCTTTTTTTTGCTCCGTTTCCTTTGCCGCCAGATCATTTCCCTGCTCTGAGTCACCCCACATCAGGGCTGCTTTGTTAAGAGCCCGGGGACTGCGGCCACTGACAGATAGATGCATGAGCCTCCCACCTTCCCATACGTACTGCCCTAGCAGTGGCCAGCACAGGGTGAATGAAGTGGGTGACAAATGACATGCAAATGCCTTCCCTGGTGGTTACAGAAAAATTATTTGCTTGCACCGTTCAGAAGACTGGTGTTTGTATATTATTAAACGCTGACATCCTGTTGAACTTCTTGTAGCGTAAGATTTGCAGACAGTGACTCGTTCAGGGATTTGGACTTTATTGACTGAGGGCTGCTTGGCAGAGAAGGAGAAAATGAGCTGGATTGGGAAGTGAGCGCTCGCACGGCTATTTGGAGAGGATTCTTCTGTGCGAGGGAGACGGGAGAATAATTTGGCTTCAGCTCCAAGGTAGGGATTCATTTTTTTCTGTCCTCTTGGCTTCCTGTGGAGGTGTTTAGGAAAAAAAAAAAAAGGCAATAAAAGAAGCTTTTTGGCTCTTGTAGTATCTGTTTGCGTGACAGCTTCCCACTGCGAGGGAACTGTGAGAATCTTAGAAAGTTACTACCGCGCTTTCCATGTTGCTGGGTAACAGTTTCTGTTTCTCACGTGACCCCCCCCAAATCATCCTCATAAATTGCATCCGAAAATGCCAAACGATGCTGGCACCGCGGCTGCAGGGGTGCGTGGAGGTGCTGCCCCTGCCAGAGTGCGTGCGCTGGAGCAGGCAGCCGCAGACCTGTGGTACATCCTGTTAGGGTTTCTGTGGGACCTGGACCACAGTCAGGATGCTGTGAGGAAGCCCCATAAGACCAGGATACAGGATTTGCAGCCCCATTAGTTAGTGGCGGTACCATGCTGTGGTTTTTACCCAGCACAGGTGGGAGCTGACATCTTCTGTGTGTGGGATGAGTGCTGGCTAACACGTGGCAGCCCTCTGACCCTAAATCTGCGGCTCCTCCAAGGGCCTGTGGTACCATGCGAGGATACTGCAGGGCTCACATCTGCCATGGAAATCTTTTTAAATCGGTTTGGCTGATAGGGGAGACTCGCATGTTGCTTCTGGCCATGTTTCCTCGGTGGCAGCGGTCATTTCTGATGTGAGGGTCTGACTTATGCACCAATTTCATTTAAACCTGGCTTACCAGGTTAGGGAAAATCCTTTATCAAGTGTCTTCACGCAGTGTTACTGTTGTAACTAAGTGTTTTTAAACCCATTTAAAGCTAAGCTAGAACAACCTTTAAATATAAATAAGGCTTTAGATCACACTGAAGATCCTAATATAAACATCCTTGAGCATCTCACTTTAGCTTGATTTGTATGTGGTTCCTGCAGCAGCCTAATGATTTATTTACTTGTTTGTTTACTGGGGAGGAAAAAGGCACAGGTGATTATTTTTACCAGTGTAGTTAATCCTTGTTTAACCCCACCACTGCCAAAACATTCTGAATGGACAGGTTTACCACCTCTACGAGATATCACACGATATCATACCTTATATTTGCCCAGGAGAGAGAGGCTGCACTGACACACAGCATCCTAATGTTGGTGGGTGAGAATGAATGAGTACAACACGCTCTTTCTGTGTGCAAGAATAAGCTATGCTGGCATAAAACATACACATTTATACCAGTATGGACCCAGTCCTTTTTGTCTATGCTCTGAAATCCATCTCTGGGTGTTTGCTGATGGAAAAAGCCACTGCAATTGTGGTGCCACCTCCAGCTGGTGTGTGGCTGGCCCCACTCCTGCCCGTTAACTTCTTCAGTAGGGCAGAGCAGGACTGGCTACTTATTCCAAACCCTTTTCATTATTTTTATCATAAATCACTCATTCTTGCCTCTGATACAGCTGTGGATAAAGAATGCATAGATCTGAAGGCAGCTGAGGCTGCTCTGTTTTTTTCTTGCCGTAAACAGCAGTGGGTGGTTGGAGTGACCAGCCTGGGTCTCACTGAGCTTTGCTGTGCTGTGTTGGGCAAACCTTGCCTCTGTCTCAGTTTCCCACCAGAATGCTTAACATGAGCTCCCTCGGTTCCTACCGACAGCAGTGGACTCACACAAGGGTCAGATTGGTGTCTAAAATGGAGTTGTCCCCCAGTTTGGGTGTGTGGGAGGGTGATCTCATTAGTCTGAGTGTATCGAGCTGTTCAGACACTGCACAGGAAAACACAACAGTGGAAATGAAAGCAAGAGGAGAGGAGGAACGAACCCTTCAGGTTTTCTGAAGTGTTTTTGGAAAGCGCAAAGCCCAGGATGTTGTTTCTTTTTAGTGACTGAGCAGTCTGACATGTTGCAAAATACAAAGGCTCTGCACATTCCCAGCAGCAGAGTGAAAACTGGAAGTACCCAGAAGCAAAACCTATCATTAGCAGGCAGCCAAGCAGATCAGCCTTTCCAGTGCCAGAAACAGGCACAGAAGGGAGGGAGGGGCTGAGCAGCCCTAAAAGAGCTTTTCTTAGGGGCCGAGGGTTTGCAGCAGCAGCCTCATTGAGAGAAGTGAAGGGCTGCAAGGCAACGAAGCAGTACATGGGGTCGGGGTGGCTCAACCCTCCTCGAAAAGCAGCAGGCAGCTGCTGACCCTCCTTGTGTCCCTCTGTCCAGCAGCATGGGCACTGGGTCTGCTGCCAAAAAATCGGTGGCTTTGACCGTAATTTTTGTCCCTTTCTTTTTCATCCAGTTTTACAGAGCTGCCCAAAGAAATTCCCCTTTTCACGTCTCTCAGGTCCTTGCTGTGATCCACGTCACCCTGGAGGCATGTAATAATTGAGACAGAAAGCTGTGCTGTGCGGCTCTGTGCTCCGCAGCTTCAAAGGATGGAGAAAGTATTGACGTGCCCTGATTTATCCCCTACAGATGTCATCTCCCTAAGAGCTGCTTTTACTCCGAGGAAAGAGGGGCACATGATGCTGCAGGGAAGCATCTGATTCAAAAAAGAAAGGAGGAGGAAAGTTGAAAAGTCTGGGTTGGATGGCTGCAGAGAGCGTTGCAGCTTTGCAAACCCAATGATCCAGACAGCACCATGAACCACAATGCTGCTGTGCCCGGGTGAAAGAGGACGAGCATTTCTCATGTCCTTATGTTTCACAAAGGAGTCTCTTTAAATTTGGCTGCTTGGGAGTATTTTTGCAGTCCTATTTCTCCAGGTGCCATTCCCCACCAGGCCTAACCATCCTCGGAGGATGAGGAGCAAGATCAGCAGGGTGTTGCATGTATCCCAGTGGCTGTTGTGAACAGTGGGTGTCCCCGCTGCAGGAAGCACAGGTTCAGCATCAGGACGTGTCCGAGGGAGCAGCACCCAGCACCTGTGCTCAGGATGTAGCTGGGGAGGGCTTGGGTGCTGCAAGCACTGTCAGACGCAGGCTGGGCGCATCGCTTCCACCACTGCATCCTCCCTTGCAGCCTCGGCAGGAGAACAAAAAGTTCCTCGTGCCCTTCTATAGGCAGGAGGCAAGGTGTATTCATTGTATTCAGGTCTAGCCCTTGTCTCTTTTGTTAGGGGGCTTTCCTTTCCTCAGCCAGCACAATCTAAATTGCCTCCCTGACATAGCCAAATAGATGCTCTCCATTTTAATCTCTTATCTGGCTCACTCTGCTGTGATCACCTACCTGCTAATAAGCTCCTGTGGTCAGAGATAAAAGGTGAAACCAGCAGCCCTTTAAGGATGTAGCTGAGCGGCGTCGCAACACTGTGCTTCGTGGAAAACAAGGAAAGATGCTGCTTTCATAATATATCACTCATATCTCTGTTTGTAAACAGATTTATCACACCATCTGCAGAGTTGTGCTGCGGTCTCCATATTTATTTCCTTTCCATTTATATAGTACAGCTCCTATTTATTTTATTCACTTTTTGTGGTTACATACATGAGCAGTCTTTTCTTTTTTTCTTCCCCACAAAAAAGAGTGCACTCTCTGTGGGAGAGCATATTTAATCAACCAAAGTTGTTCAGCTTAGTGCATACCAACACAAGCCATTACTGTTTCGACATTTACCTGCCTGGGTTTGTTTCTCATCTTTTCACATCTGTATGGAGTAGGTGGGGAGGAAAGGATAATTGAGAACAAATCCACTGGTAAACAGGATGCTCTGTCGGTATTTCCTGTCTCCTATTGCAGTGGTTTAGCTTAATTTTCAAAAATCAGCTAAGCTTAAGGTCAATAATCCTATTATAATCTCTCTGACTTCCTTTAACTGATACTATATATAAAGATGTATTTGTCCAACCAGAAGAAAAAAGCCAGCCCGCTACGTTATCTGGTTTGATAAGAAAGGTTTAGTCATATGCAAATAAAAAGGTGATTTACTGAGTGTAACAAGAAGTGACCAAAAGAGAGAGGGAGCTTGCAGTCAGCAGCCACTCCTTCAGCCCCTCGGTTCAGCAGCACCGGGCAGGAGCATGGGGCTCCTCTGTGCCCCCACGGGGGGCTTCAGGGGGCTCTTCTGTGCCCCCATGGGGTTTAGGGTGGCTGTGAAACCGGCTTCTGTGCTTGGTGCTCACTTCCACTTCAGGGAGAGCAAAGGGCCTGGGCTCCAGGAGAGCCAGGAGGAGGGACAGGTCCCAGCCAGTGCATCAGGGCGGTGATGGTGCCAAGAGCGTGGGCTGGTGTCAGTGTTTGGTTTTGTGCTAATTCCCTGCACAGGAATAAAAACCTCCAGGACTTCCAGTTACCTGTGTCAGCAGGAGGCCAAGGGATCTGGGATTTGGGGGAACCCTCTGAAGGAGGGTTGTGGGCAGGATGAGCTGTGCTGCACCCTGTGCGGATGCTCCTCAGGTCCAGCCTTGGCCAGCAGACACTGGAAGAAGACCCCTGGGCTCGATGCAAAACACAGGGCAGGGTTTGACCACAGCTCCTTAGGAGCACCTCTGCAGCATGGGACCATAACTCTGCTGTGGCCAGGGGTGTGGGATGCTGCCGCAAAGCCCGGTCTGTGACCATGGGGCTGGACACTTTTGCTTCCCTCCCTCTGGGCAGGGAGGATTTCTGGTCTGTGCATTGTGCCCAGCCCAAATTCCTGAGCTCGGGTACAGAGGAGCAGCTGGGGGTGACTAACTCCAGTGAGACTTTTGCCAAGAGTAGGTTCTGAGTTGCAGGCACTGATGACAAATCTTAGAAACTCTAGCCTATACTTCGTCAGGAAGGTTTTTGTTTGTTTGTTTTTGTTTTATGGCCCTTTTTATTACTTCTTAGCTGTACAGCGTGTTCTCAGAGGGTATATTTGCAACTTCACGTTTTTCGATCATGACCATCACCAGCTGGGCACTTGGCCAAGGACTTCTTTCCCCTCTGCAAAAGGGTTTCTCCAGAGCTCTCTAGAAGTTTGTTAGGATTTTCTGTGACCATACACAGCTAACTATCACCCCTCTGACCCTTACTCAGCACAGCTTTTAATGCTGTGATTTGAGTGCACCTGCCAAAAAGTCCCACCCATCACCTTGCCCTGGGGGAATTGTTTGAGATACCTTGAATATCCCATCCTACCACGCTTGGTATCCATCCCAAGGGCAGGTTTAGGCCCATAATATCATGCCCTCAATGCCTACTGCAAATTAGTAAGCAAACTGTTTGGCAGGAGGGCTAGAAACCCTTGTGCTGGAGTTGGTGATGGAAGGCAAGATTTTCCTATCATCCTTTCAATCCACCAGGTGCTGGGTTTGGGGGGCCAAACAGCCACCAGGTTATTTTGATCTCCGTGCAGGCTCAGCAGCCCATCAGCAGAGATGCTGATGACATGGCAAAGGGAGGAGGTAGTGTAGATGGCTGGCTTCAGGACACAGAGGCTAGCCCCAGGTTTGTCCTCTCTCTGTGGGTCCTCTCTGGGAGCAATTGATCCTTAAAACGATTGCACTCATTGTATAACTAACTAAAATCACTGCATATCTGAAAAATGAGGATCCTGCCTCAAACATAAAGTTGGGCATCAAGGGTTCATTTGGCTTGGCTTTGGTAGTTCTCTGTGCTGAATCAGCTCCTCACCCTCCTTGCTGCTAACGGCGTGGCTGAGACAGACCACAGGAGATGGACCTTGAAAAGATGTGCCATATCTCCTAAAAGATACGCTGCTGTTTTAATAGCCTCCTGCTGCAGTCCCTCTGTGTGCAACCTGTTGGGCTCGCACATTATCACACACAAGCACCACATTTTGCAAACATATGTGCTATTACAGCAGACAGGAAGAGATTAAGTGAGTGCTATAAAATTAACCTCTGCATCATTCAAAAGAAACAAAAGCAAAAAATAACAGGGTAATCGGATGCTGTTATGAGCAGGATATGCTCAAAATGGCTTCTACATCCCATTACAAATACTTAGAAACTGCAGTCTTTCCACTGCAGTGAGATTTTTAAGTGGTTTAATGGACATAAGGAGTTCAGAGCTGATAATGCCACTTCCAACCTTATCCTTTCACTGCATGAAAATAGGTAGTAGCTATTGACTGGTGTAAATTGGCTACTTTTAAAGCTGTATTTGCTGGCTTAGATGTGCTGAGTCTCTTTACAGAGTTTTCAGGGCCTGAATGTAATGTGTGTTTTTGAGGGGATATATTTAGTTTCTTCAACAGAGGACTGGTTCCAGTGTGTGCCTGGCATGCTGGAGAGCTGGTCAAGGAGCAGGGACCTTCTGTGGCTATGCTTAATGTCCGGAGCCCAAGGAGAAAAAACAGGGCTGCCAGACAGTGGTGGGCAGTCTAAATAAACCTCTCACTTTGTCTTTTCTTTCCCTTTCAGGACAAACTGTTCATGATGTCAATCAAAAAGGAAGGTGCCCACAAGAAATGGGCTGCCCTGAAGGAGAAACTCGGGCCCCAGGAGACCGACCAGTCGGAGGCCAACCTGGAAAATGCAGAGCCGGAGCTGTGCATCCGTCTCCTGCAAATGCCGTCAGTGGTGAACTACTCCGGGCTGAAGAAGCGGTTGGAGAACAGCGACGATGCTTGGATGGTCCAGTTCCTTGAGCTGTGTGGGCTAGACCTCCTCCTGGAGGCCCTGGACAGGCTGTCAGGGAGAGGGGTGGCCAGGATTTCCGACGCCTTGCTTCAGCTCACCTGCATTAACTGTGTGCGAGCGGTCATGAACTCCCACAAAGGCATTGAGTACATCGTGAGCAATGAGGGCTATGTCAGAAAACTCTTCCAAGGTGAGGAAATGTCTTCCTGCTTCACCCATCACACGCAGTGTGGAGGGGGGATTTGCTGGTGCTTGTCCTCCTGTCCTGCGCCAGGCTTCTTGGCAGTTGTTGATTGCATCTGATGAGTGAAAGAGATCATTTTCCTCTTTAAAATAAGACTGCTCTGAAGTGACATTACCATTGCCAATCAATGTCATTTGGCTGGGCTCGTTTCCACACCAATGTCCTCATAGTGCATTAAAAGGTGGGGATAAACTCTGCCTTAGCTGTACATGGGCATGAGAAGTCCGCAACCCAGCTTCTCAGCAGACATTTGCTATTTTAGTCTTTGTGAAGCCCAAGAATAGGAGAGACATAAAAATGGCTTGGAGACTTGTAGCTTGTAGAGAGGAGGGAGGGTGGAATGGTTTAGACTCAGAGAGCCCATTCTCCGTGCTGCTTAGTCTTTTCCTTCTAGGAAGTGTCAGATAACACCACTTGCTTTCTCCTGCCATTCACTTGGCTCATCGTTAGGTCAGAAAATCATCGGGGCATCTCCTAGGACTTGCTTGTAGAGCAGTTAATGATGGTGGGGCTGGGAATATAACTTCTGTGCTGCTCCGCGGAGCTGAGATCACAGCTGCGTCTGGAAACCTTTATTAATAGCTCTTCCAAATGCATTTAATCTGAAAGCTGGCTTGCTCCCCTCTACAGTTTTAAAGTCCTCTTTCTTTCCCTCAGCCCTGTATTTTCTTAACCAACATGAAATACAGAACTGGCATTTTTGTACTGTGCAAGGCAGGGGGACACCCTGGGCTTTTCAGCAGTCTAGCATCTTTGTGCACTACAAAGGAAAATAAAATAATCCAATCCACTCCCTCCCAGCTCCCAGGACTCACAGAGAGAGAGTAAAGGAAGAAAGGGGAATATAAGAGGACTAGTGAGAACAATTGGTTTATTTGATATACAGATTGGGCGCTTCTGCACTAAAGATAAGACTCATTAATTGGGGAAAATGGTTCATCTGCTGTTCTAGAAAACACCCATAACTGAAAATTGGAAATAAAATGTGTGACTGCAAGTGCCGAGATTTTGGCTGCTGTTTTAGCACTTCCACTGGCACTTGGAGGAAGTGAACAGCTACAAGGAACACCAAAATGACAATAGGGTACTTGAACTAGCATTTACTGTTCCAGCTAGAGGTTACTACTACATACTGCTATTGAGATCAGACATCTGTAAATTGGGATATTTTTCTTCCCATCTTCCATCTATTGGCTGTGTTCCTTCAGTCTTTTTTCTACCACTGGCCACAAGCCACATAGCAGAAGACAGTGAGATTCAGAATACTACTGTGCTATTATAAAGCCTTTTTTGTTTTTTTGTTTTTTTTTTTTCCTCCAGCACTTGACACAACTAATGTCATGGTGAAAAAGCAAGTATTTGAGCTCCTGGCTGCACTGTGCATTTACTCATCAGATGGCCACACTTTGGCTTTGGATGCCCTGGACCATTACAAGGCAAGTCTTGAGCTGCAGCAGGAGGTACTCTGCTCTGCTCTGACCCGTGCAGGCAGATCCATGTACCGCAGAAAAGGGCTGGGAATGAACGTCATTTTGCATCATTTTGGTAAGAGAGGCAGGGATTCATAAGGTGAAATCTGGAGGAATTTTGGCCTGATCCCCAGAAGACCACAGGGCTTCTCTGTGACTTCTCTCTGGGCAGATGACTTCCAACACAAAGTTCTTTTTCAGCATGAAAAAAGCACTACCAGATTAGCAATTAGATAGTGCCACATCCATCAGTTTCACTGGCCAGAAGTCCAGTGAGCAAAAAGCATAATAGGATGCAGGAGGAGTTTCACAGACTTCCTTCTCTGACCTTACCCTGCTCAGTGATGGGAGTGCTGCTTTTACCTATATCTTCCTGTCTTGTACTCAGCAGTGTAAGTTAAGAGAGGTTTTAAGATGCTAGTTCTATTTGAGAGCCTACATTAAAGAGACAGACATTTCTGAACTGTCTGAGCAGAAATGTTGCTTGTGTTATTAACAGAGTGTGAAGAACCAGCAGTATCGATTCAGTGTCATAATGAATGAGCTCTCCAACACGGATAATGTGCCGTACATGGTGACACTGCTCAGTGCTATCAATGCCATCATACTGGGGAAAGAAGACCTAAGAACAAGAACACAAATACGAAATGAGTTCATAGGTAAGGATATTTGTTGCACCAAGTTTTTCCAGAAAAAAAAAATCAGTTGCTAAGCACAGGGTAGTTTTATGGCTTTATTTTCAGGTGATCCATAAGGTGATAAAAGAGGGCTGGGAAGGAAAACTGCAAATATTAAAGCCAGACTTTTTTTTTTTTTTTTTGCCTGTCTGTTCTCTCTTCCCTTCAGCAACCTTTCTTTAGTCAGATTTATTTAACTTTCCTGTTTTCCCATAGCTCATAAAGTGTGCACATCTGAGCTGGTGAGCCTAAGCTCCATGTCCCTATGTGGAGAGAAAGGGACATTGGACCACACAGTTCATCTGACTTATTTTAGACATTTGATTTAGAGTGAGATGAACTGTGTCCCAGAAGTGCCTGCGTCCCTCTGTAACTCTGGCTCGCTCAGCTGCAGACATGTGTGCTGCAGGCCTCTTCATTTGTCAAATGAACCTACCTGCTTTGACAGATCCATCTGAAGATATTTTCACTTTTTATCACTGCAGAAAGTGCTTATGAGAATAAAGTTATATAAAGTTCATAATAGATCGGTGCCAAGTAGGTCATAATGCTAATATATATGTATTTTTTGTTCTCCCAGGGCTTCAGCTGTTGGATATTTTAGACAAGCTAAGGTAAGGATCACTGCTTAAATTTTCTTTTACAAATGAGCTTTACAGTAACATAGCTATGTTAACTGTGAAGCGTACCCGGGTGGAGTGGACCACACTGGTGTGCACCCATTACATGGGAACAGAGACATTAGGCCAATATTAAAGCTCTTTCATCAACCACAGTGTTGTGGGGACTGCTGTTCCAGGTGGCATTGACAGAGGCTCTGCGTACAGATGGAGCACAGCTCAGGGCTGCGTTTCACACTGAACCTGAAGTGATGCTGTGGGCTCACTGAGCAGTTGCTATATTCAAACCCCTCTCACTGATGGTGTTTGTCGCAGAGCATCCAGCTAAAACACTTTTCTAACGTATATTTGGAAATACCTGTCTTCACAGTTTCTTAGTTTTAAAATGATGTTCTGTCAGAAGCACCCAGGATAAATCCTAGAATGCTTCTATGAGTTGCAGTTATCCGTGTAACTGGAATTGCTCCATCCAAATCCTTAAAAGTGAGGGAAGAGAAGACCTGTCGATACTGCCAACTACTAGCAAGAGTAGAGCTCCTGCACTGAGTCTCTCAAGAGTGCTGAAAAACTTGTATTTAGGGTGTTTTGTGTTTTTTTTTTTAATCAAGTTTTGAGCAGCATAGAAGGAAGTTTTTCCAACAGAAGTATCACTGGAATATGTTCAGTTTGTCTTGATTTTAAAAAATAAAAGAAGGTGGCAGCCCACTTTCAAAAAGGTGGAAATGCCACTCTGTTGTTAAAGCTCCAAGGAGAAGTCCATACAAACCATGCGCTGGGCCAGATTATGCCATGAAAAGTCCTATTCATTTCCACATGTTGTCTGGAGAAAGAGAGACATCCAGTTCAAGAGAGGATACACTGGTGGCATTTGATCCTTTATCAATAAGGTAGAGTTGGGTACTTTTCAGCGTGAACTGGCTGAGCGAGAGAGCCAAAGAGATAAAAGCCATTTAAGCAAAGATAATTATTTGAAAATCAGTGAGGAGCTCTCCAGTGAAAATGAATGCTGTAATATTGCAGAGACATAGAGGAGGAGGATCTGCTTATCCAGTGTGATACATTTGAGGAGTTCAAGATAGAAGATGATGAGGAATTATTAAAGATATGTGATGGGATAAACATGAACGATCACCATGAGGTCTTTTCATCTCTCTTCAATAAAGTAAGTAGGCCCTCATGTGGGTTGCACAGCCATGCAATGGCAGCGTTAACAGACTTTGCTTGGAACCAGCCTGGTTCGTAGCCTTGCTGTGATGGAAAGCTGCCCTGTCTTCCAGGTGAGCCGCTCTCCAGTCTCCATCCAGCTGCTGTCCATTCTCCAGAGCTTGCTCCACTTGGAGCCGTCTCATCACTCCAGCCTCCTGCTGTGGGAGTCCTTGGATGCAGTAGTGAACAGAGCACTTTTGCTTGCAAATGACAGTAAGAAAGACGTACATACAGCCTCGTAGTCAGTCTTTTTTTCCCTCATCCCACCCAGTGCCCACAAAAGTCCTTCCCTGCAAAGGAAGCAGGGACAAAACTACACCTGCTGCATAGGGTCAAGTCATAATGTGAAGCCCCAGCCATGCAGATGCCAGCGAGAGCTGGCCATGTTTAGCAGTGGGCTTGGGAGCCATCATCTTGCTGATGGTTAAGTCCTGGTGTTGCATTAAGTTTTGGGTCGTGGGAGTCAGTGGGAATCTGTTTTTGTTGTCATCCTGACACTGATGCTGGCAAGTCTTGCTGGCAGGCATGTTCAAAGCGGTGTGTATGGGCCAGAACCATGGGAAGGAAATTGCCTGGAAGTTAAAAGTGCAATTGGGTAATGTGACTCAAGGGAGTGGGCTTTGTAGCTCCAGGTCTGTTAACTGTGAGAGCTGAATATCATGAATAACCCATTGGGCCCCATCCCCTTCTCTGACCCTGACCCATTTCTCTAGTCCAAGGAAACACAGTGGAAGAAGTCATTGAGAGGCTGTTATCTATCAAGAAACATCCAAACAAGCAAAAGAGAGCTGAAAACCGTCTTTCTGGGAATGCGAACAGAGGCATCCGTACCGAAGTAGAACTAGAACCATGTGCAAGTGCAGTTCAGAGCCTGGTGGGATCAGCAAACCCCTCCAAGGCACCAGCACCTCCCTCAGGGCCACCTGCCAATGAAGAAAAGATCTCGTCCTGCCAGCTCTCAGCTTGCTCCGCTTTACCACAGACATCTAACCTACCACCCAACGTTGCTCCTGCCCCTCCACCTCCACCCCCACCACCTCCACCCCTGCCCTCTGGCATGGCAGCTGTGCCCCCCACGTCCCCCATGATGAATACGCCTCCAGCCCCTCCACTCCCTGGCATCCCTCCTCCTCCAATGTCCAGCATGGGGGGCATCCCTCCTCCTCCACCTCCATTGCCTGTCATAGGGGGCATCCCTCCCGCTCCACCCCCATTGCCTGCTTGGGGGGGTATCCCTCCACCACCACCACCACCATTGCCCGGCATGGAGGGCATCCCTCCACCACCCCCATTGCCTGGTATGGGGGGCATCCCTCCTCCTCCACCACCCCTGCCCGGCATGGGGGGCATCCCTCCTCCTCCACCATTGCCTGGCATGGGGGGCATCCCTCCTCCACCCCCATTGCCCGGCATGGGGGGCATCCCTCCTCCTCCACCACCACTGCCCAGCATGGGGGGCATCCCTCCGCCACCACCCCTCCTGCCCAGCATGGCCGGAGATCACATAGAAGCCGTCGTGGCCTCCCAGTTCGGCTGCCCTCTCGGCTCAGCCAGGCCTCCCCGCAAGACGGTGAAGACGCCAACGTTGAGGATGAAGAAGCTGAACTGGCAGAAGCTGCCCTCCAACGTGGTGAGAGGTGGGTGCTTCTGGCATAGAGTCGCTGCTGCTTTATGGGTGACCCAGGGGAAAACCCACTATTTCTGAGGTTGTCAGATCTGGTTGACTCTATTTAGACACAGAACTTCCCTGATTTCCATTGCATCTGACCTTCAGAGCTTAAATAAATAAAATCAGGATGAAGCCACTAATATATAAAAACCATTCCAACTAAATCAGTAGTTTTGAATAGCTTGTTTATAAATAAAATCATTTGAAATTAAAAGAAGGGGGGAGGATGAGAAGATTCCTCTAATACACCTTGGCATGCCTTAGGCTTGAATTCTCAACAGGCCCTGATCTGAGTATATAAAAGTCATAAGTAAGAGTGCAGGTCAGTTCACAGTTCAAGAAGGACATTGAAACAGTTGGAGAGACATGAGAAATATTGACTTGTTTCTTGATTTTTGGGTCACATTTCCCTCTCCTAGTGGATCCAAAACGGAGCATGAAATGTGAGAAGCAGCAAGGACAGGTGAGGTCAGTTTTGGCCTAGACAAGCAAGCCATCTGCTGCATGGAAGTTGGCATAGGTGAAGTCTAAATAAGGCACGGTTTTGATCACAAGGGCATTTAATTGTTGAGATTATTTCAGTAACGATTTCTACGGCCAAGTTCAGGTGATTTTTTTTTTGGAAGAAATAAAAGACGTTTAAGAAAGTGCAGTGGGGGTTAATTCAAGTAGGCCTATAGCCAGCATTAACGCAAGGAGATGATTAGAGAACCAAAAATATGTCTCTCTTGTTTCATTCACCTTCTGAGGAGTTTCCCATCTAGCAACTTGGATTGCCCCAAAAGCCCGAAGCTCTCAGCTGTCTCTGTAGCCAGTCTGAATACCTTGTGTTGTTTTTTTTTACAGAAAGTCACTCAATGTGGGCTTCAGTCAGCAGCAGCAGCGAGGAAACTATAGAGCCCAATTATACAAGCATAGAGCAGCTGTTTTGCTTTCCACAGCCAACCCCCAAGGAGAAAACGGCTGCACCGGTGAAGGCAGAACCGAAGGAGGTGAGGGGGTCACTCATTCTTTCGAGTAAAGATCACTGCAGACAGCTCACCTAATACGAGATATCTTCTTTTTCTTTAATGAAGATCACATTTTTGGACTCCAAGAAAAGTCTCAATTTGAACATATTTTTGAAGCAATTTAAATGGTAAGATATGGCCAATTTTCATGACAGTTGACAAAACTTTGAGCAGGTTTTGTGTAGTATTTGTAAGGTCCTCAAGAAATCTATTTTAGCAAATGTGTTTTTGTGGCCCATGTTACCAAAATATCTGAACATTTCCCACTTTGCCATATACTCTCTTTAAAGTACTGGGTTTGGGAGTTTAGTTGAGTTTTTACATACAGCATTCCTGTAAGTTGGAAACGACATTTGTGTCTCCTTGTTACAGATAAAGTTATGGCACAGACTCTTATGGTGACTTAGGCCTTGGGACACCTCTGGAGGTCAAACTCTTCCTCAAAGCAGGAAGAGAAAATTAAGAGAAATTACAAATTAATTTTTTAAGGTAGTCACATACCCAGAAACTAATGTCTGAGTTGCAGGATTGACCTCTGGTCTTGAGTCGTTTGACTAGGGCCAGAAACAAAATTTTGGGTATAGTGAGGATTTGAACCTGGATCTTCCAGGTCCCAATTCTGAGTAAATCACTGGGAAGTACCTTTCTTTTTGGATTACTGTGGCCCTCACTAGGGAAAGCACAGACTGCTTGTACAGGTACATGCCTCGGTAGCGCGTGATTGTGGAAGAAGGGCCTTTGGGTGACTGCTGACTCTGCTTCTCCTCCCTGCAGCTCCAACGAAGAGGTGGCTGCCATGGTCCAGAACGGGGACCGGACAAAATTTGATGTTGAGGTCCTGAAGCAGTTGCTGAAGCTGCTGCCTGAAAAGCATGAGGTCAGAAGGGAAAAGCGATACTCATAATTCACAGAGCTGAGTGTGCAGTGGAGTCCTACAGTTTTGATTCTTTATTTCTCATTAGATAGAAAACCTGAAGGCCTTCAAAGAAGAGAAATCAAAGCTAGCAAACGCAGATCAGTTTTATCTTCTCCTCCTCCAGATTCCCAGGTAAGGATGGTCGTCATGAACTTCAGCCCAATATTTTTCTGGGTTTATCTATGGGAAGTTTCTGTATAGGAGTCTCACAGACAGATATTAGTGAATATAGCTGATGGATCCCCCTTTCTACCTTAGCCATCCCTTCCCTCTTACCTTGGATGAAAGGTTGTCACTGCATCAGCACCTCTTCTCCCTCTGAAGCAGCAGAATTTGGACCAGACCCAGGGTCAGAGCTGCCCAAGGAGGCCATGGAGCTTCCTGAAAGGCATTTGGGAAGCCCAATACAATGCCAGGAAGGGACAACCCAGATCTCACACCATGGTCAGTCTTGATCATGGTCACTCTGGTCACTCTGAGATCATTGCTATCTCAGTGTGTCAGCAGAAACTACATCCCCATGTGATCAAGGACAGGTCCCCAGTGGAGAATGGCAGCCCTCCACCACCTTCTGCAGGCACTGGTTTGGTGTGGATGTGGTTGACAGCAGTGCTGTGGGGTCGCCAGACTTAGTGGTGATGTGGGAAGAGGGCTGCTGCATGGGCCAAGACTGTGGTGCCTTTAAGCTTCTAATCAATCTCCATCCCTAGTTACCAGCTGCGGATTGAATGTATGCTGATCTGTGAGGAGACCACCGTTGTGCTGGACATGATTCAGCCAAAAGCTGGAGCCATCCGGAGAGCCTGCGAAGGTAAATGACCTGGCCTCAATTCTGGCTCTTATTTAAGATGGTAAGCTGTAAAGTGAAGCTTGTCAGACCTTCCAAAGGCACTGAATTTAAACAGTGGAATTACAGCTAATTCATCAGCATTATTTGCCACATTAAGATCTCCACACAGCAGTTTTCTCTGCTTCCAGAAAAGCTTCCCCAAACTTCCCCCAGAAAGCACCGCTTCTTTATTTTTTCCCCTGCCTACAAACATAACCAGAAGAGAAAGTTTATTTTGTGGTCTTAATTGCTGATGCCTAATTTTGTGAATACGTGGAGGAATTATGCAGTAGGTCTCTGCTTCCTGTGGGAGAAACGTCAGGTCCCTCTCTGGGGAAAGCACTTCTCAGTGCTGTCAAGTGCCTCCTGTCCTGAAGAGCCAGTTCCTGCCAGGGGTTTCTCCAGCTGGAATTACAGCTGCCTGCTGTGATAAACTGAAGTTCCCCCTAAAAAGTTTCTTCCCTGCAGCCCACTTGTCCTTTTAAAGCTGTTCCTGGCTCAGCGCTGAGTGCTTCAGAAAGCACACCACTGCAGCACCCTGTCACGAGGGCAAGGACGGGGACTGTACCCTTCATGCCCCGATAATCACCTTCACCATGCGAGACCAAGAACAGGGGGAGTGTGTCTGGTTTTTGCAGCTGGCAGATAGTTGCAGCCCTGTCAGAACTGGCTTCACTGCACACTGAATGGAGCCTGTAAGATTAAAATTACAGCCCACTTACCCTTGCCCACACCAGGTTAAATCTGGGTACTTCCACGACAGTGAGTGAGAAGAGTCCAGCTCCACATTATTTTCCATTAGGAATAAGAGACCAGATATAAAGAAAGAAAGAAACATAAATAAGCAAAAACTTTTATTGAGCCCAACTAGTGTGATAGGTTCTATTTAGAATCAGCTTCTCTGTGGGATGGGCCATTGGGCTGCAAACCTGAAAAATCAGATTTGGTTTGGTGGAATTTAGGATCCCAGTGGTTATCCAATTCAGAAAACATTCTGGTTTAATAGAGGTTTTTGCTTAAAAGCCCTTTATGTTTTTCAGATCTTCTGAACAGTCATCGCCTGCCGCTCTTCTGTCAACTGATTCTCAAAGTTGGAAACTTTCTGAACTATGTAAGGACTCGGTTTGGCTTGTCCTCCACCCAGGTGTTAGAATATATGGATGATCTTCATATTTAGGGCTGTAATTTGGATGGACACAAGAGTTACATCTGCCTTCTTTTTATCTTGTAGGGAAGCCACACGGGGGATGCTGATGGGTTTAAAATCAGCACTTTACTCAAACTAACAGAAACCAAAGCCAACCAAACACGCATTACGCTGCTCCACCATATTCTGGAGGTACCACTGCCAAGTCCTGGGCAATAGGGAAGGGGGGAGGCTTTTATTATGGGTGAACCATCTCTCCTACTCTAATTTGAGTTAACGTAACACGTTCTTACTCATATCTTCCTCAGCTAGCCGCAGTGTTGCAAGTGAAAAGCATTGGTTCACTTAGGCTGGTGGAGGCTGCTTGCGGGCACTGCTTGGCTCTCAGGGAACTCCTTTTGAGAACTGCTGTCCTGCTTTCCTCCAGCATCTTTCTCCACAATTGCTGGAACTTCCTTTTTTTCATATTTGTGCAATCTCCCTACACCATCAACTGCAAACTGCTGGTCTTGTATCCATTCATCCTATCCTTTCTGCCTTTTCATGGCCTCTCCTTTCTCCACCAGGCTATGCTTGAGCTTTTCATACTCCCAAGTCCCCATGGCTTTCTTATTTCTTGTATTTCTGTTTTTTTGTGTGTTTTTTTTTCTTTTTTCTCTATGCTTTGCTCTGCCATGAGGCAGACCTCAAAGTCTCTCACTTCCAGTTATATATAGTTAAGCCCCTCTTTAGTTCACAGTAGCTTCAGCAAGCACAGCCATGAAAGAAATTAGGCAAATAAGATTCAAGCCCTTTTAATGCCCTCCTGGGACTGTTTGAAGTATCAGACTGCATCAAACCACAGTCCTTCCTCCTCCCACGGCCAATAGTAAGCGTCTCAGAAGAGGGTAAAAGAAATTCCCTGTAAGATAAGGCTCAGCAGCAGGTCAGCTTTGCTTTGAACCATAAGTACTTCTAAACATTCAGCTCTCTATGCTTGTATGGCCTTGGAGCAATCGCTTTGCTCTCTGAACATGCAGTCATTTTTTGAATCCTTCTCTAGTTCTGCAAGGCAAAGCAAACTGCAGAAAAGGGGTCAGCAGCAGGACCTAGCGCAGTCATCCTTCTTGAGCAGTTCTGCCCATTTCTCTTTCCTTCCAGCTTCCTCTCCCAGCTTGTGCCTCACAGTAAATAACACTTATTTCTCTTTTCTGCTTCAGGAAGTAGAAAACAGCCACACGGACCTACTGGAACTGCCAGAAGATCTTGAATACGTTTCAAAAGCAGCAGGGTAAAATTGCATGTCACTTCCTTCAAATTAAAAACAAAAATAAATCCCATGCACATCAACAATGTACCAGAAATTAGGACACACACAGCTGGTGGAGCATATTAACAAGATGGCATCTTACTTAGTTTTAACCAAAAGATTTGGTTGATAAATGCTGAAACCCCTTTAATGTATGATAGTTCTACTACAGCTGGCACCACTTAGGGCTGCCATTTGCAGTGCATTGAATTAATACTGCCTCACCCAAAATCTGCACTGCATTTGCAGTAACACGAGCTTCTGAAGGCCAGCTACCCAGAAGCATTTCTGAAATGCTTTTAACCAGGGTAAGTGAGCTAATGCTGAGCACTGAGGGGTGGAAATAGTCCTTTGAATGGGTGGATTTGGGGGGCGTTTATCTACTCAGTACATAAAGTTGTAGGTAGACCTGGACATCTTTACATAAGTGCCGTGGAGGAAGGATGTTTTTCGTGAGCTCAGACCGTACAGAGTTCAGGGCTCAGGTTTCAGTTCAGCAAAGTGGGAAACAGAAGGACAACCAACCCACCAGCTCAGACTTGCCCTCTCTTTGGTCAGCACAGGATACCATAGCGTGAATTAACATGGGGCATCTATGTGATTTCAGAATTAATCTTGATATTATACGCTCTGAGTCCAGTACCAATCTAAAGAAATTGCTGGAGCTTCAACGAAAGGTCTCATCATCAAATGATGATGTGAAACAACAGTATGAGAAGCCTATCCAGGTTGGTAATGGGGTTCCCTTATATTTCCACCTTACACACACAAAGCCAGTGTGCTGCACTGGAGGCTCCCTGAGGAGGCTCACAAGACGGTGAAAAATATTGCCACAAAACATGCTCTCAGATTTGGAAATAGGCTGTGATGCCACACAACCCACTGCTGTTTGTTTGCCACTTCCACCCCAAACCTGGATACCTTTTGGTGAGGATTCTTAAAGCCCCTGCCCTGGTGGTTCTCTCTCTGCCCTGCAACGCCTTACTGTGTCTGAGCCATGTTCCTTCTCTGGGTGGATCACCAGAGTAATCCCCTTCTCTTGGGATTAGACTTTGCATTGAGCTTTCGATGTCTTGCTAAAGCTATCCCCATAAGCTGGCACAACACAGTCAACAGCAGCAAAGACCACATATAATTCCCTGTGTGTTCCCACTCCAAAAGCTCTGCTACAGTTAAACACTAAGGCCCCAAAGCTCTGGTACAGTTCTTACGTTGACATCCTTTTGCTTTAAGTGCACTTCACTTGTTATGGTGTTTTTCTGTGAACATTAAATACATTTCAGGATAGCATTGATGCCGCCAGAAAGCTGGAAGAAGAATTTGAAACCATCGACAGGAAAAGAGAAGAGCTTGCAAATTATCTCTGTGAAGACCCAAGCAAGTTGTCCTTAGAGGACATATTTAGCACCATGAAGACCTTCAGAGATCTCTTCATTCGAGCCCTGAAGGTCAGTGACTGTGCTCACGATGCTGAGCAGCCCTCGTAGTGGTGCATGCCTCTGCTCCAACAGAGAGGGGAGGGACAGGCACAATGTCCAGGAGGGACAGTGCTGGTTATGGACCCCTTCTTTTAGCACTTGCCATGAGGTCACTTGGTGAATGCGTGCCTGATCCCTGCTCCGTTTTGTCCTCATGTAGTGCTGGTTTTCCTGGCCTGACCCAGACCTTGGTGACGTGGGATTTTGGTGCAACTTTAGCTGCAGATGCACAAAGATATTTTGGAGTCAAGTGCATAAATTTTAGAAGAATGGGCTTATGAAACGTAACCTTCTCATGCTGGTAGCTGTGTTAGGCAAATCACTGATGCCACTTCTGTGGGGACTGGGTGAAGTCCTGCACAAACCAGCAGTCTCCCTTTCACTCTCTTGGCAAGGCAGTCCTTAATCCCCATACCCATTTTATTTATTGCAGAGGATTTCTCTTCCTCCTTTGCGACCATCTGCAGATCATCTTTCTCTTCATTGGCTTTCCTAGCAGATATTTAGCCAACCTTCTCATGCCCCTGTTACCTAACTGCAGGAAAACAAGGACAGAAAGGAGCAAGCTGCAAAAGCAGAGAAGAGGAAGAAACAGCTGGAAGAAGAAGAGGGGAAGAGACAGAAGGGAGAAAATGGAAAAGTCAGTGAGTATCTGAAGGGGTTTCGTAAAACAGAGATGGGCTTGCACTCCCAAATTGGCAGGAGAGCTGATAAGAGCTCTTTGCTGGTCCAGCTTTAATGACCAATGGTGGTAATTTATTTTGTGGGTTTCCAAGTGCTGGCTGACTAAAGGCTTTTAGGTGTCTTATTAGCCATAGCTAAAAATTGACTTTTCACAGTTGCAGCTGGGCAGAGAAGTTAATTTTAGGTTTGCTGACTGAACAGCAGAGGAAAGAAAAATCAAATTGAAACATTTCAGTTATTTCATTTTTTTTTAGTTTCTAAACAAAATTTTTGAATCCTAAATCTAACAACAGCTATTTGACCTCCCCCACCCAAAATCCTCACATACACTTGAATAGTCTCACCCCAGTTTAGCACAGACTGCAGACATCCCAGAAGTTTTGCAGGTAATGAAAACCTGCCTTTTTGTGGATGAAAATAAAAGGCATAACTGAAAAGTACAATTGGACTGAAGCCTAAGAGGAAAGAAAAATCAAGATCATTTTCTGTCCATTCAAAAAATAAAAAGCCCCTACTAACAGGGGTAGCAAACAGGAGGTGTTTCAAGGTCTTAACAGCCATCACCAGGCACAGAGCCTGTAGCATGCAGTCTTTGGGGTAGACCCTTTGACTTCACCAAGCTGCAGCCGGTGCTGTGCCGTGCCCCGAGCTTAGGTAAGGGACAGAGCCCAAGAGTCCCCTGGGTCTTCTGAGCCCTGAAGGTTGGTCTTGGTTCTTCCTGCAGGACCCACGGCCCCATCCCAGGAGTGGAGAGTTGGGGTCAGAGAAGGGTGCAGAGCACAGGCTGCTCCCACGCCTGGCATCAGTACCTTGCTTTTGCCTGGTTGTGGTTTTCACTAGGTTCCAGCCCCAAACGACAACATCACTGTGCTTGCCTGTGTGCGTCCTTCTGCACCCTCTCATGGCAGATTTAACACCTGTCTCTCTCTATCCCAGTTAAGAAGGGGGTGGTGAAGCAGGAGGAGGTGTGCGTCATTGATGCGTTGCTGGCCGACATAAGGAAAGGGTTCACACTGAGAAAGACAAAGAACAGACACGAGTCGGATGCACTTCCTAAAACCTTGCCTGTGGAGAGCCCAGAGGAGAACCAGGCTGGTAAGGACACAGACTTGACAGTCTCACAGTACCTGCAGCTGTTTCCATCTGCCTCTGAGCGTGAGCCAAGCACACAAGCGAGAAGCTTTCCAGCATTTGGGGCATCTTATCTAAGGAGGCTCTACAACCAGTGCTGTGGGGAAGAGGAGGAGATGGCCCAGAGCTGTTGCCAGCCAGGTCTGTCCCTGAATCAGCAGCGATTCGGGACAGCGTGGCCTTGTGCCTGCACTGATAAACCCTCTGAGAGTCACAGCCCATGGCTCAGCCACAGTGCCATGCTGGTGGGGCATTGGTGTCACTTCCACACGATTCCCCCCTGTGCCACCAAGACTCACTAGCACAACTTGTCACTGCCTTAGAGACTGGTGAACCCCGTCTCAGCTGACATTTGGGAGTCTAAAGCAGCCCTTAAAATAGGACTAGAAAGACCTATCTGCAGAAGAACCCAAGTCTTTGGGGTGTTTTTTTAGGAGTCAGCCCATGGGTTTATGGAAGGGAGGTACTAAGGAAGCAGCTTATCCTTATCCTTGGCTGTAGGACAAACTGGTGCTGATTATGCATGGCTACTTTAGGGGCAGTGCACCCTCTGCAGGCAGCTGTGAGCTTGTAGCCTCCCCCAGTGCCAGAAACACCTTGGCTGATCTCAGCTACAGTTCTGCATGTGTGGCTGATCTCATGCTTCTTGTTTAAAGGGAAGAGCATTAAGGATCCACAAGCTGGAGGAATGCAGATCGATGATAAGGCCAAGCAAAACAGTGATGGTCATCCCTCAGAAAGCACCACCACCTCGACCACAACTATCCCAGAGATGGGTAAAGATGTTACAGATGCCTCAGCTCCAAACCAAGCATTACCTGAAAACAACACTGGAGGAAATTTGCCACCCGGGTCCCGGACAGAAGGCCACCTGGTGGAAGCTGATGGAACCAGTCAGCCTGAGCAAGGTGCTGGGATGGCAAACCTCCAGCCAAGCACAAAGAGCAGCTCCATTGCCTTGTCTCCCACTAACATAGGTGCTGGGATAAAGTTTGTGAGCAGCAGTTCAGGCGCTGCTCTGAGAGAGCAGCTCAATGGGTCTATCTCAGAGGAGCAGGACAACGAACGCCCAGGGAATGGCTTGGAGAGCTGCAGGCTGGCGCAGGAGCAGGACACCCGGCTGAGCCAGGACGGGGTCGAGCCTGGCAGTGCTCCATCCTCTCCCTGTGACAAGGCTCACCAGGCAGGGTCAAAAGAGATGGCAAAGGAGAACGAAGAACCTGGTACAGACTCGCTGTTGGACACCTCTCAAGAGAAGTCCTTCTCGGAGGAGCCAGCCACCGACTCCTCTTGTTCAGCAACACTGCCCCCAGGGCAAAGTCATACAGACAGGGAAAAACAGAGGACGTCTGGAAAACGGAGGAAGAAGAGACACAGCAAAAGCTACTCAGGTAGCCTACATGGCACTTAGGGATTAAGTTAAATTGGGGGGGGGGGGGGGGAGGAGGGTGCTTACTAGTATATTTGTATGGATCTGCTCCTCCCCAGTCCAAGGTCTGATGCTGTCCATAGGAGGTCCCTTGTCCCTATTTTTAACAGGGCTGTTATTTTTATTAACCTGAAAAAAGATTTAAAAAGAAAAACATGAGCATTGTTCATTCTCTTGACATTTATAAGCACTTTATAAAGGGGTAATGATGAATCAATAATTAAAAAGCCCATTACACATATGCAGTAAAGATGGCAATAAGCACATCTGTCAAGTGTGCTAAAGACAGCTACAAGGCACGGTTATGTGCAAACAAGAGCTCCATTAGACTCCAGAGCTGTGATTAAGAGCAGTTAATACTGGGTACTTAATCAGTGATCACTCCCTCTCAGCTACTTACAAATGCATAAAGCCAACAACAACAGCACTGCTGTGGTGGCTTTTTTCTCTCCTAAGCCTCCTCACAAGAGCACTTTGCCTGCAGTAACGTGAAAACCTGCCCCAGGTGTACTTCAGGTGGCTCCATGGATCCAAGTCCCTCAGACCTACAGAGCTGGAGCCACCTTTGGGTGAATACTTGAATCCCAAATTAGAGGTGCCTCATAGGGAAGACACTCAGGTCTGTCAGCCTTCAGAAAGATGCAATATGTCGTCCAAAGCCTGTTTTCTGCTAGATCTCGGGGTCAAGCAGATAGGCAGGACAGTGGTCGAAGCTTCTCTTTATCAGTGTTGAATGTTTTTGCTTTCAAGGAAAGTGGAGGCAAAAGAAAAGGAGAGTTTGAATACCCACTGCTGAGAAAGGCAGGGAGGGCTGACCATCTACTGCAGAGGAACTTACCCTTTTAGTGCCAGCATGCCCTGGGGCTTTAATTGTTTATGTTTCTAACATGCCACTTTCCCCTAGCTAAAAATAAGGCATGAAACAGAAGTGTTTTCCCAGCACAGTGGTTTCCGAACTTGCCTCCCAGGAGGCAGCAGGAGGAACTGCAGCAAAGGGAGCTCCCAGTCATCACCATGCTTTCGTAGTGTCTGTAATGAATATTTCTAACTTAAGATATTGATCCCCCACAAAAGCCATAGGCATCTAGAGATGGCATCCTAGGAACCTCTCTGCTACTAGACAATGTTTTCATTTGCCTTGCTATGATCAGATATATTTAGTGTGTCTCTTTTGTTTAAAAGCAGAGGTTGAGACTGATACTGGAGATAATAAAACAAAACTAGGTTGTGTGGTACAATGAGGTATGTAAACTCGCAAAGGCATTTTTCTGTGAACTAACCCTAGCACTGGGACTTTACAGACCTAATCAGTATTCAGCATATCAGCTAAGCTTTTTGTCTTTGTGTCTAATCACAAATACATTTAAAATAAATTTGCTACTCTGATTTTTACTCTTCAGGGTGTTGATCTTGTGTTGAGTGGAGTCAGTGCTGATCTCCCCACAACACAGGGTCACATCCCACATGTCTGTCCTCTGTGTCAACAGCAGCCAATCCACCTTTCCCTGCAGATAATTAAAAGTCAGTATTCTAACCAAATGAATCCAGCTTCATGTGATAAACAGTCCTTGCTTTTATCCCATAATTTTCTCAAAAATAGTAAAAATGCAATTTCAGTACCTACCTTCTGCAAAGAACAACATTTGGTTTGCTTGTGGATAGCCACTTTATACAGCACTGTGTACATACAGGCCTCTGGAAGAGAATAAAACACTGAACCCAGGGAAAAATACTCATTGGAACAAGATAGCAGCTCCAACTCAAAGCCAAGTTCAATTCCTCATGATACTGCACACGAAGTAGTGCATTGGAGCAAACAAACTGTGCATACTTCTCGTGTGCATTCATGCATCTTTCTGGGAGGAGGTAATTTGGCTTTTGTCACTAAAAAAAAGTAACACAGGTAAACCCTATTTCTAACAAAAGTACATACCAAGTTCCCTGCATCCTTCACTGATACTGTCAGCATAGTTGCCCATCATAAGAAAACTTCAGACTGAGACTTCATTTATGAAAGTTTGCCTGTTTTTATAGCAAGTGGAAAGAAATGCCAGAAAAAGAAGCAATCAAAACATGCCATGTACTGAAATTGCATGGTTACTCATTGTCCTTTCCATGCTGATTGAGTGTCTCTTATGAACTGAATCAATGATGCCAAATCTCACTCTCTCATTTCCTGAAAGAAATGTGTTTATTCTTCAGCATCCCCTGTGCCTGGGGGGCTGGGAGCCCTGCTCCTGCCCAGCCCAAGGCCCCAGGGGCATGGAACAGAGGAAGCTCTGCAGGATTTCCACATATGGTTACTTTTGTTTCTGCACCTGAAGCATCACTGCAAGCAAGAGAAAATGAGACATATATTGGGGTAGTTACACTCCTGACTATTCCTGCCCACTCCTCTTGGCCCCTTCTGTACTGCACCACTGGATTATATCACGGGTAAAAGGGAAGTAGCACTGTCAGTTTAAAAGTCCTAATGAAGATTTCCAGCAAGAGCAAGAAATAGTAGCAGTGAGGCTTGGGTAAGAAACAGAGGAGGACCACTGGTTTTGCTGCACCGGGAGGGCAGCTGAAACCAGGAGCCATGTAACTCAGATTATGTATGTTTTAAACACAGGGATTCCAGCACACAGGCTTTAAAAAAAATAATATTTGAAAAAAAAAAATGGATATGCAGACAGCTTTGTAGTCTCCTTTGAAGACGTAGGAAAGCAATATAGAGGAAGGCATGGAAAACCAGAACTTTTAGGAAGTGACTGAGTCAGGCAACTGTTCAAGTACTTCCTCAAAAGGCCAGCAGCTCCCGCAAGTGTTTGCTGCTGCAAAGGAAGTAGCGAGCAGCACCTTAAAACCTGTAATTTCCCTTTTCCCCTCCTCCCATTGTTACGTCATTTGGAAAGGTTATCAGAAACAAAATCCATTTGCTTCTCTTAGTCTCCAGCTGCAGTGTGTCCTCACCCAAATGCAACTCAAGTCTGCCTCTTGATATGACAGCCTCAGCAAACCTGAAGTGCTCCCCATCAAATGATGGGGAAACCCAGGAAAAGAAATTAAATATTTTTTCCTCGGGTGATCCACCTGATTTATAACCCTGCCTATCTTTGTTCAGATCACCTTTGATCTCTTGGCCCAAATACACAGTCTGTTCAGGTCACAGCACCAGTTCTCTTGGTACAGGATATTTCTCTGCCTGACTTGCTGGAGCTCGAATTTGCTGGGCTGAAGTGAAGCTGCAGGAATCTTCCTTCATGTGCAGATCCAGTTGTAGCGATCAAGACTTAGTCTCCTTTTTCCCTAAATCTTCACAGCTTCTGTAACATCGGAGTAAGGGCCTACCAGGAACAGCCTGTGGCTCTATGAAGTAATACTTCAGAGCTGTAAAAGGACGGCTGTAAGCAGCTATTCAGCTCTTCCTTTTCAACTATAAGTTGTTATACAGCAGTTTCTGTATTACCATCGTTATTCTTTAAATGTCAGCTTTCGTACCCAAAGAGTGGTGTCTCATGTTATCTCCGTATTCCTGAAAGAAATGGTTTAGCCCATTTCCCATGGTATCAAGGTACTGGTGGTCACCCTGTGTGTGTGTGTGTCCTGGTAACATCCTAAACTCATTTCCAACCACATTTGAAAAAGAATTTGAAGAAAGAACATTTTACAAAAGCTGACAGTCAGGGGACACTGTACAAAGGCCTGGACTCGGAGCTGTTTCAGTTTCCTTGTATGGAACCAAAATAGCATAATTAAGCTAATGGTTGTTTTCCTGTACGACATTTGCCTTCATGTTTGTCATTAGAAATTCTTCAGTCCTTGAGTGGGACAGGTGCTTAAAAATGACAGTACACAGCTCTGTCCTTCTGACAGTCCAGACTTCCTCAAGAAACACCTCTGATCAGATGGGAGCCTGCCCACAGGTCAGGGAGCAAAGGCACAGGATACACACGTTGCTGCATCATACTCTGACAAAAATTATGTTCGTGCCCTCTGAGTCCCCCTCCTCATGGCCAGGGCCCAGCTCTGCTCCCCATTAGCACCCCTCACACAAGGTGGGAGATCCTTCATCTGCATGAAATGCCACACACAGACTTCGTTTCACAACAGTTTGACAGTGGGGCCCAGGACTAAAGTACTGGACAAAATGTCCTTTGGACAAAACAAGGTGAGTCTCCAGATTTATTAGTTCAACAATATAATGCCTAGAAGTATATCCCATTATTCTGCTTGGAAAACACAAAACTCACGTTGTTGGACCAAACCAGTACCTAGCTTAAAAGCAGAGTTGCCCAGACCCTTGAACATCAGTGCCAGTTCTGGAAATATAGCAGATGTTTTTATCACATACATAAAGTTTTAGCACTACCAGTTTAAGTTATCTGAGGGACATGAAACCAGTTCCCCTAGACCACTCTCATTTTCGAGTTGCAAACAGTTTTTATCTTCCCCTCCTCCTGCAGGCGTCACAGCAAGGCAGAAGAAATAACGGAGGCATGGACACGCGCTAACTCGTCCCCAGAGCAATGCCAGCTGCTCGGAAGCCAGGCTCTGCGTCGCTGAAACACCTCCCGCAGCCACCTCTGCCCTGACCAGACGCCGTGCTCCCCCTCAAGCAGCCTTCCACCCCTTGCCCAAAGGCCCGACGAGCTGCCCCGGAGACATCAGCACCCTCAGCCCCTGCCTTACGCGACCTGCGCTGCGCCCTGGCACCCATGGGGACATGGGCCTGGTCGATGCGCAGTGGTGGGGAAGGCATGGGTCTCTCGGCTTCCATCCCCAAAGCCAAATTCCTCTGCCTGCTCTTAGGCCAAACTCCTCTTGATGTGCCAGCTGAGTGTGGCCCAAGAAAGGACTGCAGTGTTCAGCCCTCGGAGGAATTTTAAAAATAGCAGTGCCTCGACTAAATGAAGAGTATAAATTCAGCAGTGGCTGTACCCTCACAGGGAGAAGCGTGTTACTCCCCCTTCCCATTGCCTACTGTCAATTTATATTCGACTAGATCCAAAACCCAGATCAGACATATGTATTTGCACTCTCAATCATTTAAAGCAAGGAAAATCAGTTATAGGAACAAAACAAAAAATGCAGTTTTGTAAATGTCTATATAAACAGTGTCTGGCTCCCAGATAGTGCTTATGCGCAATTAAGTTGAAGCACATCTGTAGCCTTGCAGTAGTCTTCTCACACAGACAGGTACGTGCGTAAATTTTCGGAGAATCAGGGCCCAAGCTCCTGTTATTAAAGCAACAGAAAGAGTTTTTTCAGGGTGCTTGGTTAGATGTATTTTAAGCTTATTTAGTAAATCTCCAGGTTTTAATACCATTGTCAGCTGCTTGCACTCAGAAGCCTTTGCATTCGAGCTGCAGAACGTGTACGTTCATGTTACTTTTGCTTTGAAACTGGGAATGTGCAGTATTGTGTTTTAAAGACTCAGAGCTTTATTTCTTAAGTTTTGTAATAACATTGTATCATAGTTTTGTACATAGCTGTCGATTTAAAATTATCGATGTTTATTGAATTTATGATGTGATAGTGTGCTGAAACATGAATCAAGTGGAAGAGATTGTTACATTTAAGAACTCTGCCTTTGTATGGTAACCACTGTGTTTAGACTAATGTTCAGGCTAAAGCTTATTTTGCTTTGCTGAATAGGACTTGTAACGTCCTTGTAATACTGAACACTTTGCTGGACTAATTTAGAAGTTACACCAAGAATTAAATCACTGGTTTCTTTTAATCTAAGCATTGTTACTGAAAATCAGTTAACAAAAGCAAAGATGAATTTAAAGTAGACGCATGGGCAGACTCAGGTCAGGAAGCCCCACAGAGCAGTACAGCCCTGTTGCAGCTCAAATCTGGTTCGTAGCTGGCAGAAGCAGGCTGAGCTCCACCCTTTCCTGCAAAACTGGATAACCCACCCCAGGTTTAACTTGTGTGACTGTCACATTTACAGTTTTCTCTTTCCTTCCTCCCCCTTCCAGTCTCAGAGCATGTCACCCATGTATCAATCTTTCTTGCTCTAATTAATCCAATTTATCTGCTCTCAGATTAGACCCCAGCCTACAAAAAATCTGAGTATCAAAGATTTTCTCAGCACCTTTGCAACCTCCAAGTTTCCAGCAGGAGCCTGCAGCCCAGGTTGGCAGTGAGCAGCCAGCCTCCTCCAGCCCCCACCTTGTTGTTTTATCAATAGGAAAAAAAAAAAATCACTTTGATATTCAGGATTTGGGAGCAAACAAGCTTTCTTGGTGTTACTTAGGGAACATTACCTGCTGATACCCCTGGCAGGCTTATTTCTTCAGATGCTGCAGTATTCGTCCACTTCTCCATCTGGGTCTTTCAGCTACCCCCATTTCCACCCAGAGAGAAAAACTTATCACACAGTTCTTATTGCTCTGAATAGAAAGAGAGAGCATTCAAAAGAGGACCTTCAAAGAGAGGGCATTTGACATTACCTTTCCACTCTCCCCAAGATTTTACAGAGAAATTGGTTACTTTGAGCCACTGCTTGTTCTTTGTTCTGTAGTCATCTGTGAAAATTATATTAAATTATCTACACAATCAGATCCCAATAAAAACAGGTCAAAGTGCAGCATTTATAATGTATTACTGCAGAGCAGCTCTGCTACCATTACAGTGATTATTTAACAAGAATAGGGGAATGGAGTCAGAACAGGTCAAAGAAAGATGTTCAACTGGCACATGCAGTTTTGCTCCAGTTGTGACTTTTAAATACAGTTCACGATCCTGAAGATTTTCCCACTGTTTGCAAGGCCAAATTAAATGCTGATAAAAGCAATTACTTTTTCAGCCATTTCAACAGGTCTGTGCTCATTTAAGCCAACAGTAAGTTTGGATCTCAAAAAAATAATTCTTATGGTATATTGCAGCAACTGCCCAGAGTCTGTGAATGTTTTACCATTCTAGAAACCACAAGTTTCTAGCTGTCAAATAACTGCAGATTCCTGAAATAGGCATTGGCTACATGATGAAAATGAGCTATGGAAGAAATCAGCAGAAGTTTTTTCCAAGTACTTCACGTCAGAATTTGGATATGTTGAAGGGGATGGAACTTCAGGGTTTGTTTGTTTTTTAATTTCAATACTGCAAATATTTCAAAATTTAGAATAAAAGAAGTCAAAGTACTTGACAAGTCTCTTTTCTTTTGTGGGGGTGGGAGGAGCCTGTCATTCACCAGAATTTGTCCAACCTATAAAGTTCAATGTACAAGCTTTCTGATAAAGAAAGCCAGCACTGTAGCATTCCTAGCTCACCCTATCTATATATGTGGTAGCAGTAACAACCATGACATGTGAGTGAACATGTTAATCATGGGGTTATGTTCACCTAACGCATCCAAAAATGAATACAATCGTGAATCAACTCCATCATGAACCATGTTTTGTTTACTCACCCTATATTTTGTTCACTCAAGTAAGGCATGGGCAGGATATGAAAAAGAGCTTTGCAATGTTTAGAAACTTGACTACAGAGGGTTAAAAACTGGGCAGTGATAGTGATGGGTCAACTCTAGGTCCCTTCTTATTAGTGATTATTTGTAATTACGATGTAGTGACAATCTTGCAGAATATCTATGTCATTGCAAATCCTGCAAACGATAATGTGAGTGCAAAGAAAATGGTTTCCAACTATTTAATGTAGAGCAGGTACCAGACTTTAAATGCCTGTGGAGAATTTGATCA
This sequence comes from Cygnus olor, assembly GCF_009769625.2. Taxonomy (NCBI): domain Eukaryota; kingdom Metazoa; phylum Chordata; class Aves; order Anseriformes; family Anatidae; genus Cygnus; species Cygnus olor. The sequence continues at coordinate 9,400,106 of NC_049173.1, read as the reverse complement.
CTGCAAGTTAATCAACACATTCAGCACTGTAAGTACAACTCACTCTCATCCATGCTGAACCAGCACTTAATTCACATTAAGGACTCTCTAACGCTAGCTTTGCTGTGGCATGAACAACTTCTGCAAGAATTCATTGTGACAACTCACACAGAGCCAGATGTCAGGAGGAATTAGCAAGACCTCTGCTCTTCTCTAATAGAGACCTTAAGCAGACTCTGCATACATTACTCAAAGTCATGAAGAATCAGTCTGTGACAGTCAGCTCTTATCAAGTCAGTTTAGATAGACTCCCAGCCTGTCAAAGCAGGTTCTTTTCTAGCATCAACAGTCTGCTGATGACACCCACATCACTGTTAGAGTTGGTTTGCCTAGCTCTCGGCATGCAGAACCTGATGTGTTTGTTCAGTACTTAAGCAGCTTCATACTACATAATCTGCAATGAGTTTAGTCATGAGTTGGTGACAAGTAATTACCAAATCCAGCAGTCAGAATAGATGGAGGATAGACAGACAGATTTTGCCCAAAGGAGAAGCTGCAAAAGCAAAAAGGGTACCAGACCTACAACATCTACTGCTGTGATCCTTTGGAACCCACAAGTCTATTTTGTAATCCAAATGAAATCTGTTATAGCACACAATTTCTAAGAGCTATTCTTTGAGGCCAAGAGACCTTTCCTATACACTTTTCCACATTTTATAACCTCTTCAAGGTTTTCATTGCTCAAGTAGACAAAACCAGAGCTGATCTGATCTATAGTGGTGGTAGCGATAGTCCTTTGAATGAGAGCACTGACAAATGATGTTCAGTGTACCTCCCCAAAAAAAACATTTATAAGATCCTTGGTTTAGCAGGAAGTAGGTATGAGAAACACAGTAGTTCAGAAAAAGAGAGGAGGAAGAGGAGGAGTCTAGAAACCCTTTCAGGTGGTCTATACTTTAATCCTCCTTGGTGAAACTGTGTGATAATGCTTGGAAGGATATGCCCCCAAAATATCACTATGTTCACTGTATCAGCAGTTCACAACCCACACTGAATCTCAGATGGTATGGTACCAACCATTTGTTTCTCTAGAATATCAGTGTAATTGGAGAGAGTCCAGAGAGAACAAGAGAACAGAAGGGTTTTTCTCCACCCAGTTACTGTCATTGGCTCTACTTTGCTTGCAGATGTTTAGAGGATAGAGGAGAAAGCCTGACCTCCACAAGCCAGGTTCTGTGACGCATACCTGCAAAGGGCTGGGTACCTGCAGAGGTCTGGGTGCAGGCCACAATACAACAGCATCTAGATCAAATGACAGCTAACATGGTAATCTCTTCCAAACCATGACCTATCCCAAACCTAGCAAACCTCTAAAGATTAAATTTATTATACCCTGTGAATAATACCTTCTGATGTTTAAGCCTTGATTAAAGCAACTGCTGAAATTCCTTTTCATTTTGAAAAGTTCATGCCTATTCTCCACCAAGTCCTGTTAATCATACAATACACCTTCTCACACCTTTCCCACCCCATCCCCACCATCCACATACACCACCACGTGGTTCCTTGGTTGAAGTGCCCTGTCACTGCTCTGTCACAGAGCACAAGGAGCAGCTCAGGGGTTTAGTAACAGTCTCACTCAGCTTTAGCCATCTACAGCCACTGCTGGCCCAGGCTCCACCTGCAGCAGAGCCCAAGGCTCCTGCCTTCCTGCCAGCTGCCAAAAAGTGCAGCCAGTTCCCTTAAAGAACTTTTTTGTTAACTCCATCAATAGGATCAAGCCTACAAGCATCAAGCACGTAGACTTTGCAGCCACGACCATGTCATTACTCAGGGCCTGAATTTCCTCTCCTGTAAAACAGTTGCAATAGCATCCCCTGAAACACTTTGAAAATAGTTGATGAAAAACACAACAAGAGAAATAATTTTAATAATAAGCAAATAATATCAGTAACATCAAAACACATGATGTTATTATAATAGAGTCAAAACAAAAGGAAGAGTGTAATTTTCACAGTGCTGCTGTTCCCCTAAGACCTCTCTGAATCCAGACTGCAGAAAACCTTTGAAACCCTAGGAATACAGGTGAAAGGAAGAGGATAAACATTATGACAACAAGAAATGAAATAAACATTGCTTGTTCAAGAAAGGATTTAGATCTCTGATTTCTTCAACTTCTTATTTTTATTCTTGTAAGAATTGTAAATACCAAGGATAATTTACATCTGTTGAAAAGTCAACAGTGAAGGGTTCCACACAACGAACCTCTTAATGCAAACAGGACCCTGAATCCAAACCACAGCAAGCGTATCCCATTGGGAGACAGCGAACAACAACTCTGTAAGGACTTTAACTGCATGACTGAGCAATTAGCACTATCCCTATCTGGGTTATACAACCTGTGGTTCAGTTCTATTTAGCAAGAAGCACGTCTTCTTGCCCTCTAAAATATTTCACACTACAGAAGTTGACTCCTGCACCATCACTCTTGGTGGTTACCTTGAATGTTTGTAAGGATACTGTTTTTAAACAACTTGAAAAAAATGTTTAAACATTTGAGAATATAACACAAAAGGGGAAATACCAGGTTTTCTGAAGCATTCAGTAGAATCCCTGCCATCAATATAATAATGACTATTAAATGACTTTCTACCTACAAAGGGAATTGAGTCTTACTTGATAAGATAGCCCTGTATCAGCCCAAAAGCAACACTAGAAGTGGGAAAAAAAAAAAAAAAAAAAAGAGAGAGAGAGAAAGAGAGAGAGAAAGAGAGAGAGAGAGAGGGAGAGGGAGAGGGAGAGAGAGAGAGAGAGGGAGAGGGAGAATACTTACATAGCCCAAGACATAAAAATAAGTTGTCTTGGGGATCTAACTTTAAATCTATATTCTATGCCATCAAAATACAACTCATCTTCCAGTCTAACGAGAAGCATACTTACTTTCTGTGCACCATCACACAGATGGAAACAAAAGCCTGCACTGTGACAGGCCTCAAACATCAGTAGCTTTTCCAGTAAACCAAAAAGTAGAGTAGCAAAGTAGTAAAAACAACTTCAAAGTTAATTGCAAATTAATTGATTTCAACTGGATCATCAGAGTTGAGCTGGTGCATTAAATCAATCTCTATTCCCTGCCTTGCCTAAATGGTGCCAGCCAATTAGCTTGCTTTCATGAGCAAGCCAGTCCTTGCTTGGTTGCACTGAGATACGTGCATATATTTACTAGAGGTGGATTTTTGTATTTTTCCAGAAAAAATTTCATGCAGAGATTTTTCTTAGTTATACCCACAAGCTCATTTGAGCAGTATCAGTGATGTAAGTTACAGCTATCTTGAAGTTATACCAAAGCTCTTATCTTCCTAACAGCATGGAGCTCTCTACACAGTCTCAAAAGTATAAGCTTTGGATGTATATTATTATAAACCTATTTATCTTTCAAAGTATATTAGCTGTTTCTTGTGTAATATTCCTATTTTATTAGGTTTTAAGAAAACAAAACTTTCCTGTACAAAAGCCCTGTAGCAATTTAGAAGAGCTATCTGATTAGCCAGGGGAAAAAGAAGAAAGGAAAAAGGAGCTTCCTAATTAATAGTGTTTTACTGACTCTCAATAGCTTAATTAACATAAATAAGCATCAGAATTTTAACTTGATTATTTCTAATAAGACTTTTTATCAGCTCATTTTATTCCTAATACTTCTAGCAGAAAGTAGATTATTCCTCATTAGGTTCTTTCACAGTGCCAAATCCCTTTCTTGTCCCGCTAAGGTAATTACAAGCATCTGTACAAGTTCATCACAAAGACTGGGAGGTCCTAAAGGGGATACATTAAGTCATTTACATAAATTAAAGTAAGTCTACTTTGCCTTTGGGAATGTGTTAGTTCTTATCTGTGCAAAAAAAAATATTTATGAAAGGCAACTAAAAATTAATTCAAGTAAATAGCATATATATTTAATATTCATTTTCTATTATATGTCTTCATCTTAGCTATTTTAACTGCTTCCATTTTATATGTAAATAAGGTTTTGATTTAAGCTTTAGTGCCTTTTAATGTAAGTAATTTCTTACTAAATTATGATTAAAACATAAATCAAAACATTTATGTCTTTCATTTGTATTGGATCCCCTGGCTCACAATTTTACTGAGGCTGTCATTAGATCTGGACACTGTCATCAGTACAAACAGTAAGGTTTTAAAGACAAACTATTTCAGATTAGAATGTGCTGTAGAGGAGCACTATGGAATAATGACGCATCAGTTGTAGGTTTTAACACAGTTCCCTTAAAGAGCTTTTTTTTGTGTAAGTCATTACTTAAAATTGCTGTGCCACAAGGGAAATGGTCGTTCGTAAATATTAATCTGGTCCTTTGGGAACGTAAACATGGTATATATACAACAAGTCTCTGATCCTGTGCTAAACACAAAAATGAAAGTATTCATCCAGTTAACTCCATGAGAACTACATGTGTTACTGATATACGTTTTATTAAAGATTCGTGCAAGGGCTGGGATCATGGGAGCCTTGGTTTCTGTCTAGATGCAATCCCTGACAGTGCTGCTTCTGGAACATTGATAGTTCACTCCTCATTCCCTGTTCAACATGTGGTGTCTTAAAGCAAGTTAAGAGTCACAAGCAAACTAGAGCTACCGAGTCTCAGTGTCCCAGGACACAGTTCATCCATAAAAAAATTAACTGTTTACAAAAGAAAGCTTCATTCAGTCAAGCAAATAAAACCAAGTCCTGAGCCAGCCAGGGCTGACTATCTCTGTTGACTTTGGTAGGTCCAGTTCCATGTTTAAAATTGAGCATAAATCCAAATGGGGACATCTGCATGCCGTTTTGCAAGAAAGCTTGAGAGAAATTCTACAGCCTCAAGGCAAAAATAAAGATTCGTTCTAGATTAAAATTTGGTGAAAGGGCAAAGCAAGACCATCTTACTCATACTTTTGCTTATCAGTCATTTCCCTGGGTGGTCACAAGTCCCTAAGCAGTTCAGCTCAAGTCATCCTCAGCTGCAGCTTGTTTAATTTATTAGGCTGGAGTTTCTCTTAAAATCCCCACCCTTCTGCAGTTGATATAAGATGTGGTTTCTCAGGAATGAGTGACTGTGTCCCTGCTGCTTGAGAAGTCCCCTGTATACAGTATCTGCAGCTACTGCCATAGGAAGAATTCATCTACCTCTTCAAAAGAGAAATCTCACTGGATGGCTGAGCAACAGGGGCAAAAAAGCAACCAGGTAGAGATTTATAATGCTGATAGTATTTGCCCTTCCTTCCTTTATATGCTACAACAAGGAGGTAGAAGGATCAAGAGATTTGCATAAGTCTTATGGCCGATAGTAGTGCCTTGCTCCTTTACTCACGCAGTTGAAACCACTGGGAAATGTCATTTGTGAAGCAGATAGAAATGTTTCTGCTATTAATCTAGATGGGAAAGTGGCTGTTACTTCTGTGTTTTTTTGTGGGAGCTAACAGTAGTCAGCAGCGATGGGGAACCTTGCTAACTCATGCACCTTCTCCCTGTCTTGTAGAGCAGCAGTATGGGACCAGGGGAAACCACAGAGAACCTGCTACCAAACAAGCAGTGCCTGAATCATTGCAAATCACTGTCCAGAAGATCTGTCCAGAAGGCAAACAAATGTATTCAGGTTGACCTGGACTTAGAAGAGGAGAACCCCAGTGCAGACTTAAGACTTTCTCCAACAACCTGCCTTTCTAAGAAGCCTCAGCAATGTCTAGGGAACCCATCACCATCCCAGCAAGGTATTTCCTCATCCTCCCAAGGACAGCCTGCCATGCCAGCTCTGCTACCATTGCTGCCACCCCCTCCATCCCTTCCTCCTGGGCATAAGGTGCCTCTCCCACCCCTTCCTGTGCCTGGCATGTATGCCTCATCGCTCCCACCGCCTCCACCGTGTGGTAATCCTGTGTGCAACCATCTCACCTGTGGATATGGAGGGCAGCCCCACCCCAAGAAGACACCAACATTGAGGATGAAGGTGCTTCACTGGCAGAAGCTCCCCTCTGATGTGGTGAGACGTACGTGCCTGTTTGTAAAGAACCAGGCTGATCGGTCCATTTCCCCCATGTCTAAACAAAAATGCTAGTGCTGGGAGCTAGGCCTTGGCTCAGTAATTCAGGTCACACAGGAGGCCCCATTTCTTACCCTCACTCCTTTAAAAAAATAAAAATCAGTAATCACTAACAAATATGGAAAGCCAGAACATTTGCTAATAAATGGAGGAAATAATAGCTTGAGAAAAGCACTGAACTGTGGCTCTGTGGCCACTAAAAGTGAACTTTTTTTTTAATTTCTCAGCCTTTTAGTCATCCCTAAGTGATGTTGTAAATGTTAAACTAATTAAGGTGTACAACATCATTTAATGTTTTACAAAACACTCTGATGCACATTGGGTGGAAAGATGTGTGGAAAAGCAATGCCTTGTGGTTTTTTCTAATGAACTCCTGACACACCATCCTGGAGTGTCTTCTCAGCTGAAGCATTTTTTTTTCCCCTCTTGCACAGCCAGAATATGTATCAGCCAACATCTAAGGTTGAAAACCATTGTCAGTAGGGCTGGGGAACACGTATGCTCAGGGCAGGATGTAGCCTCTATCTTCATTTTGTACTGACCATGGCCACGTGATTTCTATTTTATTTTTTTCCACAAAAAGTAACACTAAGATCTGTGGTTAACGTGGTCTGCCAAAGGGGTTTGTATGGCCTGTTCAGCCTTCAGCAAGGAGAGTGTGAACTCAGTTCCCGTTTACACTGCAGGTTTAAAGCTCATATCACACAAGACATCTTATAAAAGTGCTCCATTGTTCTTGTCACAAAGAACTGGGGACATCAGGGAGGTAAGAATTTGCTGCTATGATAAAATACATAAATACACGTGCTAAAAACTGTTTGGGCCATAGTTTGCTTTCTTGGGCAGTGCTGCAAACCCAAACTCAACCCCAATGACTTCAGTGACACTGTCACAATCTCCCCTGAAGAAAAGGAGGTGAGATCCTTTGTTAAAGATTCTAGTGTTGTAGACTTGTTTGTAGTTTGAAGTACTGTGTGTTATTCAGACAGCTCCTGATGATTCTGGCAATAATGCAAGGATTGGGAGTCCTTTTTCCTGCAAGGAGGAACATTTACCTAATTGGGCACTACATCCCCTGTGTGGATACCATAATTCTGCATTGTGTAGCCAATCAGCAATAGTACCAAGAATTTAGAGCAGCCCCTTGGCTTCATCTGCTACCTCCAGTTCAGGGATTCACATGTGGAGGTAATTTTCCAGATTTAATTAGCCTTCAAAACTCAGGAAGGCTGTCTCTGGGATCTGCCACTCTTCAATAATTAACATTAGTCCAGAACTAATGAGCATCATAGAATCATCTAGGTTGGATAAAATCTTCAAGATCATCGAGTCCAACCATCAACATGACCTACCAAGTCTCATCACTGAAGTATATCCCTTAGTGCCACATTCCACATGTCTCTTAAATACCTTCAGGGTCATATTTCATTCACCTTCTGAAGTGTTTTCTTTCCACAAATCACACTGCCTTGAAAGTGCTCCTTTCTCTGTAGTCCATCTTGAAGAGTGGTTCTCTTCTAGAAAGCCGTTCCATGTGGGCTGTGGTACCACGTGGCAGCAAGGAGCTCATAGAGCCTGACTACGCAAGCTTGGAGATGCTTTTCTGTGTCCCACCAACGCCACCAAAGGAGAAAACAAGGCCAAAAAAGAATTCAAAAGAGGTACTTGGGCTGCTCGCTTTTTGTAGATCCTGACAAAATTCTTGGAAGTGAAAAGCTTGTTCACTCTTTATTGTTGGCAGTCTTTTATACTAAGGTATAAAGTCTGGGATATTCTGGTACCATTTGACTAAAACTGCCTTAAAATGATACAGGAGAGGTGAAGCATCTCTGCTGAGGACACTGCTTAGAAGGGGAGGACTTGGGAATTACAGTGCTAATTCTTAAAAATTGGAATATTCTAAACAAATCATTTCCATTCTGTATGTCTTTGCAAATCTTAAACATTTCTCAAATAGATCAGACCTCTCAAATAGATCTTATTACATATACTTTTGTAAATTGCTCTGAGTTTGATCAGTTAAGAGTGTTGATAATGTTATTACTAAAGAAGAATAAATATGGCCCAACAAACAAAAGCTCTAAAATTTTGGTTAAAATTAAAGCAGATGACTGCATTTTTCTTTTTATCTTTTGACAGATCACATTCATAGGTCCAAAGAAAAGTCTCCTTCTGAGTATATTTCTGAAGCAATTTAAGTGGTAAGATTTGGAGATCAGTGTATTTATTTGATGCATGTTTTTCAGTTATTATATAAATTTAACAGGAATATTGCATAACCTCTATTTTTCTTTAGCAAGGAGTCAACATTAAAAAGAAAAAAAGAGAGAGGTGTGGTAGTCTCTTTTGAGACAATTAGTACCATGTCTCAAACTGTTATTGAACCTAAAACAGAACATTGCTAATTCCTAAAGAGACAATATCCACAAATATCAACAAAATTACAAGGAAACATCTCTATATGGTGTTATTGACATAAATATCAATTCCTGGCAGGAACTCTTAGTGAAGATTCCTGATTGGATGTTCCAAATTACTTAATTTTTAAGAGATATCTTGAAGAGTTCAGGTCCAAAATGGTCCAAAATCATACATAGTTTTTATTCATTTTTTCTATAAATAAGAAATGGTTTCTGTAATTAAGCAAATGGGAATCTGCCAAGTCACAGTCCTCACAGAGGAATGAAATCAAGCAGAAGAAAAGAATCTGTATTAGTTTTTAGCAAAATATCTTTACTTTCAGATTCCATGAAACTACTGTAGGATGAAGATGGATTGTCTACTCTGTCCTTCCCCTTTTGTGCAATTGCCCATGTTACAAGGGCTTCGAAAAGAAACTGAGCCTAGAAGTTCCTGTATGTTAAGAATAAATCATAATCAGTCTGAGGGATTTTTAAAACTTCTTCCATTGCAAACTCTGCTTTCCAGTGGAGAAGAGCTGTGAATAGCCTAATCCAGCTGATCTCTCTTTTCTCTGTTTCTCCTGAGAGCAGTTAGTGGCTGTGGGATCAGTGAGGTGATGGATGGGGCTGCTCTGCAGCTGGGTGCTGCCTCTGTCAGCACTGGTGGCTGCCCAGAGCTGAGCTCTCCAGAGCCCAAAGCAGAGCAGACTGGATTCATTTCAAAGACATGTTGTCTGCCAAAGTTACAGGCAAGGATTTGGGGTAAGACTCTGAGATGGTCATAAATACCTCTCAGTGGGAGGAGAGATGTCAAGTTTAGCCTTGGCTTTGAAGAAAGCAGTGAAAGAAATTCAGGAGTAGATCTCTTCTCAGTGATGCTGGACACCCACAGTTAAAGGAGAGCCCTCTGGGTTTGCTGTGTGAGGATGAACAAAGTTCAGAAAGCACATCTAATCTGTTAGGAAAATTCCTTTAGGCTTCAAAAACTCTTTCACACGTGGCATCTCTCTGTTTCCTACAGCTCCAATGAAGAGATTGCTGACATGATTCATAAAGGGGATAGATCCCAGTTTGATGCTGAGATACTGAAACAGCTACTTAAACTGCTGCCTGAAGGCCATGAGGTATGTAGTTAGCATGCTATCCCGATGGTGCTGGGTGTGCTTGGCACCCAGCTTGAAACACTTCCACTGGTAGAGCAGGAAGCTGTGAGCAGATCCCGCGTTGGGCACCAGAAGTATCTATGTGGATATTTTACTGTTCTATTCCCTGACAGATAAGCAGCCTGAAGTCTTGCAAAGAAGAAAGATCAGAACTAGCAAATGCAGACCAGTTTTACCTCCATCTCTTGGAAGTTCCTAGGTGAGCAAAACTTTCTTTGTTTTCAGCCCGTGAGTGTGACCCTTGCTAGAATCAAGGACTCTGTCTCCTGTACTCTAGTACAGGAGATATTTCTAACAGGGATATTTCTAATGCTCAGTGTTCAGGATAAACCATCTGACTTCTAGCTGAATGGCTGGCTGGAGAAACCTTTCCTTCCCGTAGGCCAAACAGATACCTATGGCAAACTAATATTAAATTAACCTTGGTATTAATAAGGCTGTGAGAAAAATTCTGACTGTTGCAGTTACTGTATGGCACAAAGGTGCAGACTGAATCCGGCCACCAGGCTGCTGACTCACTCCATCCGTGTTTGAGAGACTCCATTACACAAAAAGGAGGCCACAAACCCAGGGGTGAATCACAGCAGTGCCTGTGCTTTGACCACCTCCCAGATTTTCCTGCGTTTTACCAAGTCAGATGATATACATACAAACAAATCTTTGTGCTCCTCTTGAAAATACAGCAATATAAATCATAGGAATAGCCTGCATAAATCTGAACAGTTGCCTCTCCCAGAGCCTGAGATGCTTTTTTGAAACTGTAGTGGTGAAAATGTGGCTTTTATTTTTCTCAAATGTATAGCTAGCTTTAAATTTACTTTAGAAAATGTATTTATGACTCTTGCACAAAATTAATCCATGGTTAGGCATAAATATCATTAAAGGGCATCACGGCAAAATAGAATTTCTATTTTGGAAGTTAAAAGGAAAAACAAAAATCCTAGTTAGTGCTGCCCAGGAACCATCAAAAATTATTGCCTCATTATGCAAGGAAATCACTGCCAGATTTCAGAGCAACATTGCTTTCTGAAAGAGGAGATGATAATTGTTTCTAGGATATCTTTGGGATATCTTTGGATATGTCTAAGTGTTTGATGTATTTATAATGCAGTTCAGTGAGAACGATCTTGTGTCAGACCATTAAAGTGAACATAACAATGATGGTACTGCACTTTGCCTAAAATGGGCGATTCTCCTGCTGAATATAAATTAATTAGGCCCATGTTTTTTGCCACCTCCCACCCCCTCAATCTCTTGTAGCTACCAGTTGCGGATTGAATGTATGCTGATTTGTGAGGAAACAAAATTTCTGCTGGAGTGTCTGTGGCCAAAAGCAAAAGCCATCAGGACAGCCTGTGAAAGTAAGTGCATCGGTGATGTGTCTATGCCCAGTGCCCAGTCACAGGAAGCTCCTCTTCTATTCCTACTACTGATGCTATTTCTAATAGCATATGCTATAATCTAATCAAAATTAACCTTTTAATTGCTGAATGTGTAGTGAATATCAAAAAGGTTCTGTGGATTCCTGCTTCTGGACTTCACTCTGCAGAACTGTAGTTTGTGCTGTTCTGCCTTGATGTGGAGCTTCTGCTGACACAAATAAAACAAACGCATTGCCTCTCCTTCATCAGTGGCCCCTGTAGAGAAGGAGGAAATTTCCTATATGTCAATGCCAGATTTTGTTTGAATATAAGCTGAATTTTTGTGTGTAGCAGTGACTTTTGTCCACAACAACGAGTCTGTTCCAATTTTCCCTCCAGCCCATGCAGGTTGCATGGAGTAGGCCACAGTGACATACCACGATCTGTTCTGGCTTCCAAAACAGATGTCCGTGACGATGTTTCAGAAGCACCCTCCACACAGAATTATCCTTGGTTTTAGTTTTAACTCGGTTCTTTCTGAGTAACCCATGGATTCAAGCTTCACTGCAATAGTTTGAGAGACACTGACCTTTTGTTGAACAGTTAAACAGTAAAATTTTTGTTTATGTTTGTATAGAAAACTTGGCTGTGCCCGGCTGTTTGATGTCAGTGCTATAGGTACTCTTTACTTTTACTATCAACAGCTCCCTGCAGTCTCACTCTGCCCCATTGTGTTGGGTGGGGTCAGCATTTCTTGCTAGTTTTGCCAAAAAATTGATTCTTACCCCCAGTTTCTGATGCCTGAGTTGCACAACTTCTGGTTATCATGCTCACCAATGATGAAAACGAGGCAAAAAAGCTCTTTGCTTTTCTTAACCTAGAATAAATGTACTGAAAATGGGGGCCACTGACTTTCAAAAACTCAAATACTTTTTCCATATGCAGTTCTTCGTCATGTGCAGTGATGACACATCCATACTCCAAGCTTGATGGGGAAAAATAGTTTTCCATATACTTGTAGAGAAGAGACCACAATAGAAACTTACTCATTCCACTTCCATTCAGTTGAATTATTTCTGTACTGGCTGATTTCTTAATCCATAACAGTGGCTTTATATAACCTTGGATGAGAATTTTGTTACCCCACTGTTAAACCTAGGGAAAAACTTACTTCAGATAACTTCAATTAATTTATTGAAAATGTCTCTTTTTATTCTTAGCACTTCTTACTAGTCAGCAACTGCCAGTTTTCTGTCAATTGATTCTTAAAGTCGGAAACTTTCTCAACTATGTAAGTAAGATGGTATTTTAATTGCTATATTTCTAAAAATAGCATAAAATACAAATGAAGCAAGGAACTTTTTTCACTATCTTCCAGGGGCATCACACTGGAGATGCTGGAGGTTTTAAAATCAGTGCCTTGCTCAGACTAACAGAAACAAAAGCAAACAAAAGCCACGTTACTCTGCTCCACCATATTTTGGAGGTACAAGGGAACTGTCAAATTATTCCTGTGTGTGTTATTCTCAAATATTAATTCCTCAAAAGCTAAGGGGCTTTAATTTTGGTAGCACCCCACTGTAGACATCTAGAGGGTGAGCCTCTGTGCCTGAAATATGATGAAAACTTTGCCACTACTCTCTGGGAAAGAAGGATAAAACCTATTTGCAGCGATGTTTAGGGAGCTAACATTAGGTTTTCTTCCTCAGGTTTGCTTAGCATGTCTGCTGGCTGTTTTCTCTCTCTTCTGCCACTGCTCTCTTGTGGTGACATGCCTTCCAAATGCATCTGTCAGATGAGGTTAATTTTAGTGATACGAAGAAAAAAATCTCAGATCAGCTTGTGCACTGTAGCAGCACATGGGATGTAAGCCTGAGCAGTTAAGAGCCTCTTTTTTATTTCTTCTTTCCTTCCCACGGGTGCCAACTATTACAGAAAAGAATAAGCGAGGCTAAACTTACCCCAGGACTTATAAGGAGGAAAATTGAAGTGTTAATTTTTCAATCCAGATATTGTTCAGCTTGAAAGACTTTCCTACTCTTTGACTAACGGTGGAAGGTAACCATCTTTCACTTCAATTTTAGGAGGTTGAAAAAAACCATGCAGACCTGCTGCAGCTTCCCAGAGATCTTGACTTTGTTTCCAAGGCAGCAGGGTAGGACATTATTGTTTGTTTTTGTCATGTACGAATTGCCAGCCTCTTTATAGCCAACAAGGATCTGAGTCATTTATGGTGGTGTAATAAGGTCACAGGACTTCTCTGCTGTGTGAGCGAGAGTTTCCCTTCTGACTCCAAACAGTTTTGAGATTTGTAAATCAATCTGCTTACAACTTTTGCTGTGGTGCTCAGTGCGATTTTTCTTTTGGATGTTCCAGTACTACCTTAGAGGTAAAACTGAGTAAATAGTGAACTTCATTTTTGAGGATCATATTAAGAAGTATGGAAAAAATGTATATATTTCCTGAAAATTTTCAGTCATATTCATGTGCAAGGCCATCAGAAGCTACATGGGTCAAGGCAGGAATGGCTAGGGCAATTTTCTAGCAATCAAGAACCTCAGGAGTCCCTGAGTTATATATCAGCAAAAGTTTCCAATACTTGTGGGTAGAGGGGAAAAAAAAAGTCTGGTTTTGGTGAGTCTAACACCAGCTCATTCTGTTTAGCTCAAAAGAACCATGTGGGGGACATGCCAAATTCAAAATCCAGATTTATTGCACCAGGATTAACATTTTTACTCCTGTTATAAATTCATGGGAACCTTGCAGTGTTTTAATTCCCCTTGCAACTCGAAGCAGAGGTAACCTGTAAATCCGGAGGTGGATTGACATTAAGTAGCTCCTAAATAATTAAAAGTAAAAGGTATTTTGATTCAGTAATGCAGAAAGCATTAATATAGGATTAGGGCTTTTTGTGTTAAGGTTTTTGCTCATTATCTGTGCAGAATTTAAGTTGGATGTTGTTGTGAAGCATCAATTTCTTTTTGGTTTTGGTAATAATAGAGATACTTTTCTTATCTGAAACTAAATCCTGCTGACGAAATAAAAATAATTGCTCTCGAGTCTAGTCAAACCCTCAAACATAAAATTGATCTGCTAATTAACACACAGCTGTTTATAGTGTAAATCCTGCAAGGCATTCTTCTAACGCTGTTCACATCTGGATGCACCTTGTAACACAACATCAGGTTTTGCCTATTCAGTTATTTTTTTCTGGCAAAAGTGTCTGTTTGAAGCATAAAATATTTGTTGGCTCTGCAGCATAACGTTTGGTCCTCCACGTGAGTTAAACTAACTGAGGAGAGGCATAATTTTGGATTACAAATAGACGAGGGAGAAAAACAGCAAAGAGGGAAAAGAACCACTTAAGTAATGACGGTATTGGCACAAGAGATGAGTGTGTTGTCTATGAATAAGAATTGGCTGGAAACTGTGGGAGTTTTTGGACGCTAGAACAGTGAGATTCTTCCTCAGGCTTTCTCGGTAGGTAGCACAGGCAGGAGCATGGCTACTTTCTCAGATGGGGGGTTGAGAAAACACTCAGAAAACGCTGAGAGAAAAGGGTTTATATGGAGGAGAATTACCTACAAAAGCAAGGTCTGAACTGGGCAATTAATCCTATATTCATTTGGAGAGATGTGTTTACAATAACCTTTTAACTTACTGAAAACAAAAGATTCACCCCTTTAATTACTATTCCTTTTGTGGGCCTTTCAGGTTTCACTTTGATGCTATGCGGGCTGAGGCAAGTGCCAATTTGAAGAAACTGTTGGAAATAGAGAAGCGTTTATTTCTGTCGACGGAGGATTTAAAAATACAGCACGCAAAATCTGTTCAAGTATGTAAAGTGGGTATGATGCGTTTCCCATCCTTCTTTCCAAACACTTTCAATCTCTTCTCAAGAGAAAACACCAAAATTTGGGTGGCAAATTGGCGCAGAGGTCTGTGGGAAGGGGGTCCTAACGATGAGTGCTGTGGTAGAAGAGGGGCACATTTTCTTCTCCAATTCTGCAATGTGATATTGTGATAAGGAAACAGCTGAGGACCAGGCAGCTCTGCATGTGGGCAAAAGAAAGGAAGATGCTAAAAATGAAATGTAGGATACAACTATAAATATGTATAGGACAGTAACATGTTTTGTCTCACTGTTCTTTGGGGGGAAAAAAAAGAAATGAACAGATTTACAGAATGCTTTTTCTGCACATATTTCCAAACAACCTAGCTTTAAATATCCTCAGAACGGGATATGTAACTAAAGCTAGAAGGAACAAGTGTTGGTGCTGTGTATCACCAAGATTGGTCATCCCAGGTTGTGCCAAATTTCCACCTGGTTGTATGATGAAAGTGGAAGCATACAGTGCATTGCCTTGGTCCAAATGAAACTGAAGGTGATGCAGACAGTTCAGTTAAGACAATATTGCACAGTGTGACCCAATCTTAATGGTCAGCTTTTCAAAACCCAATTGCTCAGTGTTAACTGGCTTGGGTGTTGGGTCTTGGGAGTTATTTCTTAACATGCATAAACTGTGTTGCAAACTGTGTCTCAGAGCAGCATCAGTGCTTCAAAAGACCTGCAGGAGGAGTTTGCCAGCATTGAAAAGAAGAAGGAAGAACTTGCTGATTACCTTTGTGAAGACCGAAAAAAGTTGTCCTTGGAAGATGTATTTAACACAATGAAAACCTTCAGGGAGCTCTTCCTCAAGGCTTTACAGGTGGTTTTCATTTGTGACTCTTTAGAAATAGATTGAGAACTTTCTTCTTCTTCTTCCTCTTCTTTCTTTATTTTTTTTTTTAATGACAAGAATTGTTTTTTCTACTCCAAGCTGGGCTACCAAAACCCTGGCTCAGGAGTAAATGAAAGTAACTGCTTATTTGCTCGCAGTCTACAGCAAGAAATGATCATGTGGGTAAATACAACTTTATTTTTTTATTTCTATTCTTTCGTTACAGAGAACTAAGACTTCTCAAAGATGTTAGTCCCATTGTAAAATTATTAATTGGGCCTCAGTGTAATAGGAGCTTAGTGGCATGTGAAAGAATGAGCAACCTCTGATATGTTTTACAGCCTTTGCCAATAGGCAAAAGGTAAATTTTCCAATATGCAAACTCTAATTGGAAAATACTTTTACATGTAGGTATTTTTCTGCATTAGTTCAAAACTGCATGTTTTGTGCCCACTACAAAAGTGCAAATCTCCTTATTGGCAACTGATTTTTTTTTTTTTTACAAGACCTTAGTCCTTGCACTAAGGAGTAAGAAAACGGCAACTTCACCATAAAAGTTGTGCAGACCATTATCCAATTAGTAAACTTCCAGTTCACATTCCCTACTGCATACATCATGCCTGAAATAATGTACTTAAGACCTTTACTGGAGGTCTTCAAGAAATGTGTAGATTTAGAACTTGGTTGAGTGGTGGACTTTAGTTCTAGGTTAAAGGTTGAACTAGATAGTCTTAGAGGTCTTTTCCAACCTGAACGATTCTGTGATTCCCTAGGGTTTTCTTCAAGCCAGGTGATAGTGGCTTCCAGTATCTGTATATACATATTACTGACTCCAACAGAGCCCAAGTGTGGATTTGATGTTTACAATTATTGCCAGAATAGAGACATCTGTGCTGAGCAATGTCAGGGCAAGAGAGAGTGAGGGGTGCTTTAGGGGAGATCATAGTTTCAGATAAATACAAAGGAGCTTCTGAGCAAGTGTCTGAAGACAAAGGATGAAAAAGGTATTCTCTATGTTCCTACTACCTTCTCCTCCTGTGAGACACCAGGCTTCAATTTTGCAAGCCCTACCACTACCCAGGCTCAGAAGCAATGTCATAGTGCCACAGAGAGTCTGGAAAAAAATCCTACAGACCACACATCCTCCAGCAATATACTTAGCTCTTCAAGTTCCTAAAATATCTAGGCAGGAAGTAAAGAATTAAGAGAGTCAAGAACATCATTGCTCAGGATCCGTGGAGAGCTACACTGGAAAGCTGCCAGGAAGGGTAACTCCAGAAAGTGCAGGGCTTTTCAGAAGCAGTCCCAAATAAGAGTTACGTAGTGACCTAGTACGGCTGCACAAGATTTAAACTACATTTTTGGGTGCGGCTTTTTCAGTCAGGTTAGACTAACTTCACAGTATGCTTCCTTTTATCTGCACGCCATGCAAACTCCCTTTCACCCTACTTTTTGTTCCATTTCTCAGCAGCTCCTCACCTCAGAGGTACCACGACTGTTAGCCACAATTTATGCACGTTACCACCGTTACACAGCTGTAATGTAATCTTCTTTGCCTTCTTGCCTTGCTTTCTGCCTGTCATTGTAGTAAAGACACTGTGCTTGAAATTGCAACATCCTGAAAAGTTTAAGGTTTTCATTTTTAAAGCATTTTATTGTTCTGTGATATTGATTTTTACACTGGAATCAGCCAAATGCAGCATTTCTTTTTATTGCCATTTGACTTAGGAGTCTTTAAGGATAAATTGTCACTTATATTTTGATGTGAATGTTCTGTTTAAGCAGGTCTCTTAGCACTACAAAAATAATTAATGTTTTCTTTCAATGTTCACATCAAATAAGAAATCATTCTGATAAATAGTGAGCTTTCACAGGGACAACTTGGTTTTGTTACTTTTTTTTTTTAAACAAAGTTCTTCTCCATTCCTGAGGGCTTGTTCTGGTTTCTTATCCCTCAAGTAACAAAAACATATCCACACAAATGAAATTTGACAATATGAATCCGCTTTCTTCCTCTCCATCTACTTAAAGAGGAAAAAAAATTTTTCAGACACCACCCCTGACACAGAAAGGAGCTGGTTTCCACCCAGGGCTGAACGTTCCCCGACTTCTCAAAAAGTCAAGGGACCAGATGGCAGGAGGAAGGAGATGGAGAGAAAATAGCTTCCCAGCTCAAGATAAAAACCAGAATTGCAGATACACTGAGAACTGAGTTGTAAAATTGCGGGGAAAAAAAGAAACACTGTGATTATCGAGGATTGGGAGAAACATTTTATTTCCCTTAGCACTTGCAGCTGTTCAAAGAGGGGAGCTCCCCACAAAGAGGCTGTCTAATTTCAGGAAAAGGAGAAAAAATGTTAAACAAAATCTGCTCTAGGAAGCACTCAGATGATCATAGAGGTTATACAGACAGCGCTGTGCAGGGATAGATTCCCTGAGTGCTCCCCTAGGATAAGCGAGCTGGAGCAGCTGCTCCTCAGTAGGGTGCATATGGTGCTGGAACAGGATGTGCTTTAGATAGTGTGGGGATAACAGTTGTCATGGAGCGTCTTCTAATTCAAAGATCAAGTAAGTATCTAACATCCCACAAAGTGTAAATCCAAAATGACACCCCTTTTATTTAATCTCATCCATACAGCTGCCTTCAGTACTCCAGGAGATGGGGAAAGGATTGTGAACATTCATTCCTCTGCCTTGGTGGATTTTCTTGCATTGAAGAAATTCTGTTAACAGCATGTTGGTGTCAAATTGCCCCTTTTTTTTTTTTTTTTAATTTCTCTGAACAATTCAGTTTAGGCTGGCTCAACCCATAAATTTTTTTCCTAACGTGTTTTGGTTTGCTTTCAGTACAGTGCATGCTGCTTAGGTAGCAGGACAACATATCCCTGAATTCCTCTCTTTAATTTCTTGTGGCATGTTATATAGAAACATTCTCCCAGGGCTCGCAGATCTGCAAGCCTCTCAGCAGCCATAATATCTCCAAGACATTATGCGAAAACTCAGCAGGAATTTATCAGGCAAGCACGTGGGAGGCATACAATGATGAAAGGCTTTTAGCCTCCCCATAAAACTTCACCAACTGTACCTCTTTTTTTTCAGAAGCACTCTCCATTTAGGGAAAATGTATCTTTTTCTTTCTTTGTCAAGAATGCACCATTTTAATTCTTGTTTTCTAGGCATCCAGGGAAGGTCCCCATAACCTTGAGCCTACAATGCTCCTGTATTTCTGAGAGACTAACTCTATTGATCTTCACAAGATTGTTTCATTTGTTTGGAAGTTTTTGTGGAACAAAGGATCCTAGGCTTTTATCTTCTATAAAAGATTTAAGAAACTTGTGCGTGTTTCTTGGGACTTCTCATGGAAATAGCAGCAGGTGATCCATAGCAATCAACCACATCTATCAGTACTACGAGACTCAGTACTATCAGTACTATTTTGTGCTGCCAAACTCCCTGCAAAGGAGACCGGACATCTCAACAGGAACCCTATCTGCACTAGTCATCATCTTCCTGGACATTATTAAATTTTGTAATATGACACAGCAGCACACTCCTCTTAGCATCACAGATCCCTACGACAACAAGCCCAACAACCACTGATCTACCTACAACACATAGATTAGCTGCGGACTGGTTGCAATCAAAAGCAGGCGATCTTCCAGGTGGCGATGGCAATGTTCTGATGATGACTGCGGCTCTGGAACAAGGACTCCATAAGCTTTTAAGAAAATGGCTTTTTGTCATCTTGATGTCTTGCTGCAGTTAGCATAGCAGTTCAGAGCTACTCTCTCCTACGACTGTGTTTCCTACCAAAACCCAGAAACACTCCTCCACTGAGTAAAGGTCTTCCTGTACTAGAAGTAATCATTCAGATTCTTTTCCTCCACAAACCTTATCATCCCTGTACCAAAACCTCTAAGGAAACCAGAGTCCTATATGTCTGCATAAATCCTAACAGGACTGGGATTTATGCAGCCTGGACATGTCTGCTGCTGAACACTAGTGTAGAAATACATCTGGCAAATTTAATGGGAGCCTGAAGAGAAACTGTGAATTATTGTTTAACAGAGTTGAAAGGTTCCTGAAATTTCTGGTAGAAATCCCTGAATGCAACAATATAAAATCAAGGTTGCTACAGGATAAATACCTAGAATGCTAATTAAGTTATACAAATGTTGTGTTTTGTGGACAAAGGGATTCATTAAGAACCCCATTTCGGTCCACAGTTGAATCAATGAAAAAATCAGTTAAAGCAATGAACTCATTTGCTGGTAACATCATCAGATAGGGAAGGGATTGACCAGGCAGCTTTGTTGTGCTATTTACTCTCAAACCCCAGCAGCTGAGCAATGTCATTTCAAGTATTTATAGGGCATATTTAGCATTGCTTTTCATTGCAAACAGAGTATATTAACTGTTTGTTTGTTTGTTTGTTTGTTTTCCTCTAGTAAGTCTTCTTATTTAATTTTCTGTTTGTCATTTTGTCTGAATACAGGAAAATCAACAAAGGAAGGAGCAAGCTGCAAAGTCTGAGAAAAGGAAGAAACATCTTAAAGGAGAAGACGTGAAGAGGCTAAAAAGAGAGGATGGAAAGAGCAGTATATTTAACAAAAAATAATTCTGGTTTTATCAGCCACTCAAGTTAACTAGAAGCAAATGATCTGTTTAGCTACGGATGATCTAATAGAATAAGTGGGATTTAGCCATGGTTGGTGTCCTTGTCAAGCAGATAGTATAGTAAAACATCAATTTTCAAGTACATGTGAATGGTCAGAAAAAATCACAATAGGGATGTCAGAAAAATTATCACTCCCAATGAGGAAGTTACTACCATTTTACTTAGAGGTGAGTAATAGCCAGGTATTGCTCTGAAGATTTGTTTGAAGGCTTTTAGGGAATATAGAGAGGTTGCACATTCTTGAACTTCAAGCTGTACAGTGTCACTGTGGTAGGCAAGCTCTGTCAGATATTATTGTTACCACGGCCTCTGCATTTTTCTGATTAGAGTTCTGATTCCTTAAAATGGTTACATGTGCTCTTTAATGAGTGTCTATGAATTGCTGAAAAATAGCAGATTGACTTAACTGCAGAAAAATATTTGCTGTGCAGAGCTGAGCTGGGTGTGAAGCATTTCTGGTATTAATATTAGCGTATGTATATTTTAAAACTATATTTTGGCAAATACCTGATATTCAGTTTTCTTGAAGATCTCTGCAGATAACATTTGGTTGTGATTCTTGATTCTTCGGAGTACTACTGCAAAAATGGCATTAGTAAATCTGAGTTGGGATCATGTAAATATTACCTTGGATGCTCACCCCTTAGAAAACTGTTTTTCATTGTATCTCTTGTCTAAATAAATGGCCTTCTTTTAGCTCCTTTTTTCAAAATTACTCATCTTTAGAAATGTATTTTAAAATACATATAAATATATTGAAAACTCACCAAAGCAATATTTTCCATATTGTCTTGACAAGCTGTACTGCAAATATGTTTTACCTACTTTGCATACTTGATGTAAAGCTGCAAATTCAAACAATAAACCTTTTTGCTGTAAATACAGAAAAGTAATTTAGTATATGGTAAAATAGAATTATAAAGCAACATTCAGCAGCTGTAAGGATCAAAGGCGTGCTTCAGCCCTACAAAGAGCAAGAGCATCAGACCAGAATACATACTTTTGCCACACAGTTTAGATGAAACTGATGTAATTTTGGGTCTCTTGTGAGGATGGTAGATTTATTTCTTGGGATATAAACTTAAACATGAAAAAAAGATGTTAGACTGATTTATTTTTTAGTATTTATTTTAGAAAGCTGTGCCTAGTACCGGTGACACTGCAAATCAGACACTTTTATAAGCTGGTTTTATTTCCCTCTCGATATGGTGACACAAACCATAGAGGATAGGGTATAACATGGCAGGGGTTTGGAGCTCATTTTCAGATTCTTCATCCTATGTATAAAGTTTGATTTTATTTATTTATTCATTTTTGATCATATATTTAGCACATGAAGTAACCACTTTCTAAAAGAGGGAATGAAGAGACAGTAAATTTGGTGAAACAAAAGGCCTGGGTCCACAAAGAATCACGTACACCTTTCACTTCACAGGTATCTCCCTGGAAGTCAGTGATATACAGCACAGAGGGGCAATCCTGTGCATAAACCTTTAAGGTCTCAATCCTACAGTCTCCAAATCTCTGACCTTAACGCCAGTCACACGCTCTGTTAGTGTCAGTATCTGGTTTATCCAGTTGTCTGAGGATCATTTCTCTGCAGTTGACAGCCCTGCCCCAGACAGCACACAGCAGCAAGGTCTCAGCACAGGCATTAATCTCACTCCCCCCAGTCCAAATAGAAGATGTGAAAGCAGAAGCACACATCGCTGATGTATTATTAATAGATTACAAGCAAAGGTTTGCAGCTGCTGAAAACTGCCACAAACCAATCTGAGTCAGAAATTGTTACCAAAATTCACAATTGAGAGAACAGATCTCAGAACTACGTGATTGCATGTATTAAAAACAGCTTTCCTGTAAATGAAATTTAAGGTAGCATTTCAAAAAATAATAAAATTGTTGACACAATCCTGCTGATTCTAGGGATTTGGACATCTAAGCGTTTTTGAAGTCCTCTGAATGTGTTTACATATGTATTTACGCTGAATTTTTTTTCCATAGATTTTTTTTTTCCCCCATACTGGATTAAGCTACTCTACTGCTTTACTTTCTTCAGGTTCTGTTGTAGCAGCCTCTGTCACTGGGCATTTCCATTCTTCAGGAGAACTGTATTTGTTACATGCAAAGACCAATACATTATATTATTTCAACAGATCATAAATTATTTGGGGTTTTTATTAACAAAAGGGAAAAAATGAGCTGCTTCTAATGCAAAGTTGGGGACGCAGTTAATGACCACAACAAACTTCCTTAGGAGCAAAATGTAAAACCATGCAGAGAAAGCTGTGCTAAATATCTGGTGAGAATTTCTGTACATAGCTGTAATACTGTCACTGCAGCAGAAAGGGAAGTGCTATTAAAAGATGAAGAACAAGTAAATTTTGATGAACAATACTGGAGTTTTACAGCATAACCATCATCTTTACACACAGAAATCAACTGCAAAAGCAGGCCCCCTTCCCAATTTCTTAAGTTGATATATTCAGGGTCTAATACAAGAGCCATACTCTGGAAAACCTCTTATTGTCTGTACGTATGCGGGACTTAATCATTTGTCTGTAAGTAACAAACTGATATATAATCAAATATCATCAGCATTAATTGGTCTTGCAATAATAAAAGCAGTAAGTCTTTAAGAACGGGGGAAATAAGAAAAATGTTCTGTTGCTGAAAGGTTCCTGTTGTATTGCTTGGATTTGCTGTTTTAAAGCATGCCTTAATGGCTTCAAAATTGTGTTTTAAGGACAAGTACCACTTTCAGCGCAGAATTTACTCAGAAATGCATTGTACTCTGGTATGTAGTTGCACTTCAGTATGAATTTCATTTGTGGATATGTTCATTTGGGTAAAACAGAGATAAACAAATGTGCCTGAATTTTTGAGGCTTATTAGTTGTGTTTTTAAATCACATACTGGCAAATAAGATCCTGAGTAACTGCTTCTCCTGTGTCAATTCTGAATATGTTTATGTGTTGTTTTTTCTGTTTTTATTTTTAAGGAGATTTATTTTCAGGTACAGCTGCAAGGACAGACTATCTGGCTCTTAATCTCCTACATATCTTCTGTACAGATTCTGTAGGTGAATAAATAAGTAAAAGCTTCTCAATTGCATCTGACAATATTCCACATGAATTCAAATTGAATTCTACAAAACTGCAAAGATTAAAACCAAAATGCTTGACCCCACATCCTGGAGTACAATGAGTTAGAGACAGTTCTTTTACCAGGAGCCTGGCAGACTTCAGGCCATGCTCTCACAGGCATGAAGGAGCATAACCGTAGTGCATTGTTCCTTTTATCTCTTTTATACATCCCCCTGCAGAATCTCTAATGCATTATGTTGGCTGAAGAGGTGACTTAAATTGACCTTATTCCATTAAAATGTGTTTTCAAATCTTTACACAGACTTTATATGATCTTATTTCTGTGCATATGAGTTAGCTGAAATAATGTGAAGAAGCCTCAAAATTTGATATCAGCTCAAGTATTTGTTGGGCAGAGAAAGATGCTAGATAATTCAGCTCTGAGAGGGCTTATCCGTGGAAGTCAGAGAATAAAATTCCTGTTCACATCTCTAGCCAGGGGAAAAGCACAGATTTGAGCAGGTGTCTGTCACATCACAGCTGAGACTCCTAACTCCTCAGCCAACATGCGGTCATGGCCCAAATACAGTTCTGTGGGGCATTTAGCTTATACATTCACTGTTTATTGTGGGAGGGACCTGGTAGCAGAGCAGGACACCCAAGGTGAGACTCCTCACAGTCTGATACAACAAAATTAATGGGATAAACTGCATGTGCCAACCCACAGGCATGTCAATGATTACAGCATTAGGTGGCAGCTGGGCAAATTTTAAACATGCTACCTAGGTATTAGATCTGGGCATCTAAACAGGTGGATACACGCTTTTTGAGTGTTTTGGCAAAAGTCTTCAGAAAAGAGTTACAGCATTGGGCCTTACTGGGTTACTAAAGTTGGTCTAATTCAGAGGGATTCATACTAAATCACTTTTTCCAAACCTGTTCTTAAAGTGCCCAAGGATACAGCCACTCCACAGTCTGGGTAAAGTGTTGCTGTGCCAAAGTGTGGATATTCTTAGGTGCAAGACTGCAGCAAGGCTGGCCTTACTCACTGCTTCTGTTTCAAGCTTAATAAAGCTTTATATGCCGTAAAGTTTGTACATGTTTATCAGATCAGTCAATATAATAAAAGATACAAACCCTTTTTACTTCATCATGGCCATCACAAGCAGAGTAAACGTTACCACTCCATTTTCATTTGCAGCAGCTTTTTACATACTTGGTGTCTTTTACCACAAAACCTCTGTTCTTTTTTTCCTAGACTAAACAACTCCATCCCTTTCAGATTTTCATCCTAGGGCCCGTTTTCCAAACCTAGGTTCATGCACTTGTGGCTGTCTGCTGGATTTTCTTCAGCCAGGTCTCATTTTCCCCACAGTTCAGCTGGATCTCCAGCTGGGTGGTTCAGCAGGTCTAAGGACACCTTCCTCAGTTTTACAGGTTGTTCTCCCATTTCAGCATAGTGTTTGCCTTCTTTTGCAGCCACATGATATTTCGACTCCTATTCAGAGAAGCATCGTGGTCTCCAGTGTGATTCTTGTTTCTGTCTGTGCCATCTGCAGATTCAGCAAGTGTACTCTCTATTGCATGCTCCACGTCTTTCAGGAGAAGACAGAAGAAATCTTGAACCACAAGGAGAGCCTTTACAATTTGATCTGCACTTTATCCAAATAAATTCTTTACTGCTCCCAGTGTACAGTTCTTCAAGTGCATGTGCACCATTATACTATTTTTATCAGGGCAGTGAGCAAACAAATATTTGGTGAAAATGTAGTTCTGAAAAGAAACAGTATAGTTTTGATTAATTTATTCTGCAGTAAATCTTAAATGTGTTGTTTTAGTCATTTGGGCATATATAGCTCGTATTTGTTGACCTGAAGTTAAAAGTGTTGTGTATTTAATCTAAGTAGGCAGATCTTTGAAAGTTTTTCTGTGAAACTGCAAAAATTAAGCATTTTTAGGTGGACTGGTTCTAATGGATGAGCTCCGAGGTACAGGCAGCTCCCCTGAGATCCTAATACTGATTGTCAGGATCCGGCACCAGGTAACAGGGAAACCTCATACCTGCAGCCTTTACAAGTCCCATGTCACTCTGCATGGCCTCCCTGTTAATCTCATGCATTTCTCAATCTGCAAGTCTGCTTTGAACTGAGAAAAACCTGCCTTGAAGATTAGATTTTTTTCTCATGTCAAACACAAAAATGCATTTAAACCCATTGATTTCAGTGGATTTGAGTTTGTTTTTAAATTGATATAAGAAGAAGAATAAATCACTTCAAGTCATCAACTGCCTCATACTTCTTCTATACAGAGTTAATGTTTTGAACTTTTATAAAGATTTTTTTTTTCTCCTGGTAGATTAGTTTGTAAAGTTTTCATTATTATTTTCACAAGAAACAGCTTATGGAAATGGAAGGTTTAATATTGCTAGCACTGGAAAGAAAATGCAGCTGGAGTTTCTGAACATCTCAGAAATACAGTGGATATGATTACAGAAATGCTAAAGAGAATACCAAAAATTCTTCAAACTTCCTAAATCTGAAACAATGTGAAAGAAAACAATGAGTATTTTAAAATACTTTTGGCTATGAACAGCTGAGAAGCTGCCCCTTTCTTTGCACAAAAATGTGCAGAAATTTCCTCCAAACCAGTCACGGGCTGAGAGACTCAAAGAAAAGAAAAAAAGAAAAAAAAAACCTGAAAACACTGTTATCTGTTTAAAAGGCTAGATTCTGTCCTTAAGCAGGGCAATTTACATATATTCACCCCAGGATAATTTTTTGGTTAAAAAAAACAAACAAACAAAAAAAAAAACAGCATAACCAACTAGCCAACCAAAAGAACAGCAATACATTCGCTCTGGAAAAAGATGTGAGTACCTACGCCAATAGATAAAAGGTATGATAAAGAGAAAAAAAAGCCATGCAACAATGGCAATGCTAATGCCATAAAAATCATTACAATAAATATAGCTCTGGGATCGTATCTATCTTTGGAGTGTAGCTCTGTGCAGGTTCTCCTGCAGAGGAACAGCACCAGCAATATATTTCTTGCAGCAAAGAGTATTTTTATATCCTAGATATGTTGAGCTGTGACAACTGAGTGACACTGCTGATGATTTTTGCTGTTTACAAACCACAAAAAATCTATAAATGTAATGCCTGATAAATAATTATTCCACAATGAGTTGATTCTCTTTATTATTTAATGAATAACATGATTTTGCTATTAGGTAGCAAAAAACTTGGAAGGTTTGATGGAACAGTAAGGAAAGCTTTAGAGGAAACTTTGAAAGAAAATAAAAGCCTGGAGGTGAGTGAAACTGAGATAAAGCACAAAAGGGATGAGCAAAAGTAGAAAGAGATCACTGGCACAGGCTTCCTTTGCCAACTATTGAGACAGAACAAATGTAGGTAGGCAGGTATTTCATAAAGATACTCAGTGTGGTACTGAATACGGGGTGAGTACAATTACAAAGGGGAATAAGGTATTAGGTACAGAAAAGTTTAACTCACTAACAAGAATTTCTGCTGCACAGCAGGAACAGGCTGCCTGCAAATGGTTGAGGAGACGGCAGGCCAGTGCAGAAGCTTCTCAATTAGGTTCATGAGCTGCCAGTGCATGGCTATAATGAGAAACAGAGCCAGTGCTGGCTGTTCCAGAAGGAACAAGTTGGAGCTCGGCTGGTCTGGGATGCTGGGCAGCTCTAAACTGGCTGGTACTAAGGTGAGAAGCCCAAAGAGTCTGGGGTAAAGCCTATGCTTGAGTTGTGGCCAGACATTTGGTATATATTGGACCAAAGGGATCAAATATCTTAACAGACTTTGCAGTAATCTTCCATCTGAAAGAATGGTCAAGACAAAAGTAAAGGTTAAAATTTTATAGTGCAAAATTCTGAAACCCTAGCTGGAGGCTTGTATTTCAGGCTATGTTAGACTGCACATGGTATCTGAATGTGAATATATATGCGAAATGCCAAGTAGCTGTATCTTGCATGTGAAGTGCAAATGGCAGAAAGAGGTAGCAGCATTTCGATGTGTGGAGAAGTGTGGGAGACGAGCTGACTCTCAACATGTCTGTGAAACTTGACAAGTCCAGGAATGTCTTAGGTGAGATATTTCCAGCTGAGAGGAGAAGAGATTAGTTCCTGTGTCGAGTAGGGAACTTCACGTTGACCACAGCCTACAATTCTAGCCACCCATGCTCAAGAAACATGAACTGAGTTCAGAACAGGTGCACGGCAGGCAGATGAGAAAAGGGAATTGAGAGATGAGTGAAAAACCTTACTTTTTTCAGCCTAGCAAAACAAAGCCTGAGACTGGATGTAATTCCTTCTATAAATACATATGTGGGAAAGTGAGAGGAAGTACTTAAACTAAATGACAATGTTAGCACAGAACATATGGATATAAATTGGCCAGAAGGCTAGAAATTAGCAGACGTTTCTAACTAGAACAGCTCTGGAACAGTTATTCAATAGGAACAGCGGGGTGTTGTATCATTTAGTTGACATCAGTAGTGGGGAAAACTAGACCCAAACATCAGGAGCTCGCTTCCAGTCTTCTCTTCCATATTTATCACCTCCACTGATCAATGCCAAATACTCAGCTGGAGAACACAGAGTGTTAAATCTTCCCTCCCTCCTTTTCCCAGAGGAAATACTACAAATGCCAGAAACGAAGTAGAGCAAATGTCCGCTCTGCTTGCCACCATGAATGCTGACGAGGTGCTGGAGTCTGGAATATGTTCTCTCCATTTCTGTGCATGCACATACATAAACTCTCACATGCATGTATATTTGTATATGCGTGCAGATACACAGAGCACACAGATGGGCATTTGAAATGGACCATGCACATTGTTATATTTTTTTCCTCAGGAGTTAATTTGAGTGTTCCAGTAGTTTCTTTCCATCCTTATACTGGTAACGGAGTGTATGAGTATTTCAGTGCATTTTGACCACTGCAAATACAACATATTTGCATGATTTCATATATATCATAGTAACTCTTCTGAGCCACAGTGAAAAATATGGAACATGTCACTACGCCAGGAGGGGACACTTGAAAATGCTGAATTTTTGCCACTTGTGTGCTTGTGCATGTGTGCGTGCAGGCATGTACACACATACACATGCCTCCTGCTAACACAGTTGCATGTGTCTTAGCCTGGCCTGAGATCTGCCTCTTTCCAGGTTGTTTTTGGAGGGATACAGTCCCACACGCCTGGGGTACATGTGTTAACACAGATGTCAAGCCCCTCGTGTTGGTGTGCCACACCAGGGAAGTATATGCACCGATCTGTCCCCGAGACACACCCTGGCGTGCCTCACACTGAGCTCGTTCTCCTGCCTCACGATGAAGGCCCCATGCTTTTTCAGGTCAGCGTGCGAGGGTATGCGTGGATGCGTCTGTCCCACCAAAAGGCTCTTGGGTGTCACGGGCCACCAGGGCAGGGCACATGCTTGTCAGCGCGGTGCGTGCCTCTTCGGTGACAACACCCGCGTACATTTCAGGCGCGCGCGTGTCTGTCAGCACGCGGCCGGCCGTGTTCCTCGGGTCAGCAGGTGTAGCCGTGCCTCATGGCCACAGCCTCGTGTGTGTCGGAGTGGCCTGTGTGTCTGTCCTTCTGCCGGTGACAGCTTTGTGTCCCGGGACACTGAGTGTGTGCACACTATTCCACGTGTGCTGCTTGTTCTTTGTGTGTGTCCCACAGAGGCAGTCCCAGGTGCCTCAAAGCTGTGTCCTGCGGGGCCACAGGCCCAGTGTCCGTCTGTCTGTCTGTCTCACAGTGACAAGCCCGCACGCCTCAGGCCTGTGTGTGCCTCACAGTGCCTCAAAACCCAGTGTGTGTCAGTCCCCGTGTCCCTCAGAGCCATGTGCGCGTGTGTGCGAGTCACAGCGACAGTCCCACACACACACCAGCCCTGCAGCGACAGCCGCGAAGCCCCGTGCGCTGCCGTGTCCCGATACCCCCATGCCACGGCCCCGTGTGCCCGGGAGGTCGGCGTGTGTGGGAGGGCAGACGGCTGCGGGAGGCAGCGGAGGGCGAGAGCGCGGCGGCGGCTGCTGCGGCCGTGCCCGCCGGGGCTGGCAGGCAGCGGGCCCGCACGTCAGCGGGGCGGGCGGCGGCGGCGCCGTTAAAGGCCGGCGGCGGCAGGGGCTGTGCTCGGAGCCGGCGGCGGAGCGAGGCAGAGCGAGGAGGAGGCGGCGGCGGCTCCTCCGGCCACCATGTCGGGCACCCGGGCGTCCAACGACCGCACCAGCCACCCCGGCGGCGGCGGGCTCAAGCGGGCGCGCAGCGAGCCGGGCGGTAACAAAGTGACGGTGGTGCTGGGGGCGCAGTGGGGGGACGAAGGCAAAGGCAAGGTGGTTGACCTGTTGGCCACCGAGTCGGACGTGGTGTGCCGGTGCCAGGTGGGTCCCGGGCCGGCTCTCACCCCTTTGGGGTCCCCCTCGCCCCCTGTCCCTTGCTTTTTTTTCCCCCATATCCGTCCCTCCCGTCCTGCTCCGCGTCCCCCCGCCTTCCCCTCGCTTCCTGCCTTCTGCCCTCCCTCGGCCCCGCTGCTTTTTCCTCCTCGCCCCTTCCCTCCCTCGCCCCGTCCCCCCGCTCCCTGCTCCCTCCGCCGGGGGCAGGCACCGTGCTCACCCCCCCCTACCCCTCACCCCTCCCCGGCTGCGCATGGAAATGCCACAGGAGGGAAGAAAAAGCCCAGAACTATAAATAAAAACAGCTGACCCTCGGCGATAAGCGACACAAGATCCCCCGGGGGTGTCGGATGGCGGCCGCGGCTGGGGGAGGCCGGGCGGGCAGCCGGGGGTAAAAAGGCGTGTTTTGGGGGTAAAAACCTCCCTGCAGGGCCTCTTGGGGTGGGCAGGTCTCTGGTCCTTGCACAGCGCCTGGAATTTTCTTCTAAAAATAGACGCGAGAGGAGCGTGAGTGGGTAAAATGGCAAAAAGTTGTGTGAAAGTACAAGATTTTAACAGCTTGAAAGCAGGGAACGCTTCCACTGCCTTTGCTTCTGTATATTTTGTTGGATATAGTGCTAGGGTTCTTAAAACCTTAATGCACTTACTGCAAACTCAGTTAGCCACAGGAGTGATCACAAATAATTGCAATAATTTTTAAAAGAGCTGTAGTCAAACATTCATCACGAACATATTAGACCAGTAATAGCTGGCCCTGCAATGATTTCAGTAAGCCATCTGACTACATTAAGAAGTACTCAGCTTACTTCAGCTCCCTTGCTATATGCCATGAAATGCATTGCTTCTGAATGCATGGTAGGTAGTGAAAAGCTACAGATATCCTTGGATCTGAGGTGATAAACCCAAGGACGTTGGTGTAATTAAGCCTATTGTATAAATAAATATTGCTCTGCGAGTTAAATATTTAGAAAGCAGAGGAGGTATTTTCAATTGGAACATTTAAACTCCCGTAATCTTGAATCACCTTGGGGAGAAGTTGCCCTGCAAAAGTTAGCTGATGAATATGTATTAACAGGGCTATAGCAACTTTTCCATCTTTCTTTTTTTCTCCCCTTCCTCTAAGTTGTTGTTGCTGGGAATTTCCCTTACTCATAATTGCTTTGGGGAGTTTACAAGCCCTAGCAGCGGAGAAGGACTTCACATAGGCCGCAGTCATGTGTTTGCCATTACTACTGCAAGAAGTCGTATTGGCTCTTTTTAGGCTGTCTTCTGAGTGATGCCCTGAGGCTGCTTTTTCAAGACAGCTTTGCTGTCCCTCCAGAGAGCTGACTCACAAGCACGGCCCCAGGCGCAGCCACAGAAAACCAATGGAAGGATGCGGGGCTGTGTGTGCATGAGCGTGCTGCAAGGGTTGGTGTGTTAACAGCAGACTGGATAGTTTAGGTGGCCTAATATGCTGCTGGGCACATCTGGATCAGCTTGCTGTTCCATGTCCGTGAGACCAGGATGGATGGAGGGCAGATGGATCTGGAGGACCTCTGGACTCTTTTCAGAACAGCGTTCGCTGATACAAATGCACACATCATGTGTATGAGAATACAATTGGGTTACTAATGCACTGATTTAACAGAAGCATCTTCAGGATTAGAGTGTAGGGAAGAATGTACTTGAAACACTTGAACTTGTACTTGAACGCTTGAAAGTGGAGATTCAAGGAATTAATTACTTTGGAGTAGCAAAAATTGTACAACCTAAAAGCGATCTTTTAAAGTATTTACATGTTTTCTTTATACATCTGGCAATACAGAGGATGCTTTTTAAAAGGTGCTTCTTTAATAATTTAATACTTCATACTTTCAAAGACAGTCCTGCAAGTAGATAACAGTATAATTTTTGTCTTTTTTAGAACTTGGATAAAGGATGTGCATGTTTGTAAGCCTGTGAGTAGTACTAACTAGAGTTCTCTCAGTGGGGTAATGGTAGGTGATTATCTTACAGGAGCAACCAGTTTGAGGGGAATTTATTAATCATATTATTGACATCATTTAGAAAAACAAACAGCAACAACAACAAAAACCTTCAGCATTTGGGCCAGAACCTTGCTTATTTCCCATTCCTCCTGGAAACTAAGAAAAAGCTTTCTTCATGCAAGAATACTTGTCTACTGGAATAGATTGCTTAAACAAGAAACACTAAAGGCTCCCCTTACTAGAGATTTCAGAAGAAGTTCCCTCAGGAATTGTTGATGTCTTAGAATATGATGATTGACTAGGTTGGTTCCTGATGTCCCATTTGCTCCATTTTCTGAGACACTGATGGAAACAGTGTTCGACAGCATGTCTTAGTCCTCAGCAAAATGGAAATAGGGAAACTAGAAAATGAATAACTGAGAGGGAGATATTTATGTCTTTTAAAACATTGTCTCAACGAGGCTAATTCTTCACCACTGTAGGGTTCTCTTTGGTCTAACATTTTAAAAAGCTTTTTTTTTTCCTTCCCCTTTTGGAATAGAATTTAAGCTCAGGGCCAAATGGGAGTTTCAAGAGCTTTCTCAAAATAGTAGTTCCCTAATATTTCTACGAGAGGAAGTATAATTTTCATTAAATATTTCTCAAGTATTTTTAGCTTGTTGATTTAATGAAGAAAATCTGTTGCAGCTGGATTGCTGCGCAGGAAATGACCTGATATTTCCTGGGATACAGGAGGAAAGGCAAGCAAGCAAATGAGAACAGGGAGTCAGTCCTTCACAGGCACGAGGAAAGTTTCAAGTTGTGTTAAATAAAGAAAATTCAACATTAAACCCCTGGTATCTTTAATTTCCCTGAGTTTTTGGAATTTGATTTCAGATGAATGGAAGATTCTCAGTTTGATTGCTTTGTTTCAGTTTTTCTCAGTACTTAGATTGTACACAATCCAAATACAAAAAATTATGGTGTGTTCCATAGTTTATTTTTGATATTAGCAATACTGAAATGTTTGACTTAATCTAAATATAAAATTTTATCTCACCTGAAGAAATTGATCTCAATTCTCCTATATATTTGAAGCATTCTTTGTGTAAGGAGGATATTTCAATAACTTTAAAAGATCTCTGGATATTATCATAGATGATGCAGAATAGAGCTTCTTATAGGCTGGTTTCATAAAAACACCGGATATGTGGGCATGCTTTTTTTTTTTTTTTCCTAAACAAAACACAGAAAAGGCATTTCCAAATAAATGAGTAACAGCAGGCAGTTTAAGGTTGTTAAAGAACTGAGTAGGTTTCAGGTTATTAATGGAGAACATCAAGAGCATTTTTCCTCTAAATTGCTCTTTCAGCAGGTGAAGGCATTCAGAAACAGAACAATGACACGGTTAATATTTCTTCCTTATTTTGGCCTCCTGGGGCATAGAGCTGTCACATTATGCTATGCAGTGCTTTAAATCCCAGGTGTATTTTCAGGGAAAGGGTACAGTCAAAGTTCACCTGAAAATGTTACATTTTGCTGTTGGCTTTAGAAAGAGGTTTTGTGCACCTGTGTAAAGCTTTTAACTGTCAGAAAACAAGGCATGAAGAGAAAAAAATCACTTTTTTTTTTTTCTAGTCTTCTATTGTGTCGTAAAATGAGAAGTCCTAACTGGAGTTTAAAAAATCTGCATACATACAATCATGTTAACGAGGAGAGGCTTGGCATTGCCTGAAATGTGGCTTCAGACTGTGTTTCCTTCAATGACAGCTGGCTGTCCAGACTCTGTATGTCACAAGCTTCTTTGTTGTGTGGCTGCCTTCAAGATCAGAGCTTGTGGACAGACTTTTCTGCCTGTTTTTTAATGATGTAATTTTACAGATCTGGTTGAGAGCATGACCAAGCAAACAGTTGACTGTCACAGCTGCAGAGGTGCAGCTCCAGAGGCGTCACTTAAATTACATTTGTTCCAAAAAATCATACATAGAACTACTGTAATAAGGGCACAGTTACTTGAAGGCAGCTGGCTGGCCATACAGTTCTAGCTGTTTCCTTAAAGGAAGCTGAAGCTTTGTAAGGTACATTTGTAATAACAAGTTCTCACTGAGCATATTTACTGCATGGGTCTGTGTGGATGTGAATGGAAGAGGAAATAGCATGTATTGTCTTAAAGAGGTATGAAACGTACTACTCATCTTTGCCAGTAATGGTAAATTACTCATAAGATGCTTTCTTTTTTTATAATTAAGGTGTGTGCCAAGAATATCTAAGGGTTCCTGTTGTAATGGACAGTAAACAACTCTGCCTTTCCTGGTGAAACTTTTATGTGCAATAAATTTTTTCCACATTTGGTTGAAAAACATTGGAGGAAAATGCTCCATAAACAATTCCATAAAACAAAATGAAGGGGAGGAAAGACAAAACAGTTTTCCAGAAGGTCAAAGTGAAAGATGCAAGAAATGCTGCTAATAAATTCTTAGGAGAGACCCTGTGATAGTAATCACTGTTTGCAGTGGATTTGATTTCAGTTACTGAACAGATTAGCAAAATAGCTGCAGTACAAATGCATGTCTTTCCTTTGGTTCATACTGAGAGCAGTAACAGTGAATCAGCAACGGAGACCGGTCCGAGAGTTTTAAAGGGTTTTCAAGTCATCATTTGGCACTGCTGTTCCAGTGCCGCCCAGGCTAACGCTGGATGTGTCAGACCCGTGACACTTGCAGCTTCTGGACGTCTGGAAACAATCTGCCTGATATTATCGGCATTCCCTTAAGAAAGGGCATTGAATAAAAACACCCACCAGCTTGTGAGAATGTGTTTGTAATAAAGAGGGTTGTTACTAGATTTGTTGAGCTTCTAATACCAATATGCTTTTAATTTTCACTCAACATGCAGTCATTTCTTAAAACATTGCCTCTACCCATCCCTGTTTGCTTTCAAGTTAAGAATTGCTTCAGTTTTAAAAAGGATCATCTGATCTTTTGAGACAGAGACAAAAATTTTCGTTGTATTTTACACTGAAGAAACGCTGAGGTGATTGAAATGGGTACAGAAAAACTTTGTTATGGTCACTTGTGGTTGATTAATATGCAGTTATTTAGACAGAAAAGGTTTAACCAAGTCAGTATACACCGAGGATGCTGAGTAGTTTTCTTGGTGTAATGGATGCTAACAAATAATGCTGAGAAGGGCTAAAGACGTAAGAAAAGCATAAGGAAGTCTTGCAATGATATCTCAACCCCAAAATTAGAGAAAAATGTGGGAAAAAGATGTACCCAGTGAACGATACAAATAACTGTAGCGTATTCATAAGTTTCCTTATTTCCTTTTTCTAGTGAATGTAAATAACCATATGTACTAGAAATGGCACTTTGAGGAATGCAGAGGAATATACCATGGTCAAATGATCAAATAATGAAAAACAAACAGGCAGAAATGCCAGACAGTAAGTTTTTTTTTTTCAGTGGTTTAGGCGTGAGACAAGAACGTTTCCTCTATTTCTCTGTTGGCTGCTTTGCCCTCTGTCAGCAGCACACATGTTGTGACTGTCCCTATTGATCCTGGGCTGCTGGGACTGTGCAGCGGGGTTTAAATTAGGTCACTTTAATGCGATGAGTACGTGCAGTTGCAGGGGCTTGTTGTCTACTGTTTTTCCTCTGTGTTTGTGTGTATGTGTCCTGTTGCTCTCCTTTAGGTGAGCTTTAACCCTGATATTTAGTATAATTTCTTCCTGCAGAAAGAAGTAGTGTGTAAAGACTTTAATGTCCTAATCATTCAGTGCTTAATGCTCATCAGTAAAGGGACTGACCTTGGAGCCATGAGTGCACAGTGACAGTAGAACTGTTGTGTTTGATTTCAGTAATGTTTGTGAAGATTGATAATCCTGTTGACATGCATGAATTTATTTAGACATAGTAAGTAGTCTTTTGTAGGTTTCCCTGCAAAAAAGCACGTAGGATTTATTTTTCTATTCAACACAGAAGGGAGAGAGCTCATTAAGTGTGAGCATTGGTTTCCTTAACTAAAATAAAGAAGACCACCCTTTGAAAATGGAAATTCCCTGGTAAAATGCTTTATAAAATTTTGCTACCAAATTTTATTTTTCATTTTACTTACGCCTAATTACATGCTACACTATATCATTTTAGAACAACATGGTGACATTGCTATTTTAAACCAGCCGCTGCTCTGCGTATCAGCGAGATCATCTCAGGACCACCAGGATTATAAATACTGTATGAGAAGGTCAGGTTTAAAGTTTCCAAATCTCCATAAGAAAGCTAGCTTAATTTCCAATCCCTTCATAAAACCTGATAAATTTATTATCCTCTGCAAGCATCGAAAGAAAACAGCTGAAAATTAAGATGAAATGACATCTGTTCTATTTCATTGCTAACTCACTAGCTGTTGCTGACTTGTTTACAGATATAAGAAAAGTTATGTTCATATCCTTGGGTCATATTACTTCCCACAGGGACATGACTACGCTTCTTCAAAAAGAGAACTGAAGATGTGGAGACGCGTCTAGATTGTTCATGATTCTTTATTTTAGGATTCTGCTCACATTAGTCAGAAAGCCTTTTCCACTAGCATTTTCAATCTGTATACCTCAAATTAGTCATTTTCTTTACAGCTACTGCTGGAGTTCAGTTTGTGTTTTGTTGTAGCTGTCTGTCATATTAGATTTTTTTTTTCCTGGCTTGACAGAAGTTTAAGTTCAGTTTGAAAGAAAATAACTGGAGGTTAAGAATATCTAGTTTCCCTATGGATTTGCCTGATGATCAGCATCAGGAGGTGAATACGTGCAATTCAGGCCAGCTCCTTGTCACCACTCTAGTTTTAAAAAACCCTGCTCCCCAAATTCTTCTTGTCTAAGTGTACTTCTGATCATCCTCTAACCTAGCTCTTATCAATGGCTTTGGTTAAAAAAGAAAAGTTATGATCCTCTTCTTGGAACTGAGTTGGGGGCTCTTGGGTGGAAGTTCTACTGGAGAAGTTAGCAAGAAGAAACTTCCAGTAAAGGAAATGGTAAGCCTTTGTAGCAACCTCCCAACCTGAATGGGCAGCACTTTCAGTCATCTGGCAGAAGCTTTCACACACCCATGGTTTTGTGACATTACCTGTAAGTATAGGAGCGTTCAAAGCACTTAAATGCATTATACAATCATTAGGGTTGGAAAAGACCTTCAAGATCATCTGGTCCAACCATCACTTTACCACCAATGTCACCCAATAAACCATGTCCCTGAGCACCATGTCCAGCCTTTCCTTGAACACCCCCAGAGATGGTGACACCACCACCTCCCTGGACAACCCATTCCCATGCCTGACTGCTCTTTCTGAGAAGAAATGTCTCCTCATTTCCAGCCTGAACCTCCCCTGGTACAACTTGAGGCCATTCCCTCTAGTCCCATCACTAGTTACCTGTGAGAAGAGGCCGACCCCCAGCTCCCCACGCCTTCCTTTCAGGCAGTGGCAGAGAGCAATGAGGTCTCCCCTGAGCCGCCTCTTCTCCAGACTAAACAACCCCAGTTCCCTCAGCTGCTTCTCACAGGACTTGTGGTCCAGGCCCTTATATTTGTCTCTGTGTTGGATTTTTTTTAATCCGGTGATGTTCTAAACTCACGGTAGCATAAATCTAGAGAAATACCATGAGGGACTATGGCTTTACACTATTAAAAGTTCATGTAAAAGCCAGTTACACTGGTAACACTTCACCTGCATTTATTCAAGTTAATTCCAGGCAATTGCTACTATAAATTAGAAATAGCCATCGTTTCATTAAATTGTAACAAGAAAGAGGAAACCATATATGTAATGGCATTCCTTCTCTTTTGTTCAAAATCATGGATGAAATGCTATAGACCTGAGGAAATTGCTCAGTCCAGTTAAAAAAACTGAAGCCTTTTTGCAGTTTCATACTATAATGAGAGGTGTTTGGCCTGCAGATGCAGCAGTATGTCAGAAATATTTTAGTTCCATGCAGATGGAATTGGTAGAGCTGGGACACTTCTTACAGAAAGAGGTGGCCGGGAATTGTGGCATTTATTTTCAGATGCAGACCTCCCAGACTGTTGGTTTGTAGCTGGAATTCAAACTCATAGATTAGAAACTCATAGATTAGAAATTCATAGATGATAATGCCAGAAGGGATCATTCTGTAATCTTGTCCGACTACCAAGGACACAGTATTCCAGTAGCAGTTGCACTGCTGCCAAAAGGAGAAGTAATACAATCTCCCTACTCCTACTTGATATTCCCACTTACACTTGCAAGGATCGCGTTAGGCATATCAGCCCGTGTGCCGAAACTGTGTTCAGGCACCTCCACATGCTTCCTAGCGCAGATATCCCATGTCCACTGTTCGGCATACCTGTTTGTTTCTTATTTATTTATCCTAAACGTGGTCATGACAAATTGTATGGTCATGACAAATTCACTGCTTGCACGGTTTGGCTAAGGAGTTCAGACCCATGTGCTGTTGATACACCACTAAAGCAATTTTTATGCCAGCTGCAAGTCGTCAACAATGAGTTTCTATTTTCCCCATGATATTGATTAACGTTGTTGACTGGCAGAGAACTGATCACTATGGGACCCATCAGAAACATAAATATTTAGTGCTCATCCTCTAGTTGTAGTTAGAGACTATCGGTCGGGTTTTAAGGAATTTTTTACGGGCTGTGTTGATTTTTGTATCAATCCAGCTCGTTAATCAATGTTCAGACATTGTGGGGAACACTGCATGAAGGAAAGGTGCAGTAACTAGCGGAAACCAGAAGAGCATCTGGAAACACTCCTCCCACATATGCAGAATGCATTCACTTGCACATTGGCACTGTGGCAAGTGCAGGCAGAAATTAATCTGAGCATCAGGACACGTTTCCGCCTTATTCAAATGTGTATCATGAGGCTAGGTGGGAGCAAAGAGTTTCTGCTGCAGGTACTGAACAGCCTCATTACTGCTCTGAATGGAAACTGTTTACACCTGGGGATATTTCAACTTCAGAGAATACAGGAGTTGATTTAAAAATAAAAAATAAAAATAAATCAAACCAGCGTTGAAATGGCTGAGCACTATGGAAGGTGAATTTGTTTCTTAATATTTTTCGTAGGCTCTACTAAAAATAAAATAAACTGCATGTTCTCCTGTACCAACCTGTTCATAATAATTATTAATTTCCTTAAAGATATTATTTATACCAATAAGTGGTTGGTAAAACTGGCAAGATACAATAGATTGAGAAGCTATTACATTCATGCAGTGGTTTTGTTCATGTAGTATAGAACAGTAATCAAAGTACATCACTTTTATACAATAATACAAAATCACAAATAGGTCAGCAATAAAAAAATTGGAAAAGCATTTTTTGAATAAACTAATGTAGTGGAAAAAATCACCATGTAGGATTATTCTGCTCTGAAAGTAATGCCTAGTATGTTCCTTGTTGCTTGAAAACAATGTTACAGTTTTTTTCCATTATCTTATAATCAAAGTTTATTTCCCACCTGGAATGACAGGCATTTAAGTTGCTGAATTTAAACCACTTTGCTGGTGGTCTGCTGGATTTTAGAAGAGAGGAGGTATGACTTAAAGCAGCACAAGGTAGTAGAGGATCCCTTAGACAAAATAAACTGAAATGGTACATTTTTAATGCTGTTAATAGAGCGTCAGCTTGTAGAGTTTTAAAAGTTAATAAAAACTCTGTTAAGCAATGCAGGTGCTTTCATAAAACTGAGTATTAATATTCCACTGCAGGCTATGAATGACTTCAGTATAAGTTATTTTTTCCCTAGGCAACTGATTAAATTTAAACACCCACTAAATACGGTCAGAAACGAGCATTGTTCAGCTCTGGAACTTGAATACAGCCATGGCCGTGCAGTCAACCAGTATTCGTGGGTCTGGGCAGTGCTGACAAAGGAAGGGTTTCTGTGTGCTCTCTGGAGATAAGATTCCTAAATGACACCTATGACTGTTGTAAGATACCTATCATGTTATCTTCAGCATGCTTAATACTTTCTAGTTCTCAAATTCCATTTCATTGCTGGTGTTTGTTGCTGTAATTGATAGCCCCAATCCAATCTCATTGTTGAAGCCTCACCAGTGACTACAGCCTTTACAGAGCACCTAGTAGGTTTCTTGCATCTGGTACAGTTTTAGTAGTTGCTAGAAGTGCAGGTGGCTGCAAAACATGTTGGAGTTGCTGCAGGAAGGCTTCAGGTTAAAGGGGTACTAATGTTGTAGGTGTCATCCCAGTTGCACTCAACCTCTTGAAGCTTCAGCAGCTCTCTTAATGGTTCCTTTGGGGCACAGAACTCCCCACACCATACTAGTTTAATGGGAATGCCCATGCTTCACAGATTTTGGAATTTAACACAAACCATTATTTCTGGTCATACCATGATTTCACAGTACAGATGATGCCAAAGTAGCACCGGTGATTAATCTGTCAGTTGTCGCCTTAACACTCCCGTCAATAGAGAAGGCTTTTCAGAATCACAACAGAAGGCAGATATGACCTAGAAAAGTGCAAATGTTCAAAGCTGTATAAAATTCAAGTGAGACCAGTGGACAGTACTGTGATTCACGAGAGATTCTGTGAGCTGGGTCTGGGTATTAAATGGAAGCTCATCGTGCAGAGCTGGGTGCAGTGTGCTAGGTAGATCTCCGGGCCTTCGATCATGTAATGTTCCGATTAAGCCCGTGCAAGCTTTCAGGTTCCCCTTTTATATACTTCATTAGAAAAAAAATGGCTCTCAGAACTTAGATAAAAGTAGAAAAGAAGTAGGTGTCTCTAACATCTGAGCTATTAGACTGGCAATATGTCATCAGAATATCTGTGGAACTCAATATGAGAAATATATCTAATTTACTAAGGTGACGAGGTAATAATTAGAAAGTATCCCATCAGACCAGTTACCTTTTGGATGTTTGATCATGTCTGTTGGACTATTCAGTGCTCTGCTACCACTTTAATTGTGTTAGTAGAAAAGTGTTAAATTGAGCTGTAAAATACACTCAGTAGACACTTCTTCAGGAAATGCAGATGAACATGAGCAACAAACAAAAGCAGTTCCAGGGTTGTCAACTCTAGCTTTAGGTTAGAAAAGTTCTGTTTTGTAGGGTCTGTCACAGAATTCTTCATTTATATTTTCTGTCCAGAGGGACTGAAAGTGGCTTCAAAGATTCTGGCAATTACAGGATGCAATATATATATATATATATATATATCCGCTGATGTTTCTGTGCTTCAGCATTTTTTATATATGCCAGCTCTCACAGCTGACTGATTAAGAAGTTAAAATTAATGTCCCTTTTTAAGCATTTGCTAAAGAAAGAGACAGCATTTGTTTGGGCATCAGTTGTTCCGGAAACATTTGAAAATCATAAACTGTCTTTCATAAACATTCTCATACCATTATATCCCAGCTTCTAAAATTTTAGTATTTTAGAAAGCACTTTGATTATAATTTAGGAGTGGTTTTCTCTCAGATGGTGAATCCTCAAGCCATGATTTCATTTGTTCGTCTTCCTGTTGATTAACAAAAGCAGAATATAGTCATAGTATTAGTAGCAACAAATACTTTTGAAGGAACCAGGTTCCCCATTTTCTCAGGAAGCATGAAAATTGGTGTTTATAGCAGAGATTAAATCAGTGTTAAACCAGACTGAGTTCATTTCCATCTTGCTGCCTTCTATACGCAAACAGGAAAGGAAAGCTCATTGTCTCAATAGTTACTAGCTTCTTTCTTAAGCCCCATACCTCTATAATAAAATAAGTTAGTTTTCTATCACTACAATCCATCCAATCTCTGACCTTTTAATTATCATGTAAAGGAGTCTCCTGCATGATTTATTAGCCTGCTAGTTAGCTCAATACCTTTGACTGGATTCAGGTTCCTACGGCTGGCCTATTATATCTGATAGGCAAACTAAATACTGTGGAAGGTTCTGCTTTCTTCAGGATTCTCTGGACAAGCTATAACTCTGCATTAGCAAAACACTTTAAAGTCCTTCCCAGCCAAAGGATGACCTACCCAGATATTTGCAAAATCAAATGAAATTTGTACTCTCCCTTGGCACGGTATATTTTTAAACTTTACTGTTGACCTCGCATCTTCCAAAACATGAGAATTACTTTTGTCATATCTAAAGGCACTATTTCTTTCTTAATGTTAATCCCTACTTCTTTAAAAGTTGTTTTTTTTATAACCCATATCTTTTTTCTTTTTTTTTTATTATTGTGTTTCAGCATATACCCACATTTTGAAAGGAGTGTTAGTTGCTATTTTCCTGTACACTACATATTTTCCTGCTATTTTCCTGTACACTACATATGAGCAAATAGGCAAATGAGTAAATGAAACTTTGAACGAATGTTGTGTGATTAATTATTATAAATGAAAGCTCTGTGAGAAAGGACAGTTATATATCATTTCCAGTCATTCAGCCAACACTCTTTATTATTTGCAAATTATCAGGAACAGTCTCAGTTCTCCTTCTAGTAGACGCAATCATTTCAGACATTTCCACATCATTCAGACTTCATATCAAATCTACTAAGATTTGTAATAATTTTAAAAAACAGAAGGAAATCCTGTAGCACCAGAGCAGACAAGCAGTCGGGTTTCCCAACCTTATCAGTAGAAGAAAAAACTACATCACTGTCAAAACAGCAGCAAGCATTATGTCTGCTGATAAAACAGGATGTTTAATTTGTAAAGTTCTTTGCTGTTTCAGTTTCGATCAAGGCAAGACCTTTATTTATTCACTTCTTCCCAAGTCTGTGGTGTCTTACCACCATCTTTTAAAGCCTTATTGGTAAAAATGTGTTTCTTGAGAAAATAACAGCTCCACTCTCAGGTGTGGTAGATGATCATCCAAGTTAAGAATTGCAGCAGGCTCTGTAAAGGTGCGGTGATGGTGTTTAGTGGGATGACAGGGATACTCTGTGAAGCCACAAGGACTACACATTCCCTGCTTTTTCCATCTCGAGCACCTTGAGAAGTGGCAGCTGTTTTTTTTTCAGTGGGCAAGAAGAGTTTCCATTCAAAAGGAAATCCTGGGAGATGTAGGCTTAACCCCAAAGAAATGACCAGGCACAGAAAAGGGTGGGTTTGTGTGGGTATGCCAGAAATCTTTTGGCTTCGTAATTCTCCTGTCTGAGCCCTTTTTACAATACTCCAGTATCTCAAGAAACTATAAGGTGGAGAAAACAGTGACCTAAGACATAAACACATAAAGTGCATTTAAAGTGAAGGTATAGGGTAACTAACCTTGTCTTTCTTTCTGTTGCAGGGTGGTAATAACGCAGGTCATACTGTGGTTGTTGATGGGAAAGAATATGATTTCCACCTGTTTCCTAGTGGCATCATTAATCCAAAGGCAATTTCTTTCATTGGTAAGACAAATTTGGAACTTACTTAATGAAGTAATGCTTCAGAGCAGCTAGCTACAACCACAGTTTATAGTAACAAGCAAAGAAAAACATAGAATTCACTTTAGCTTCGGTTGTTTGACTTTGCATTTCACTGCTGCTTTAATATGAAGTAATTCTACATTGTCTGCTGCTAGAAAACAAGCTAAGAATCCCCCTCTTTCCGTCATGTTGTCCTTTCTTATACTTTGTTATAAGCTTGGATCCTGCCCTCTACTTCTTTTTTCCTGTCATAATTTCAGAAATGTAAATGCTACACTTTGAGAACACAGAAAACAACTAAATAGGC
This sequence comes from Cygnus olor, assembly GCF_009769625.2. Lineage (NCBI taxonomy): Eukaryota > Metazoa > Chordata > Aves > Anseriformes > Anatidae > Cygnus > Cygnus olor. The sequence goes on along the minus strand of NC_049173.1, from coordinate 9,356,517 downwards.
TAAATAAATAATATTATGTACCCCCTGGCATCCACTTGTTGACTTTCCAGAAATAGGCCCCAAGATATAGGGCTCTCCTTGGAAGGTCATCATCCAGTCTTATTTATTTATATATATATAAATTTGGTTCACATTACAAACTGTTTTAAGCTGATGTTACATTTCACTGTAATGATGTTTGTTGCAAATAGCATCATTAAAAAGCTTGTTTTGCTTACTGGGCATTTACCTCATGTTTAAGTGGTAGGCAAACTGAAAGCTTAGACTTATCCAAAATTATGATGCTTTCCAAAAGAAAAAATGCGTACAAAATGTGCAAGAAATGAGTGAGTGTATTTCAGTGAGTCACAGATCTGTAATTTGTTTTGTTCCATTTGATAATTTCCAAATGGATGTTTGAAATAAATGAAACTTCTTTTTTTTCATTCTGCTAAGTATGGCATATTATTTGGCTTTCCAATTTACTCTCTTGTCAAGTAGTAAAGAGTGTAACTAAGTTACCCTAAATTTAGGCAGAGACTGTTTGCAGATATTTCTGTTCCTGAGAAGGAAGTAGCAGCTGTTTTCAGCCCACTACACCATTAATCCTCCACATCTCATCAGTTCTGTATTGCTTGTGGATCTTAAATTGTAGCTCAATAGTAGGGAGAAGGCGTTGCTAATGTGTTACAGCACTGGTTTGAGCTGGGTTTGAGATAAATACATGAATTCTGAGGAAAATCTAAATACTGGCACACAGACGTGTCACTGTTACAAGGCCACAGACTTCTTTGAGCTTTCAGCAGTGAACAATGGCGACTAAATTCCTTGTTCGGAGTCCACCACAAACAACAAAAAGAATCTGCTTAAGTCAGCTGACTTTGGATCAGGCCCTATATTCAAACCTGAAATAAGCAAGTTCTGTTTTTTTCTGATCTTAGCAGATGTGCAGTTGCTTACCCAAAGTAAAGATTTATCAGAAAACCCTCTCAAGATCACATAGTGAGAAATGTCAGAAACTTAGTCCTCCTTTTTAAATAAAATTTCAGACAGCAAGTATTTGCATGCCTTGCACCCTGAGTATTTTATTGCTTGCTTTAAAATAAATCTTTTGTGTTCCCAAAGGTAATGGAGTGGTTATACATTTACCAGGCCTATTTGAAGAAGCTGAAAAGAATGAGAAGAAAGGTTTGTATCAAGTAATTTAACCTTGCTTGACATTGTCAGCCAGGTTGAGGTTTTTTATTAAGCCGTGGTTTATTACCATAAATATTCAGTGTGATAACATTCTGGATTTTAAATAATGAAGAGAACGGTATTAAAATTGTGTTATAGTCTTCAAAGAGATTTTCAAAAGTAATCTTTTCATGGGTTTTCATAGCGATATGTGACATTTTAAACTATATCAGATAGAAAATAAAATCCTTAAGTGTGTTGCAAAGCTACATTTTACCTCAAAGGGTAATGATTTAACCAAGAGTTTCTTCGTCCCTGTTTCCCCAGGTGAATACAAAATCCTGCTTTGAGCAAGGGTTTGGAGCAGATGACCTTCTGAGGTCTCGTCCATTTTAAATTGATCTATGATTCTTTACGTAAATTCTCTATTTGCTAGGCACAAATGGAGTTTAAGTGTTTTATCATATAGCAAGTTAAACGAGGATCATATTTCCTTATAAACTAGATGAATCTTTTCAAGAAATGTGTGTAAGCCATAGCATTCTGGTGTTCAAGGAGAACAAATAGCTTAGTCCATACCAACATGGGAAAGCTGAAAAAAGAAAATGCAAAGCTTGTTACCAAAAATTTGAGAGTCATTTAAGTGTTACTCATTTTGTCTGCAGTATTCTTCAGAAACTAAATAAACTAGGAAAAAAGATAGAGGAAAAACTCAAAGTAAATCTACAAGTTTGACCAGTCAGAGCATCTGAAATCCTACTTCTTTCTTTATATACTTTTTTTTTTACAGGTTTAAAAGATTGGGAGAAAAGATTGATTATATCAGATAGAGCACATATAGGTAAGTGATGATTGAAGGGTAAAGATAGCTAAGCTACCATTTTAGAGTTATGGTGGAATTACATTGTTTCTCTACAAAGCAGGCATGCATTTCATCTAATACGTCTTGATTCGTTGTGTATCTGAAATATAACAGGATTTGTACCTACTAAAGAATGATGCTTTACATGTTTTCATAGTACTAGCTTTGTTTTCACATGAGAAGTCCTTGAACTATTGTTAATAACAAATTGAAAACAAAATTAGTTCTGAAATTATAGATGTCTGTGATTTAAAGAATGCTTTTCTCCTTTGGTCTGCAGTTATGTCTGTTTGGTTTTCCATTTCAGTGTTTGACTTTCACCAGGCAGTAGATGGGCTCCAGGAGGTGCAACGTCAAGCACAAGAAGGAAAAAAGTAAGTATTTTCAGCACCTTCATATCATTAATAATAATTTGGAAAACAGAAAAGCAATATATCTATAAAGAGCCTTGCTGATTTTATTAATTCTGTAACTCTATTCTGTTCCTACATATTTTAGTGTATGAATTCTGAGGTATTACTGAGGATATAAATTCTTACTTCCATTTCCCGGTTCTCTACAACATATAAAGACATTTTCAAATTCCTAACAAATCCTCTAATCTCATTTGCTTTAAAGTGATGCTTCCAATCCTCTTTAATATCAGCTAGTGATGCTTTTTGAATCGGGTCTGAAGTGTTGGCAAGATTAGATTACACGCTAGTAATTGTTTAATGTATATTCAGTTATAGTTTGTGGAGATATTAGTTTCTATTTTAATCTTACACAGTATGTAACTATTCGTACTTCATTATTCTGGTTTCTGAAAGAACAAAGGTTTATGTGAACACACTATTTTTCTGCCTGTTAGTCTCCTATTAATGTTGATCCCATTGGACAATTTCAACCAATCTTAACATACAGAGGTCTCAAAATTATATATTTCTAAAATACACATGAAAATAGGCATGCAGATAGGAAAGCAGCTTCATTTTTGTCCTCATCAAGGTAAAGGCTGCAACAAGAGTTTACAGGGATATGCATGGTATAAATAATGATTTGGATGGAATCTTACTCAAAAAGACTACTGGAAACAAAGCCATAGGAAATGAGTTTCATCGCTCACAAATTGGTTGTTTACAATATAGGCAGTGCTGCAGCTGTGACAATGACATTTGTTTCCTTTCCTTCTTAGGCAGGGACTTAGTAGTACTACAGGATAGCATAGTAACCATCATTGCTCTGTTAAAATCTGTATATACACACACACTCTAGACTCAGCTTGTTTCAGCCAGATCCAAGGCTTAATGGTATACTGCATACCATTAATATTAGCAATATTTATGTAAATCCACTGGAGCATGAAAGTTGCTTTATACTGACTATTATAGAATGTTAGTGACTGTTTTTTTTGGGTTTTTTTTGTCTCAGAACTTCTGCCCAGTATATAGAGTACTGAAGAGCTTTAACAAATTAATTGGCATAAAAATATTTTTGCATATGTTAATAGATGTTTGGTTGTGGTTTTTGTTTTTGTTTTTTTTCAACTAGTATTGGCACAACAAAGAAGGGGATTGGACCAACATATTCTTCCAAAGCTGCACGAACAGGTCTTCGAATTTGTGACCTCCTTTCTGACTTTGATGAATTTTCTTCAAGGTACAACTATTTTCTTTTCTAAATATTATGTTAGTCGTATATTTTGGCTGGCAGATTTACTTTTAAGGAGATGTTTATAAAAATGTGTCTGAATTTTGTATATAAATTATCTAGAAGGAGAAGAAACTGGAAAGAATGTGTATGTGTGTATTTTCTGTACTTCTCAGAGTTTTTTGTCATTTAAATTATAATTTTATATGTTGGGAAATGCACTGGTTGAGGTATCAAAGTTCTGTGTATTTTCTCTATATAACTGTCAATGTATACACTGTATAATATAACCTCACATCTTGCCAGAGGTTCTATGAACAGTAACTTAAAGACTGTTCTTCATAGATACAATTTCGAATATTTTACAGATTTAAAAACCTGGCACAACAATACAAGTCAATGTTTCCAACATTGGAAATAGATATAGAAGGACAACTGAAAAAGCTAAAGGTAAGGATATAGCACTTAATATTTGTTCAGCTTTGAGTGAAACTGTAGAAAAAATATTTTAAATTGAAATTAGAAAAAAACACTATTTTTTTAGTTAATTATTATTGCTGATAAAATAATTAATTTAAATGACAAGTGTATATGTTAAGGAAATATATGTTTTCATTATTATAAAACCTTTTTAGTAGGAGTAACTGTTTCATAATAGAATGTTCAGTTGTGGGAATTAAAATACATTTTGTAATTAATGTAATTATTATTCTCATACAATGTTTTACTTTTTAAACTCCAAATAACTGTGTTAAAGTAGTCAAGAGAATGCAGAGTGACACTTGCAGTTAGTGGTTTCATTCTGGCCATGACTGATCTAGGCTACCTGAAAGACTTCCATACTTACTAAAGAATTGTTTGTGGAATCTGTGTTTCAAGATCCTGGTGTTATTTATAAAAAGACATTTTTCTTATAAATCCAGAAGAGCCACTGGTAAAACGTCTTTGAATATGTAAGAAAAAGATACTGAAAGAATATCTCTTAACTTCCCCAAGTTTTGTCTGGTACTTGTTCAGAGCTAATACCATACCATGGGAAGTGTTTTGTTTTGTACTGTTTTTCCTCTGGAGCTTGAATTATTTCTAAGTCCCAGTCTCTATTATTTGTCAGTGTGTCTAGACTATAGTCCATCAAGAAAATGAGGTAGGCATACATCATCTCTGTGAACAGAAATGGTATAGAAATTATGGCATTCCAATGCCAGAACAAACTGTGTTTTATTATGTGACTGGTTCAATATATTAATTTGTTTTTAATAGACTATAAGCTAATCTTTGAAATTTTCAGGTAAAAAACAGTTAGTGAAGCTGGTATATTAGGGTTTTTCTCAATGTTTCATCTTTCAAAAGTGATCACAGTGTTCCTTCCGGCCATTCAGGTAGCGTTATCTGGGAAAGTTGACATTTACACTCAAATTTGCAGGGATATGCTGAAAAAATAAGACCGATGGTTCGAGATGGCGTATATTTTATGTATGAAGCTCTACATGGCTCCCCAAAGAAGATCCTTGTTGAAGGAGCCAATGCAGCACTACTTGATATTGACTTTGGTAAGTTAAATTGTAAACTCGATTTAACTCCTAAGAGTGTAGTTTTATTTTGATTTATGCTTATATCTTCTTTGTAAACAGTAGGAAAATAGGGACACAATGTAATCTTTAACAGGATCAGGTCTCCCAAAAGTAAAAGACAGTAAGGCAGAGATCATATCATTAATAGGATTAAATGCTGAGGGTTTAAATATTGATTTTTACTGAAGTTTTATTCCAGTGGAGTTGAAATTTCCCTCTTAGATATTCTTGTCTTTATCACTTCTAAATGGTCGTGCACCGTGCCATGCAGCTAGCCCACTGCAGCATTGCTGAGAGTAATTCCTTTGCTGTGGAGAGAGGATTAAACCAGTGCAGATAACCTGTAAGCCTAGTTTCTTCAGTTAACTCTGCTCTGCTCTCTTACCAAAAGTCTAATTAAACTACTTAAGTCTCCACAAAGGGGAAATAGAGCTGGAGAGATGCTCTGATCCGAAGTCACAGTGTAGAGATCATGATTAGCCTCCTAAGGTGTAGCAAATTTGCAGCAGATACACAGAGCTACTTGTGTAGGGCACTGGGAATGTCAGATTGTGACCTTTACACCAGGCTGTCTGTGGATGTTGCAGAAATACTTTCTGTGACACACAGGGCGGTGAAAAAAGCTTTACACAGCAACAGCATCCTGTAATAGATCGAGTGTCTGATGGAAGTAGTACTGAGATGCTTTTAAATTTCTCCCTCGTGGGCAGTCCTCAATGAGAGCTGCAAAGCATGAATGCAAAATAACTTGTGCATTGTAACAGATCACACATACTTGATCCCTCATGTGTAAGAAAGTAGTACATTTTCTTATTTGGCTGTGTGAAGTTCTTGATCACTAATAATAAGTTTATACAAAAATGCCAGGATAAGTCAGCTATTTGACTGGAAAAAGTCATTCGTTTGTGGGGTGGGGGTTGTCTGTGGAGCTTTAGAAATCTAAATACATATCATTCACTACAAGAGGAAGCAATTTGGGAAAGAACAGCTTAATTTGTTCTCTTTAGGCAAAATGGGGGAAAGTAGTAAGGAGGATTTACCCTCGGCTTTGACTGCTATTTCAGTTCAGCTTTAAAGCCAAACATACAGATGAAAACCTCCTTGAAAGGAAAACCTCCTCATAAAGGCAAGTCAGTCTTAGTTTCTTTTCATTGCTGAAACAGGGTTGTGCTGTTTTGTTTTTCTGACAGGCACGTATCCTTTCGTGACTTCATCGAACTGCACTGTAGGTGGTGTATGCACTGGACTTGGTATTCCCCCCCAGCACGTTGGTGATGTGTATGGCGTGGTGAAGGCGTATACTACTCGGGTGGGAATTGGAGCCTTCCCAACTGAGCAGATTAATGTAGGTTTACTGTTACAAAATGTAATATATACAGTTGCCAAGAAATAAGTTCAAGGGGTAAGGGTGTCCTGCCAAATAAATAGGCTCTATAACAATGCTAGGCTGTTGCAATCATGAAGACAGGAGTTGCCTGATAAACTTCAGGCATTTTTCTTCAGAGGAGAGAAGCACAATCGTGGTGACATTATTTTGCAGTGACAGTTCTCTTGCAATGAATGATAAGAAAACAGATATCATCATTGTATGTAGTCTAGTTAGGTGCATTTCAGTGGGTTTGTTGTACACTGGAGCTGTCAGTGCATCTCAGGAAAGCTTAAATTACAAGATAGAATTTATGAGCTTAACAGCCTTTGTTCCATATGATGTACTGAATAATTTTGGTGTGTGTCAGCCAGTCATGCACAAATTCATCAATAAAAAGAGGGGGACAGATTTTGATTCTTTTAAACTCTCTATTATATTTTCATTATCACGAAACCAGAAAGCTCAGGATATTGATTAGAGCCATACACACAGCATTCTCCAGGTCAGTGATCTGAATTTGATTTAAGGATGTAGTCACTAAAATCCATTCTCTAATGGCTGCAAATGAATTGATGGTATCCTTTAGTTTTATAGATCATGAATGTGAAGTTTTCTTAATTTTTTTTCCATGTTGTAAAAATTGCCAACCCAAACAGAACAGTTGGCGTTCTCATATTGTGGTAGAACCTAGGACCTCTAGGCATGAACAAAGCATCTATTATCCTAGACATTGTACAAGCATTGGTCTGTCCCGAACATGTACAGTCTTGCCCTTGAAAACGATAGATGCCAAAAGACAAGACTGAGAATATAAATGCAAGCTAATAAAAGAAAACAATAGTTATATTAAATAAGTATCTTGGAAATAAACATCTTATGTGTAAGAGGCTTTACTCTCCAACTAAGTCACATTCTAAGAAAACTTTTTTTATTTTATTTTTTATATTCTTTTGCTTTTCCACAAAAAAAGCCTTGGGATTAAACAACTGTATTTTTCTTGCTATCAGTCTGTATTTGTTTATATTTTCTTTTCTTGCTATATTTGTTTATATTTTCTTTCCTTGCTATTTTTCAGTGAAATACCATCATCATTCTTCCTGTCTTCTTGTAGGAAATTGGAGATCTTTTACAGTCCCGTGGCCACGAATGGGGAGTAACAACAGGCAGAAAGAGACGCTGTGGCTGGTTAGATCTTGTCATTTTGAAATATGCTCATATGATCAACGGATTCACTGCGTAAGCATCACAGATTTTGCGCTACATTTGGAAGTGATTATTTTGTGCTTCGCAGAATAAATATGTAGGTAACATTAATATAAGTCAGTAAAGTGTTACATTTTAAGCAATTAAATAATTCACAGCGGGCAACTGAAAATTGTCTTAATGATACAATAATTGACAGTCGGCAAATGAAAATCGTCTTTATGCTAATAATAATTTTATCTCCTTAGACTTTTTTTTTCAAATGGAGTGATTTCACATCATCGTAAACATGATTTTTTTCATACATGTTTTCACTTTACTTGCATCAGATGACCAATGTAGTTTGGATCAATACAACAGTTTTTGCACAAATTGTTTGCTTTTCTTGATCCAGTGCTTTCTTATTGACTTATTTAAAAACCATTGGTTTTGAGTTTTGGTTAGCTCTAGTGAATCAGACTTGCAGGACCCATTGTGCATCATTCAGACACATTACCTCTTTAAGTGAAATAGGTGGGATCACACAGTGTACAGTAGCTGGCACAGCTCAGACAGGTTTGTTTACCTAGAAAGGTGTATTGTCTTAATGTATTATAAATGCTGTTTTTAATGGTCTGAGCTTTTATTTTAATTGGGACTGAGTGACTTATTTGGTTGATGAAATATATTTTCAATTATAAAATAATTTGAATTGATATTTTAAAGGAAAAGTGGCTGTTTAAAGGAACTGGTCTAGACCATAATGCCATCAGGCTAGCTTATGTCTAATGCTGGTAACTATAGTGAGCCATTAATTTAAAGCTGATTATCAATCTGTATTTTCAGAAAAAGTTGCATTACAGTTGTGTTCATAGAAGGTGTAGACTTACTCTTTGCATTCAGGCAAATTGTTTATGTATGCAGACACGTTACTGTGGGCATTTCAATATTTTATAATCTGAGGCTTAACTGGTGTTGTTTATGCTGCTAGTGCTACAATGAAACAATACGTATAATGATCTTTGTTCATTAATTTATCAGAAGGGTTTTTAAAATCTTTTTTTTTTGCTTGAATTTATATTTTGCTTTTTGTTAAAACAGCTCTGGTTTATGTTGGAATAATTCTTAGGAGAATACTGTATTTCCTTCCATTTCAGTTCTATACAATTACTTCACTTCCATCAACAAAACTGTTATGTCTGGTAACTCTGACACTTAAAAACAGGGGAGATAAAATCTTGAAAAAAAAAGCTGAAGAACTAGCTCTATGTTGCTTCTTTCCCCAAAGTTGGTCTTGTTTACTCATTACATTCAGCATATACTTACTGGGCACATACAGCATGGGCTATATATGCATAAACTTGGCCAAATCCTTCTCTATTCATGATCAGTCAAGGCCTGGTATATTGTTTCTAGAGGAGTTGACTAGTTTTAAAATGCAGTTTTATTCCGATCAGTGACTGCTATGATGTCTTCTTGAGGTTCCATTTTTGTCTTCCAATATGCTCATTCAAAAGATGGAAAAGGTTCATTAAACTGATGATACTGATAGCTCAGACAGAGTACTGAAAGTAAGACTCAGATTTTCCCGACTGTACTGAATACAAGCATAATCTGGCATCTAAAACCATGTGAAGTCTGTTTTAAAAGTGTAATTTAGTAAATAAGCTTGTCTAATAGTTGTTGTGAATCGGGAAAAATAACAAAATTAATTACTATTGGTGACATAAAGTGACGTGCCAAGGTACACACCCAAACTAAATCCAGTAAGTAGCACGTTTACACAGTCAATTTGCATTTTAATGCACAGAACTGAAAACTCTGCACCTGTATGGGCAGCCAAGCATTTGGAAACGCATCTTAGTAACTCAGTCATGTATTCATCCCAGAGGCATGAATTCAATTAACAATGTTTATATTTGTATATTTTCTGCTACTGGGTTGCCTGAGTTGGATCTCCAAATACAGAGCTAGGGGGAAAACAGACAAACAAACAACAACAACAACAGGTGGAAGGGATTGAAGAGGAAGATGACTGAAATATTCATCATGTGTATGACTCTAACCAATGTTTTTCTGTGCAGTTTGGCCTTAACAAAGCTGGATATTCTTGATGTCCTTGATGAGATTAAAATTGGTGTTGCTTACAAATTGGGTGGAAAAAGAATTCCATATTTTCCAGGTATGCTATTAAATATCTATGTTCATTTTTCTCTTTCCTGCCTGTTAAGTTGTATATGTTGGGAAAGACTGCTTCTTGAAGTCAGGCTTGATTTCTTTTTTTTTAGACCTTGTTGTAGAAATTTTATTATGCGCATGTGTGCAAATCTGAACCAAAATTGGAACTATTCTAAACTTCAAGTAAATTATTTCCTCAAGAATACTGCTGTAGTTTACTGACAACACAGAGTACATCTTAAGGTTTTGACAAGAGGAAATTGGATTACTGGGTCCTCTTGAATCAAACTTATCTTCCCAATTAACAGAAATTAATCTAAATTAAGAATGATTTAACTAACCAACCAGTAAAAATCCTGTGAGTTTTTGTTTTTTTGTTTTCATTTATCTATTTTTAAATGTTGTCAAAAAATCTTGTTGGTCAAGAACCATAAGTGTGCTCTGTTAAGGTGGAGTAGCTAAACTCAGCTGTGATGAAAATTCTTCTCCCACAGCTAATCAAGAGATATTACAGAAGGTGGAAGTAGAGTACGAAACAATGCCTGGGTGGAAGACTGACACAACTGGTGCACGAAAATGGGAGGACCTCCCACCCAAGGCCCAGAATTACATCCGATGTGTGGAAAACCACGTTGGAGTGCCAGGTAAATCCTTCTGCAGACGTACACGTGAGGATGCCACAATACACAGAAAAAGCTATGTCAACGCATGCAATTCATTAGTCAGGGAGCGGCCTGATTTGGGCAAGAGGTAATGGAAGTGTCTGTGGTTGGGCTGATGATGGTAAATGACACCTTGCCAAGAAGGTACAAAGGGAGATGTTTTGCAGGCTGCAGTGTTGCAAACAACTCCAAGCTGCTGCTGACAAGAATTTATGCAGAGGAAAGATGAACACATACTGTTCTTGGCAAAGTGCTGCCTTCTGACAGTGAAAACTTAGGAGTCTCTGCACCATGCTTCAGTGCATAGTTAGTCTAATGTCCTCCCTTTACTAGTCTCTTCATTTTGCTTCCTGCACTGCATCACTGTTTGAACATAGACTTCTCTCTACTTTTAATTTTTGGCCCTCTTCCACACTTCTCAGTGTAAGGAGATAAATGTGTAATGGCTACGTGACTATTTAGCCCAATTCTTCCACTTGGGAAGATGAGAATCTTAGCAGGTGTTTAGCTATACATCGTATCACTCAAGATAATGAGAGTTAAACCTGCAACAAACAGGCTTGACCTTCTTTTAGGTCTTCCATCTGCAATGCTTTAATTATTTTGTGCCTTCTGAATACAGTATGTATGCATCTAGTCTGGTAATGCAACAGAAGTAAAGTGATTTTTGGATGGTAAAACTTCCTGGCAATGTATTTCAGCACAGAGTTGGCTAGTTTGTTTTGAAGCATAATAAAACACTACCATTCATTCGTTGTATTTACTCTCAGTAATTCTTCTAATAGATGTTTTTTTTCCTCCCTAGTCAAATGGGTCGGAGTTGGAAAATCAAGAGAGTCAATGATCCAGCTGTTCTAAACAAAGGAAGAACTTCAGTGATGAGAAGCACAGTTCAGTGTTCATCTGTTCCTTACTGCTGCTTCTTCAAATGGAGACACTATGTAAAACCAACATGTTCTTCTAGGAATTGAATAGAAACAAAATACGTATTCTGCATTGTACCATTTTATTTATCTTAATGTCTCAGCACATTCACTGTAAAATCTACTTGGTGGCCATCATCAAAAAAAAAGTGCATAACGAAGTAAGGAAAATATATATTTTAATTTGAGCCATGTTACTATTCGAAAGACATCCAGAGTTATTCCTTCTTGCTGAAGCTGGTATTAAACCTTTTCCAGCAGTTACTGGGTGACTTTAGAATTGTGAAGATTGCATTTATTCTTCAGGTGTTAAAAAGTCTGTGTCTTTAGATTGGCAGTAATAAGAGACACTGTGTACTTAGAGTGTAGGATTATACAGATTTTCAATTTATAAAATACAGTAAAGTTAGGTAGGTATTTTTGACTGCACAAAGCAAAGCAAATACAATTATCTATAATTTTTATATAACTATTTTTATAAGAGCCCACTAAAATGTATGGAGAGAAGCTAAAGTATTTTTATCACAGAGCCTATTCTAGTAACTGAAGTGACATCTGCAGAGGGGCCAAGCTGGAGAAAGTTGACCTAATAATTATTTCAAATACCCTGTGTACTAACAGGCAGTCCCTGTGGAGACTGTCAGATGTGCAGTCTTCATTTTATGCAGTAGGTAAGGAGTGAATGAAGATGGAAGGAAAGGTCCTCAGGGTACAAAACACATGGGGAGAGTGGAGCCAAAACAACACATTGTGTTTCCTCAGTGAACCTGAGATATTTCTTCCTGCTAATGCAGTGATTGTAATTTCCAACATTTTACTGTAGTTATCTGTTGAGGATCTTGGGACTTGCGGCTCTGTATGGCACACTCGCTTCCACAGCTCCTATGTTTCCAAGAATAAATCAATGCATGACTTAACGATGACTGCTGCAGTATTTACACCCCTCACACATTTTGACCTTCCTCAGCAAAATGTAATACCTAATAATAGAAGGGGATGACATATGGCAGCCAGGGTTCAGACATGTAGAAGCCATGTATAAGTCCCCAGAATCTTCAAGAAGGTTGGATTTCTTTGTGGAACTTCTATAATGGCTATATCGCAAGAGCTCTCAAAAAAAGACCTACCTCTTGTAGAGGAAAAAGAATACACTAGAAGCTGAGTTATTCCATAACTGGAATTTTCAGAGTAGTTGTTACTTTTCTATATATGTCTCAGAGAGCTATAACAATATTTTTGTATCATTCCCTGAGGCTGTGGAAAAAGGCATCACAACCAGTAATGTCATTATGTAATGTGTGAAAATAATCCCTTTTCTGTGATAGTAACTCAAAGGATACAAGACAATAACATTCTTTGCATCAGAGATGGGGAGAAACAAAAACCTATCTTGTGTAACTCATGTTCAAAAACATTTGTGTTAAGAAACAATTGCAAAAGTACTGGCGTAAGCACATAGCTTGCACTTATTTTAACTCTTTACAGATGTGTTGCTGCTGGTAGGGCAGAATTTTTACACCTTCTCTCTGCAGTACAGTCTCTTCCTACCCGGTTCACCACAGACTATGCCTTCATGCCTTAATCAAATACTTAACATCTAATTAAAAAGAGCCTAAAGCTGTGAATCCAGAATTCAGCCACAATTCCTATGTTGGTCTTTGACAAGTCATTTAATTTCTATTACTGTTTTTCAATCTGTAAAATAGCAATTAGGAAAACTTCCACACCTATTTTACACTATTTTTCAGAAGTCTGTGAGTCAAGTCCTACAGTCCTTGCTCTAACATACGTGAAGAACCTCTACCCTTCATATTTATGAGTGCTCTTATGGAAGAGCAAAGAGATTTCTGACCTTATCTAATGTTTGCAAAGCACTTGTGAAAGGTGCTTGGTAAGTGCTAATTAGTACAAGCACTGTGAAATGTACGTCATTTATAAGAGGTAATTTAAGCATAAGGATGCTTGGAGATACAGTAATTAAATTTCGTTTTCATGTGGCTTAACCTTGTGACACTGGCCTACTGGATGGTCTAGATCTATTCCTTTTCTTGGCCTCATCTTCATGGGTGCATTTGTGTTAGGGATGGACGCTATATTTAAGCTTTACTTGATTTATAGACTAAGTCCACAATGACTAACAAGCTACTTGGTGCACTGAATAACTGGATTAAATCTGAGGGAAGTATTTGGCATATTAAAAAGAAAAACAAACAAACTTTTTTTTTACCTTATTTTTCACGAGATTTCTCTGTTGTTCACCTAATCTTTCATTTTCCAGTATTTTTTTCCATTAAGTCTCCATTAGATCTACAGTGCCTGTATTTGTATTCAAGGTTTCTTCAAAAACACAGTGATGTTGACAACGGACTTGATACAGTAGACAATTATCCTGTGACTTACTCTGTTGCAGTAAAAATATCATGCATTTCATTTCATAGCATGGGTTTTTTTAATGAAATTTTACGCCTACTGAATTTCACATGTGTTGTCACTGAATTAAATGTGAATAAGTTCAGGTTTTTATTGAAAAGCTCTCTAATCTACTGAGTGACATAATGCTTGATAAGAACTTTTTAAATGTAAAGTTGCTTTCATTTTCGCCATTTCCCATTATTTTTTGAATTATTTTGTATTGTTTGGAATTTCATTTTAATAACAATCACTGTGATGAATTTGACTTCTTCTTTCTCCCCAACTAAATGCAGTAATAATGACTGAAATCGGTTGACGCATCATCCTGTTAGATATCTTGATGAAGAATAAGGGTAAATGTCTACCAAAACAACACAATTTGTTGTAAAAATTAAAGTTTTTAAAAAGCAGCAATTACTGATTCACTCATGCACTTTAATATATTTGACATATTTGCTCACACTTACCCTTATAACATGGCCTTCTTAGTCAGGTGTGTGCTTCTTAACACGTGCAGTATAGGATTTTGAAGCTTTTGTAATTTTTAATTTGGTTTTCTATGGTCTGATAGTTCTGGCATGATGCACTTCATAAAAGGAAAGAAAAGCATTTCCATAGTAATGTGCAAACTATGCTTACATCTTTCCCTCTATGCAGATTTTTCAGATGAATTTTGGATCCACACCTGTTATTTTGTCCTGGAAGACACATTAAAATCAATTTAAAGTAACAGTGCTTGTTTTCTCTCTCTCTCTCTCTCTCTCTCCTTTTACTTTTACAAAATGCACTTCATACAAAAACCTGGTTCAGTATTTCATGGATTCTAGAAACTAACTAGCAGCATTACTGAAAGAATGGATATTTTGATATATATTATTTGGATATTATTGAAGAAAAAAATCTCAGTATTTGGATTTTTTTTTTAATTTTATTACATATTCTATAAACTTGATCAGACTCCTTTTCAGAAACTGGGCGGTGATCCACCTTTACTGATGCGGGGTCAAGGTTAGTCCTCTTCAGTTATCTCACAGGGATGAAGAATGGTTTTACAATGAAGCAAAACATTTCCTTTCTGCATCAATTAGGAAACGCACAAACGTTATTTCTGTAACAGATGGCTCAGAGTAACTCAAGTGAATTCCATCAACATTCACTGTACTAGAAAGGAATGGTAGATATCAAATGTGCAATGTGTAAGGGCTTCAAACAAGTCCTGTTAGGGCTTTTCAGAAGCTTTGTTAGAAATGACTCTTCTCATCCATTTCAGAAGCATTTTAGGAGTCTTGAACTGCAGGTGAGTGACCTGTCCAGCCAACCAGAGCAGGCACACAATTCACAGCAATGCCTAAGAGATGTAAGAGAGCTGCGCTGCTAATTAACTGTTTCTTCATTTCCTTTGCATCAGTTATATATAAATTCATGTAGAATGATGCTTGACTGGTAGCCAACGCATCTGAAGCAGTTTGATCAAACTCCTTGTGACACTGGCATCACTCAAGGCAAAAAAAAAAAAAAAAACAATGAGTAAGTATCTGCTGAAATTACCCGCTGGGCAAGCACTCTGTTTTGTTGCTGGTCCATCTGTTGTCTATCAGCTGGAGAGCAGAGTCTTAAGGCTGGGAGGGAGGAAAGAAGGTACACAGCATGGTAAAAATGGGAACAGTGGGACCGTCTGGCCGTTGTAGCACTGCAATTAATATCACCTCTCTGCTTGTACACACTTCCCATAACAATTTATATGGGGTCAAGCCTTAGCCAGCTCCTTATACCTCATGGAAGTAGCCTGGCTTCTTAATTTTCAATATGTTTCATTTCCATCAGAGGGCCAATTTCAAGTCCTGTATGTTTGCAAGATGGATGAACTGACATCGCCCTTTTAACTAGGCATCAGGCAAAAAAGAAAAATACTGCTCCAACCATATTATCTTTAGAAGAGGTCCGTATTTGTGGTGCAGGCGCTATATCAAGGGAGCAGCTTGTGGATTTGTTGGCTACTAAGTATAGGGGAGTTTATTAGTATTGGTTTCATGTCTTCATTAGATTCATGTTGCTGATTAAAAAGAGGGTGCTTGAGACGTGGAGCTGCTTGGCCGTCACTGTACTACACAGGATTGGTGGTGTGTGAGGAATGCATCGTGCAGCCTGCTTCATGGAGGTGAGAAACTTTGTTCTTTCCTTCCCAAATAACAGTCTGTCAAAAAGAAGCTCTGGGAGGGAATACCAGGCAGAAACCTTACTGTTGCTTTTACTCTTTGTGAGGCTGAACCTTTACATATTGCTCAAGTTTAAAGTAAAACATCATCCGTGCGCATATCAGTCATAGGGACATTTAAAGAAGTAAAGTCTGAATAAGAATTTCAAGATTTTGCCTTTTAATTTCCTGTATCTTCACAGGAATCTAGTTGTTCTAAAATACCTCAGTGTGTTACTACTATCTGTTCATTTCTGCTGTAGAGGCTGCGTTAGATATTTGCCCGTCAGCCCTATGAGACTGTCCAGAAGCAAAAAAAAAAAAAAAAATACAATCAGGAAAGGAGATGTTCTGTAAACACAAAGTGTTTATAGCTTCCTTTCATATATCAAAGTTTGGCCAGCAGCTGCATTTTGCAGTGGTTGGAAGTAGTACATACTTTAAAACTGTCTACACAAATGTCTTTGGCAAGGACATGTCCTTTTCAGGAAAAAAATAACACTTGTGTATTTGAATGTTCTTGCAGTTGAGATAATGTACCCTTACACTGACAGGCATTGCCTTTTAGAAGTTGAGCCCATGTACTGGAGTTTGCATTACAGGCCTCTAAATAGTGTCTCAGAAAACAGCGTTAGGTTTCAGGAGACACCTTCCCAGTGCTTGGTAAGTGACGGAGTGCTCGGATAGTTTTTGGTGGCTGCTGAAATCCTTAAAATGCCCTGGGCAGAAGTACTGGTGATTTGTTTCTTAAGAACCACAGAACAGCCAAGTGCCCTTACAGCAGAGATGGCAGTATGCGTCTTCGTCTTCCCCTTAATTGGACAAAGCTTTGAGGTGAACTGTGCCTAATTCTTCAAATGTGTGGAAAAGGCATTTGCTGCTGAGGTTTGGGGAAGCCCAGCTGGCCTCTGAATAGGGATGCTCCTGTGCAGGGGTGCTGCAGTGAACTTTTGGTGCACGTGGCAAAACAACAAACTGGATAAATACGGTGCATTACCAGTCACTGTCACAGAAAGGTATTTAATGGTGTTTTTTGCTTCTGAAAAGGAAATTCTGAGTCACAAACCTATTGTATTTGGAGTCATGTTTCTGTTGAGATTCATGAAACAGTGCCATGCTCTGCCATGCATGGAAACCTGGTCTGTGATGAGTGAAAACATTTTGAACTGGGAGGAGTGGCTGGCAGCAAAAGGCAATGACCTCGGTAGGCTTGAGGGCTGGGCAATAAAAAGCTCCTGAGGCTGGGATAGAAGAACAGGGTTCCCCACCTCTCGGTACAGATGGAAGCACCTGGCTGAGCGGCAGCTTCGCTAAACAGGACCTGAGCTTCACAGCAGGTGCCAGGCTGGACACGAACCAACAATGCACTCGCATCTTGAATAAACCAACCTGCATGCTGGGCTACAATACCGGGAGGATAATGGCCAGGAGATCGAGGGAAGTTATTTCCAGTTACTCATGCTGGTGGGTAATACCACTCAGCCATGCTGAAAGTCCACTGGCCTCTGTTGCAATGTTTTGTGTCCTTGGCAAATGGGTGAAGAAGAAAAGGAGAATCAGAATTTCCAGAATCAGCCTCACTACAGGTAAGACTAGCAATATTCCCAGTGCACGGTCACATGTATATCAGTGCTTTATTGCTTACTTAGCACACTACAGCATCAAAAATAGACAATGCTGGTCAAATTCAGAACTTGCATTTTGTCCAAACTTTCTTTTGCTTCAGTTATTCCAGCCAGGAAGACCAGGTGCAGACTACAGAGTCTAGACCATCAACCCTCAAATTGTCAGCATAATTTTTTCACTGTCTTCTTTAATAGTATTACACTTGGTGTTCTCAAAAAAATATGATACCATTCCCAATTTGAAAGATTTATTAAAAACATTTCTTCCTGCCTTGCAATCGTATTCACGCATTCTTTGAGAATTCTGGATTGCATTTTGTATCTGTACCAACAGAGCTGTAATCATGTCTGCGTCAGATAAAATGTAGTTAGAAGACATTTATTGGATAAGTTTGCAAAAGGTTTGCCTTGCCATTCTGAAACAACATTATGTTTCTCTCTATAAGTTCTAAAGATTACTGGAAAAGGCAACTAAGAAATCAAAACCATGTTTTAGATTAGGATTTGGTCCACTGATTTTGAGCATATACATTCTGCAGACAAGATCTCTACTTCTACATCAACGATCTCTACTTGCCTACACTGAGTAGTGAAATAAATTTGGGGGCTGGACAAAAAAGCATCTCCAACTTTGCCAGAAGAACTGAAGCTGGAGTAAAGCAGCAACAAACTCCTGCAGAACAGTGCAGGGTGCTGAACTCAGCCAAAAGAACTACCAGGGACCGGGACAAGAACTGGAGGGCAGTGAGTTTTGAAGAGGGATATCAGGCTACCCTTCCACTGTTCTGTCAGTTATTCAATGCCAACCTTACTGTTTTACGTTTGCACCAGATTTAGTGATGATACATTTATACGGTAGCTTTTTGTAGATTCTAGATCGCAATAAAGAATCAGGACTAGAGAAAGAGGCAATACTGAATGTCCTTGCCATCAATCTGGAGATCTTCCAAATCTTGAAGACAAGAAAGTTACAATAAAAGATAAGAATATGCTGTTGTCTGTCACATCGCTATCTTCTCTGAAATTCTGATGCAGCAAAACAAAAGACAAAAGATTAAAAAAAATCAACACAAATAAGAAACCAGAGCATATAAATGGCAGGAATGTACTGAACATATGCATATAGAATATGATGCATTTCAATATACACGACAAAAGGTCACGTGGAAGAAATAAAAGATGCTCGTTAAGGCATTACAAACGAGATAAGACAATTTGCCTATTAGAGATAGCTTTGCATGAGATTACATGATTAAAAAAACAAAGCTGGTACTGCTGGAAGTCTGAGCCCTACGTAAAATGTACTGATGATTTCCATCCTGGGGAAACACGCCAGCAGCACAAAAAAAAAAGTCTCTATTAATTGGCACCCTGGATAGCAGGCCTAGGACTGAATGTTACTTTTATAGCTCGTAGCACACCACTCGTGCAGACTGCTCAGCAGAGAGCAAAGAGAGAGAATGAGTGCCTTGAAGACTTCCCAGCGTAAACAGCTTCCAACCTAAAAGGCTGTACAAAGAAAGTGTCCACGTTAGCCCTAGTGACGGTTGCTGTGGCTGTGGCATGTTATCCTGGCACTGTTTGGACACTTGCTTTGACTCCGTGCAGTTTCTGTTTTCCAGACGGAGACCCTCTCTGTCCAGGGTTGACAAGATAGTCACACAAACTTAAAACAAACATGCTTCGTGGGCTGCTGCTGTGGAAGCGCCTGTAATAGCTAGTGAGCGCAGAGTGCCTGCTCCTTTGCCAACACGTGCCGGTTCTGTCCTTTGGGGCTGAATGGGTGCGCCTTGAGCTGTTCCAGCTAACGGCTGCTTTAGGGAGTGAATAAAGCAGAGCAGGCGAGGCACAACGAACAGCGCTGTCCTGAAGCAAGGCTTCGTTCCACACCAGAATAACAGCGCCGGGTGCGGACTGGGCACAGCTGCAGTGCGGAGGCAGAGAGGCTTTCCCGGCCCTCCCCATGCCGTGTGAGGAGGAGGAGGAGGGTGTCGTGTACTGCGTGGGGCTAGTGAAAGGGCAGAGGTACCTGCACACACCGAGTCATGCAATAGCTCTTCTTGGACTCCAGTTTAACGAATTTTTGCACAGTCTCTTAGAATTAGATGAAAAACATTGCCAGCTCTAGAGGAAGAATCCACCCCTCTGGGTCAATAACAGCAGTTATCTCTGCCTGATCTCAGGTGGCGGACGTGGGCACGGGGCTGCTCTCACGTCCAGACACTCATTCAGCCTCACGCAGGAGCTGGTTACATGCCGTGGTTTTATATCCACACAAACCACGTGGATGTGCATTGCTAGTGGGTCCTTAATTCAGTATCCGTTAAGTGTGTGTGCGTGGTGAGTGTGCGCGGGCTCTGTTTGATACCCAGCTGTGTGGGTTTTGGGGTTGTCTTTCTTCTTGATAGATTAAACTGGAAAGAGGCAAACTGAAAGGAAACTGTGTACAGCAGAAAGGCAGACACACAACTTGAAAGGCCAGGAGCAACAATAAAAACTGGAAAGCAGCCCCTTTGCACGTCGCTGTCAGCAGAACAATCACACCTTTGTAACAGCAGTAACAGTTTACAGAGTGCCCTCTAGTGTAAGTGGGACCTTCAAGTGTTTTGATCTACCGAGCAAAACTGGTCTGTCTCACAGGAGCACGCTACGAAACTCAGCCGTGCCGTGCTAATTTAGGTGCAGACACTGGCTGCAGTGCCAGGGTGGCAGAGGCTTGGCTTAGCAGCAGCATGCCTCAAGAGCCAGCCTTAATCCTGCTCCTCCCTGGCTTACCAAATGGTTTTTGATGTGCGGAGCGACTCATCAAGATTAGGACATGAGCTGGGCTGCTCACTAGTCATAGTAAAATGACATGCGGCTGTGTGCTGGCACTCGCTCCCAGATGATGTCTGAAGGGTGCAGCCCTTTAATAGGGGTTGTAAACATGTCTGGTAAGGCTGACAGTGTGATACAGAAATAAAAGGGCACAGAAGAAAGGAAGCAGCCCTGGGCCATTCTAATAAAAACAGGTGTGTTCGAGACAGTTTTAGTATCTTCGAATCCCTACTGCAGATCACGGGAAGAAGGGCGCGGTGGGGCTGAGGGCATGGGGTGTGGTGCTGTTCTTCAGTCCTGTGCAGGGGATGCGTGTGCATCATACATCACCTGCCCCAAAACAGGCTGCGTATGGCACATGGCCACCTACAACCGCCGCTGTAATAAATGTTCTACCTAAAAGAATTTCCAGAATATTCGTTTCACCGTTTTGTCATGAAAACATTAGAAAAGAACTAGAGAATTGGCCACAATGCTTCCTCCTTTTGTATCTGTACAAATTGAGAGGAATCATTGAGGAAGCTCCTGATGTACAGTTGTGTGTAGGCAGAGCCCCACCTCTAGGTATAGAGTTTTGATTTCTTTATAAATGGCCTAATAATGAAATAACAGAATAAATGGGGAACTTTAATTACAAATGCATGTAGGGGAGGGCTTTGAGAAGGATGAAATATATTTAAGGCTCTCCAGTGCTTATAGGAGCCTACTATTAGACCCTTAGAACAACTTAAAAGCTAGTATAATCTTCTGGATTGCTATTTTTCTGCCATCTGTTCCTAAAATTGAATACTTTAACTTGTTACAGTAAATGGATAAAGGTTGTTTGCAAAGCAAGGCATAGACAGGAAGATTGGAGTGATGAATATTTAGTTTCACAAAGCCAAATCAGACATCGGGAATATTTAGTCTGACACTCTGACTAAAACACAAGGCAGAATTTTCCTCAATTTGTTCTCTTCCGAATGCATAAGTTCTTTTCCCCTTAAGAAAGCATCCAATCCTGATTTGCAATGTCTGCGATTTACACTGT
Organism: Cygnus olor; assembly: GCF_009769625.2. Classification (NCBI taxonomy): domain Eukaryota; kingdom Metazoa; phylum Chordata; class Aves; order Anseriformes; family Anatidae; genus Cygnus; species Cygnus olor. The sequence goes on along the minus strand of NC_049173.1, from coordinate 9,334,908 downwards.
CTGTGATTTCTGTTCCAGACTACCCGTTTATTTCTAATTACCAAAAATTACATTTTGGAGCAGTTGAAAGCATTGGCAGACAGGCAAACATTTACCTTGATTGTGTTACTGAAGGATCAGAAACAAAAATAATCTCTCAGTGCTTACTGGAGTACTGAAAATCAAAATCTTTATAGGCAAAGTCTATTGTAATTTGGGTCTAAATGTGATGTTTACTTAAATTTGTCTTGGTGTGAAAGGAACGTGGTGCCAGTCTTTACAAAGGGATCGCTGTGATCCTGAGGACTAACCTCAGGCAGGTTCAGGCAAGATGTCTGTGTATGTCAACATATTTATAAGTAATCTGAGAAAGGAGATGAGCAGAGAGGTATCAGTGTTTGCTGCATTATTGTTTAAAGTCAAATCTAAAAGCTGGCTGGGAAGAGGTACAGCTGCATATTTTCAAGACTTTCACTACACCTAACAGGCAATAAATTGGCGGTGTCAGTAAGTGTGCAGTAACACGCATGGGGGAAAAATAACCTCAATTATATACATAGAATGATGGGTCGTGAATTAAGCGATTAGAAAGCGATTAGCACTCAGGGGAGTGATGCTGCGAGTCATTTATGAATAGTTCCCTGAAAACACCGGTTTAGTTCTTAAGCAGTAATTGCCATGATCAATTGGATGTTAGGAATTATTAGGGAAGGGACCAAGAAAAAATCTTTAGGCTTATGCTGCCCGGATGCATAGCATGTCCACAGCTGGAGCACTGGCCACCCTCCTTCAGAAAGGACGCTAGGGACTATAAGAGGTACAGAAAATGATTGGTTTGGTTTTTAATAACATTTTGCAAAGTTGTACATCTTGCCGGACAAAAGAAGAAATTAAACGTTACCAGTTTTGAGAGGGGGACTGGACAGATTCATGATGACATACTGACAACTATGAAGCAGTAAGATCCAAATGGAAACTTGGGCTCAGAAAGTTTCTAGTCTCTAAACTGCTAGAAGCCTCCAAGGAGGTGAACTATGGCCAGAATCCTCCTGTGTGTGCCCCGACTTCACTGAAGCACTGGTAGAAATGGAGTATTAGAAGAGACAGACAGTGAGCACAGCCCAGTCCATTTTGCTCTTCAAACTTGCTTGCTGGAAATGGAAGCTACTGAAAATTTGAAATGCAATTTTTCTTTGTTCTATAAGAGAGAAAGCTATCAACCAGGCAATTTGTCTGTAATATTCACATGGGCATGGGAGAAGCAAAGAGGCAAGAAAAATACTGTCATTTTTATTCTCTGCTTCATTTTACAAACATGTTTTCGAGGATAAACCAAAATTATCATATTTCACAATTACCATTAGTGGTTTGGGATTTGTTTGGGCTGCTTTTTCCTATTCAGAAGCTGTGTAACAACACACAATCTCTTCAAATAACCTGGGAAATTGTCAGCATTAATTTTCATGACTGCTCAGTGCCAGCAGTCTTTGCCAGATCAGATCTCAGCCTTTTTTCTACTTCCAAATCACCAGTGGATCTTCCTCGAGGCTTACTGCTATGACATTAATAAAGTACTGGGAATCATCCTGTTGGGTAGCAAGTCAATAGACCGGCAGGTGAACCAATTCCCTCCCTTTAGGATGCTAAGATACATTGATACAGACAAAACAAAATTGTTTTGCCTTAATACCTCTCACAAATAGGAAATATCTGATCAGTAACAGATGTTATTAAGGTTGAGGCTTGCAGAGAAATTAAAGAGGAGTTGTCAACACCCGCAGATGACTCAGCGGCAATCAGATTTCTGCATTTGCCCTGCAGTGAGGTGGCGGTGGCAGCCTGCAAATGTAACAGCCCTCAGAGGAACTGTCCTTAAATTTCCTCTTCCATGACAGCTCCAGCAGCACCACTACAGCACGTGCTGGTCACTTTCAAATCTATTTCATATCCCCAGATCAGAGCTTCAGAGCACTGCCAGCAGAACAGCGCTTTTAACTTTGTTCTTTGTGTCTCATCCAGTCCGCAGGCAGCTGAGCTCTGCCTTTTGCCATCTTAATGAAATGTGTGTGCCTTAGTGCTCTGTCGTGACGGGGCACTGTCTGAGCCAGTTTACATTTCCGCTCACTGATGTGCCTCAGAGAGCTTCAGGGACGCCAGGGCATATATTTAAGGATTATTTACAAAGAAAATTCCTGAGAGATAAAGAAAAGACCGGGAGTTTTCCACAAGCAGAGGAAAATTTTCTGTAGAATATGTTTAAGCGTACATTTACGAGTACATGCAGAAAAAGCCAAAGTATAAATCTTTGCAGCTGTGTGCGGCAGGAGCCAGACCTTGCAGTGTGGAAGGTGTTTTCGTGAATTACAATTTTGTGCATTACAGCTGTAGCTTCTACTACAGACCAGCAGCTACTGGAACGAAGCGTGCTTTTGTTCGTCAATGCAGAACCCCTCCTTTACTGACTGCTACTTGACGTTGGACGTGGCGCTTAAGTTACAAAGTCATAGGTACGTTGCTGCAGCCAGCTTACCAGTCAATAGGAAATTAATTACAATATTTCTTCATCACACTGTGAAAGTAGCAAGTCCCAGAAAACTCAGCGATTTTAGTGAAACTGAGCAACAGCCTCTGGGACACGACTGAGTCCGGCCTGGTGGCCCTACATGTTTAACCTGGGGAGCTGAGAGTCTCTGACCAGCCCGAGCCTCTCAGACCTCATTTCAAAACTGCGAATTCTTGTGTTTGTGCACGTTTTTGGTAGTTCTACAGCATTTGGACTGATATAACTGTAGTAAGCACCTTGAGGAGGAACTACTTGAAGCTGTAAACAACTGTGACACACACGACATTTACATAAGAATCTGAGTCCAAAACAGCCAGCGAGGAAGGAGAGTTTATCGAGAAATCCACACCCCAAAGCCTTGCTGGCGTTGCGGTGCTTTCCACAACAAAAATTTGGGAGTGTGTGGGAGGCGTCTCCAGGCGCGCTGACGGAGCCTGCGGGCGGCGCAGCACCCCGGCACCTCCCGCTCCCCCTGACCGGGTACGGAAGGGTCCCGAAACCCGAGGGTTTGGCTGCCAGGAGGGCTCGGCAGAACCGACCGGCTCCCACCGCGGCGCACCCCCCGCCCCCAGAGCCCGGCGGCGGCGGCAGCCCCCCCTTACGGCGAGCGCGTCCCGCCCGCTCCCCTCAGTCCCGCCCGCTCCCCTCAGGCGCAGGTCCCGCCCCCTCCCGTCAATCTTCCTCTCCTCGCGCCGCCATTGGTCGGGAGCGGCGGCGGCGGGGCGGTTGGCGGGCGGGAGCCGCCGTTACGGGCCGGGCCGGCGGGGAAGAGGGGGGGGGGCCCGGCCGCCATGCCGAAGCGCTCCTGCCCCTTCGGGGAGGGGGCGCCGCTGCAGCTGAAGACCCGCGTGGGGCTGCGGGAGCTGAGCCGCGGGGTGCGGGCCGAGGAGCTCCGCAGGGAGATCTTCGGTGAGACGGGGGGGGGGGGTAGGGGCGTGGCGGGGGGGACGCACCACACCGTCCCGTTCCCTCAGAGCCCCCCCGGGGGGCTGAGGGGGGCCGCCGGTAACGCTCCTCTCGTGTCCCGCGGCAGAGCGCACCCGGCGGCTGCTCTTCAGGGGCGCCCAGGCGTGCGCTGAGGGCGCCTGGACCCCGCTCCCCCGGCCCGCTGCCGGCCGCTCAACGCAGCCCGACGGACTGGGCCCGGCCGCCGGCCCCGGGCGGCGCTGGAGCGGGCAGCTGCGCATCGGGCACGACGGGAGGCTGCTGAGGAGCGCGGCCGGCACGGAGATGGGTGAGTGGGGATGGCTGGGGGTTGGGGGGTGGGTTTGGGGCCACGGAGCGTGTCCAGAGAAGGGCTACGAGGCTGGTGAGGGGCCTGGAGCACAAGTCCTGTGAGGAGCAGCTGAGGGAGTTGGGGTTGTTTAGTCTGGAGAAGAGGAGGCTCAGGGCAGACCTCATTGCTCTCTACAACTGCCTGAAAGGAAGGTGTGGGGAGCTGGGGGTTGGCCTCTTCTCACAGGTAGCTACTGATAGGACTAGAGGGAATGGCCTCAAGTTGCGCCTGGGGAGGTTCAGGTTGGAAATTTGGAGGCATTTCTCCTCAAAAAGAGCAGTCAGGCACTGGAATGGGATGACAGGGAGGTGGTGGAGTCACCGTCCCTGGGGGTGTTCAAGGAGAGGTTGGATGTGGTGCTTAGGGACATGGTTTAGTGGGGGACATTGGTGGTAGGGGGGTGGTTGGAGCAGAGGATCTTGGAGGGCTTTTCCAACCTTAATGATTCTACGAGGTGTCCCTGCCCATGACAGGGGCGTTAGAATTAGGTGATCTTTGGAAATGGTTTCAGGTGTGGTCTGCTTGATACTGTCTTAATGATCTCTCTGTTAAGAAGAGGGGAGGGAAAAGCCAATAAAGCCATGGGGCAAGCAGTTGTGTTTTTCAAAGCACTACCTGTAGCTGTAATATCCAGCAGAGACACCACGTTCTTGCAGTTCTTAGAGTTTTCAGATTCTTGCTCCATTTTGCTATAAAGTACTTACTTAATTACATCTTTTCCAAGCAGTTCCACTGGTGGGAGTTTCCAAAGCCTGCTCGTCGTGTGTAAGAACTGCCGATGTCAAGGAAGCGTGTTCGCAGTGTGACCGGTTCGTATGCCAGAGCTGCAGCAGGCTCTGCAGCTGCTGTAACACAGTTACCTGCTCTTTGTGCTCTGTAATTGAGTAAGTGCCTTTTCAACTTCTCAAACTTGTAACTCTGAACATCGGTTGTAGCTTATGAAGTCCCAACAGTTACCTAGCTCATACATCCAATTGACTTAAACTCTTTGGATATTGAATTAGGAGCAGTAAAACTGTCTGAAGCATGGGAAATAAAATGCCTGCGTGAAGTCGTCTAATCAGTCTTAGTGCAAGTTTAGTATTTAAATGTTCTAGGAGGCAAATATTCCTCTTGCTTTCTCACTAGCAATGCTAGTCGGTGATGAATAAATATGCTCCTAAGGAGTAACTTAAGTTTTGGACACTGTTATTAACAGTTCTGTGATGTAAAGAAAGTGTGTCGGAGTCCCATGGTTACAGTTGCTAATGGAATAGGATGACATTCTTTGTTCCAAAAGCAGTAGACACTGACCTTGTTTTTCTGGTTTTCTTTTTTTTTTTTTTTTTTTCCCTCCTCCTAGTTATGGCGATGTTGGTGAGCAAGTCCTCTGCAATGGTTGTTCAATATTTCAAGTCTAAAACCTGATGAAATAGCCCTCAGGGCTAAGACATCCATAAAATTCATGAAGTCTCTTCCTTATGGCTGATCAATTAATCCTTTTAGCATGTGAATTAATTATGGAATTTCTATGTTTTATATCTTTATATTGTACTTTTTAATATTGTAGCTAAATAAACTTTTATATTTTGAGGATTTCTAGATTATTTTGAGTCAACTTCTGCTTTGTCCCCATTTGTGATATGTCTGTCTGGAAGGGATTACTTTGTGGTCTTAACAGGTATTCCTTGTGTTAGAGAGAATTCCAAATACCTATTCAGTGTTTCTGCTTGTTGCTCATGTGAGGACACCCCTTTTATGGATCAGAATAGAAATAATTTTCTCCTCTTACGTTTCCAGGTGAGTGTAAACTGCTTCTGGACGCACGACCTTTTGTTTATGAGCTAATTTGGACAATCAGTCATACCTGAAGGCTTCTCCTGATAGAGAGTATGCCAGTTTCTGGTTAAATTTTCATAAACTGTCATAAGCATCTTATTATTGGCAACTTGAATAGTTTTAATTATTTCTATGCCCTCCCCCCCCACACTCCCCTATCCCCCCAGTAATTTTCTTTTACTGTTTTGCTACATAAAAAAACCACCTGACCTTTCATCTTGTGAACCAACCTTAACATATGTAAGGCAACACTACAAACCCAAACGGTCTTTATCTTAGTAAAATGATGACTTCAGTGGATACAGAAAAAAATTTCCCAGATCTGGGAGAGAAAAAGATCCTAATGACACTCTGAGCTAAAGCTCCATTTTCCCTTATTACTTGCCCTGAATTTCCAAAACAAGGCCTACCACTTATGCTTCCCAGTCTTCTCAACTGTGATTAGTCTGTTTTGCAAGAAGTAACTTTCTTACCTCTTTCTATCCACTATAGCTACTTCTGTTTGAAGAAACTGAACGGCCCTTGCAATGCTAGCTCAGTTGAGAGATGTATTTGTCTCATGAGGAGCTGTTGAAAAAGAGTCATAAAATCGTGGAATGGCTTGGGTTGGAAGGGACCTTGAAACCCCCCCAGTTCCAACCCCCCGCCATGGGCAGGGACCCCTCCCACCAGCCCAGGCTGCCCAAGGCCCCATCCAGCCTGGCCTTGAACGCTTCCAGGGATGGGGCACCCACAGCTCCTCTGGGCAGCCTGTGCCAGCGCCTCAGCATGAAGAATTTCTTCCTTACGCCTGATGTAAATCTACCCTCTTTTAGCGTAAAGCCGTTACCCCTTGCCCTGTTACTACCTGCACTTATAAAAAGCCTCTCTCCAGCTTTCTCATAAGCCTCCTTAAAGCGCTGAACGGCTGCAGTAACGTCCCCCGGGAGACTCCGTGCTGCAGGCCTTCAGTCTCTGAGCGCGCCCCGCAGCTCCCCAGGCGGACGGGCGAGCACACCCAGGCGGGACGTTAGCTGTCACTGGGCAGCAGCACCTCGAGGTGCACCTTGCGGGGCTTTGGGTCTGTCAGCCGCCACGCGGCGTGGGCTGGCCTTCTTTCCAGACACGGGGCAACACCTTCTGTAACCGCAGTGACACTTTAACGTTGCTTGCGCCCTCTAGGGTGCCCGGGGGGGATTGGTGTGCGGCCGCAGCCCGGCTGGTGCCCCCAGCGTTTCCGTGTTCCGCATGCTTCGTAGCCAGCTGGAATGGGAGAGTTTACTCGTTCTTACTGCAGCCTGGAGTTCGAACAACTGTAAAATGCGCCTTGTTTCCACCTCCAAAGCAAACAGACAAGCTGCAGCACGGGCAGTTTAAGTCGGTTGGGTGAGCTAGTAGCGAAAGGATTTGTCAGCGTGCAGGAATCCCACGGCGTTATCTATTCTTTCAAAGCTGTCACAGATTAGGAATGGCGGCGGCACTCTGGTGCAGTCCCTGGTTGTCAGGATCACAGGGCAGATAACAACGTTGTTCCTATGGTAATCATGGGACACAAAGCTGAGTTTTGTGGATGGGAGGAATCTGTAGCTACTATGTTTAAATGCTACTTTGGGGAAAGAATTTTAAAACTCGGCTTTGCTTCATTTGAAGCCCTAAGCAGTGAACTAAAATGTTTTTCACTCCAGCATATTTTTCAAACTGAAACCTTTAAGTGTGTTTCTGTGTTGTTTTTTTTTTTTCGTTCTCTGGAGAGTGAGAGACTGAAAGTACTGTTTTGCTTCCAGGCTCCTGGAGAGAAGAGACTTGTTGTTTACAAATGATTTGTGTTTCAGAGAAGTTGATACGTTTTTTGGCTCATTTAGTTACTACTGTATTTCATATAAAGCTGTCTTCTCTAAACCGATGACATGGCTTAAACTTGCGTTGTCCTCTACCCTGGCCCCTTGGAAGGTGCTTGCTCATCAGACTGAGGAGCTGGGAGAAGAAAAAAGCAGGAGGAGTAGAGGCAGGAAGAGACTGGTGAGAGACTGGGAGGAGCAGGGATGCTCTTGCATTGGGGTTGTGCATCGTGCCTGTAAGAAAAGTTTTTTAGTGGTTACCAATTAATGCGCTTGTCTGGATTCAGAAGGTGTGAAAAACTGCTTCTCATGGGCTTGTATTTCCCAAAGCTTCGTTACTGAGGAAAGCTCCAGCTCTTGTTTTGCAGTTCTTAGATGAACAGTCGGAGGTAGGACTGGGGACTGGTTTTAAATCTTTGTATTGCCTTGAAGGAAAACAAAAAAAGAAAAACTACGAGAGGGAGGGAGGCCCAAGCTTTTTTCCTTTGTCTTGTTAACATCTATTTGCAAGGCCTTGTCTGCTGCCACTGGTCGTAGAGCTGTGTGTTGTGTACTCAGTGGACTACATGGTAGAGCCAAAGAAATCTGCTTTATTAATTGGGCAGGAAGATGTTCTTTTATCCTGTGCTGTTTTGTTCTCCCCCTCCTATTCAGTGCAAAGTTCTGAAAGTTTGCGTGACATTCAGAGGAAAGGGGATTAGTTGAGGAGCTAGCATATGGATGGGTGAAAATACCCTACAGAAAGTTTCTTGTGGTAATGGATACAGAACTTCTGTTAAGGCCTGTTTATCACTACTGGTGAAGTAAGTCTCAGAGAGCCCAATTTGATGTCTAAAAGGGAGTGAACTCATCTGATCAGGATTGGCCTACGCTTTGTTTCTGTGCTATGTTTGCTATGTTTCCCATCAAGCTGAGATCCCAAGCTGTCATAGAAATGTGTGAGGTTGTCCTGGAGGAGGGGGAGAAACCTCAAACCATCCAGCAGAAGCAGTCTACCAGTGGGAAGAACAAAACCCATACAGGTCGTATAGGCAAACTTTGGGTATCACTGCTTCGTAGATGTGAAATGTGTGGGTAGGTGGGAGACTTCCAAGAGAGCATCTTTCTTTCCTCCTTCAGGCTTTTGCATGAGGACCTATAAGGCGAAGAGTGACTGTGTGTACCCTGATATTTCATTTCCTGACGCTGTTTCTTCTACTCTTTATAGTTTTTCTATGCTGGTTCTTCCAGGAGAAGGCAGGAAAGCTTTGAATATTGTTTTGTTCATATTGAAATAAATTGGTTAACCAATTGGTTTGATCTGATCAGCCTCAGGACGAGCGAACGGCCGGCTTTTCTCACCTTTTCAGAAGTTTCGCGCTATATCCACAAGGTGGCATCACTTTGCTGGTTTTGAGTAGATTTTTGCCGAAGTTCTCTTTGTAGCCCTTACGGTTTGATCCATACACAGTTATAACTGTGCTGACAGTTTTAGGTTTCTTTTGTTTTGCCTTTGAATGCGCGCCTTAGAAATCTGTAGGTCCAAAGCAGATGTTTCCAAAATAATGGTTTATCCAAAATGGTAGTAGTTAAATATAGGCTGAAATTCACAGTGAAACTCACCTTCTTGCTGTCTACAAAGACAAAAGCAAACTGTAATGTATGTGCATAAACATGAATTAACGAAACTGTTTTTTCTTTAAATTTTAAGGTGCCAGTATCATAAAACAAATTTATTATTTATGCATATGCCAGGCAATATGCAAGGTGTTTTTTTTTGTGTTTTTGTTTTTTTAAGGAAAAAAAAACAGCACCCTTGCATCACATTCCACATCTTCATTAAATTAACATCACACACAAGTTGCTTCTCAAGGACGTGAAGGTGATTGTTGTGCCAGCAGCAGGAGTGTAAAGCTGTATTTAGAAACGTACCAGAGGGTGCTGAGTGAGGAGTACAGTGTCATTACGAAGCTGCAGGCCATCGTCTTTGAAAGGCAGTGGCAACGGGGGAATGGTCCTGATGATTGCAGAAAGATGAAGGCTGCTGCGCCGTTCTTCAAAGGGAACAATTTGAGGAATTACAAGCTGGTCAGTGTGACCGAAGTCCATGGAAAGGTTACTGAGTGAATCCTCACAAAGCTGCGTCCGGCGCTATGTCCAGACACAGGAAGGTTAAGAACACAACTGGGAACAATCAACATGGATTTATCAAGGGCAAATTAGTCTGACCAAGCTTAACTGCCTTTTGTGATGAGATGAGCAGCACTGGACGAGAGGAGAGGAAGCCGTGTCATTTACCTTGATGTTAGAAAGGCTTTCAGCAGTCCCCCAAAGTGCTCTTGCGGAAAGCAGAATTGGAGAGGTGCGGTTTGGACACATGAATTAAAAGGTGGGTGGAAAGTTCACTGAACTCTCAGATGCAGAGGGGCAGGCAAGGCAAAACCCAACCAGCAGCATTCCCTGGGACCTGCTGCTGGAGCTGTTGCACATCTCCACTGCTGACCTGGGTGATGGGGCAGAGCGGACCCGCAGCGAGCCCCTGGCTGGCACCAGCCCGGGCACAGTGCGGGAGAGCTCTGCAGGGCAGGAGCCGGGTGTCCCGGTTACAGGGTGCACGGGAGCCACAGACCAGGTGGGCAGCGTGGGCGAGAGCAGAGCCAGCGTGGTTCTGGGCACGAGATCCAGAGGCGCTGCTTCGCACAGAGGCTGTCCTCGTCCTGAAGACCCCGCAGTGAGGAGGCGCTGCTGGCAGGCAGGAAGCCTGGCTACTTCCATTGCACGATAGGGCACGTCTGCGGCCTTCGGAGTCTGCCACAAGCACAAATGTTTTAGGATTGTAAGGCTGACTCTTCACATGTGGTGCTTTTGAAGACTGAAGAATTTATAGTACTGTTGAAACCCTCTGGCACTCTTTGACCTGCTCCGTTCTTCTATGCATTGATTACTGATAACCCTCAGAAATGAGGAACTGGTAAAAGGATATGTGGTCTGAGTATGTCCACTCTTGCATCCTGTTTACTCTGTTAGAACTACTCATATGATGACACTTACCCATATCCTAAAGTGTTTTGATGTGCTGTGCTGTAGAGTGCAGGACTTTGCAGAATGCAGATTCCTGAGCCTATAGAAATTGATAAATTTTCAACCAAACAGCTTACATACATAAATATGTGTTAGTTTTTGTATCTCAGTCCCAGCAAGTTTCATTTTAGGAGCTTGATTCTCCCACGCTTTCTTGCACTGAGTAATAGCTTGCTAAATGAGTAATCTAATTGTTCTGATTTCTCTTTCAATGATACCAAGATTATTTACTGCCGCAAACTAGATTGGAAAATGTTTTTAAACCCAGTAAAAAATAAGGTTAGAAACCTGGGATGGTACTTGTTTTGGAGGAACGCTGTAAGGAATTATTGCAGTATAGTAAAATATACATCTGCAAGTGTATTCAATGTGCAAACGTTCACGGTTTTCTCACTAAAATGTTAAAAGAAGAAAGCTCAAACACTTTCTTCATAATGTTGCAAATTCAGCTGAGTGGTTTAATTCGAGGTTGTTCTAGAAATCCTCACTTCTCTGAGAGAACTTGCTCGCAGTTGGCTGCAGTCACAGTGATGGTTACTACCTAAAGAGATGGCTCAAGATACCTGTGTGTTTAGATGGGTCAGATTTTCATGTGAATTCTAATTCAGCAATTGTATGGAGAAGAAATTGTATGGAGAATTGTATGGAATTGTAAAGAAGCTCTACAGAATAGTACTTAATTCATGTGAGGTCATATCGGTGCTGTTCAACAGCGTCTGTAAGCCCTGAAAATATCTTTGAGTCCTTTCTAAGTTGTTTTGGGTCTTTGCCTATCCAGTGAGTGCACCATCTTAGTGAGACTGAGAACTAGAATTTATTGTAAACCAAATTCGGGGGGATTTCCTTCTTCACTAGCACAAGTCTCCTACTCTCTGTGTTTTCATAGACTGACATATTCATGTTTATAATCATTGCTATAACCCTGCATTTCTTCATACATCATCTACCCACTTTGTCCATTTTGTGCTGATACAGCAATGACTCCTGCACTTCTGTCCACTTCAACACTAATAATTTTTCTTTCTGTTGCCGTAGTTCTGTCCCTTTTTCTGCTGAAGAGGCCAGCTGAGCTCGTGATGCTGTCCGTTCATTGCTGATGGTGTTTGTAATCTGCTGCCAAACGATGTCATTTCTGGTTCTTTCATCTTTTCCCTAGGGCCAGGTATTGTCTTCAGCTGTTTTACAGTGCAATCACAGCTGAAAATCTGAAATTTCCGTAGTATGAATTCCACGGGCAGGCTCTTCTATGAGAGTTAAATGTAAACTTTGATAACGAGTGCTTCAGAACTGAGACTACCTTTTAATGTTTTTAGCGGCGTACATCACTTGCACATGAAAACTAGTTCAAACCTCAACATTTGCTCTCTGTATTTTCTGAGAATTTCAGTTCTTGCAAGGATTTTAACTTTATACCTCCGCTCAGAATATTTTCTTAGTTTGCTTAACTCCTGCTACCATCTGTTGTTCACTAACTACTCAGAGCCAAGAGGGCTGATGGAGATCTGAGTTCTCTTAGATCAGCACTTGGCACTGGGAGTTCTGCACAACCCAACAAGCAGTTCCAACAGCTGCATGTATGAATCACTTAAATTATAGTACCCTGCAGCACTCGGTAAGAATGGTTTTTGACAAGCTGGTCAGATGCCACGCAAGTGAAAGTGCTGTGAACTGAGCTTCTTGGAAGGTGTGACATAAATGTAAGATCATTATTTTGATGCTTATTTTAGTGTAATGCGCTCTAAAGTTTCATTCTTGTTCAGAATGCTTTTGAAATACCTAGGTTGCACACAGAGATTTACCATTAACTGCAAAAAATGTCAGTAGGTTGGGAGGGTGGTTGTTGTTTGTTATAGCAAACTATTGTGACACATTCCCCGTGGTATTTCGTATTACTGAGATAGTTTGCCCCAGCAGCAGAACTGCTCTTCACATGCTCTCGTGTCAGTCTATATTTAAACCTGTCTCCAGCAGTATTTTATTTCAGTTGTTTTAGTCTGGTTTGCTTAGCTGTGGGTACATTCTTGATTATGGTGTATATTTATTGAGAGATTTGCTATCAGTTACTGTTACAGAATCATAGAATCGAAGGGGTTGGAAGGGACCTCGAAAGATCATCGGGTCCAACCCCCAATGTTCTTTTGCAAATGATACAAAGCCTCATTTCATTCAGAGTTTAGCAAGCTACAAGAGCACTTCTTGAAGTTTTATCAAGAGGATAGCGTGGATTCCGTGTTGGTTTTGTAGCAGCTAGCTGCGCGTACTAACGGAGAGCCCAAGGGACTGGCTTTTCTGCAGGTGTAAACCAGCCCCGTGTCACTGAGCAAATAGAGCTACGCAGCTGAGGATCTGGTCCTGCATGTAATTTGTTATGCTCTACTGTTGTCATTGTTTGTTTAAGACCCTTCACAGAAGAATTTACAGAGTCCATATGTTTGTATTTCACTGAGCTGCCTAAAAGGGGGGGGGGGGGGGGGACGACCTCACGACACAACAGATAGACAATCAAGACGACATATTATCTTGATTTTATTTTGAAGCTCATCTCTAGACTGGCTGGAGCCAAGCAGGGTAACTGGGACAGTATCATTCAGGAACAGGGTGTTGAATCTTCCCTTCCCCCCGGGCAATTTCCCCAGAGCTGCCTGGCAGGACTCCCCCATAGTTCCTCTTAGGAAATGACACCGGTGGGTACCCAGGGGACAATGAGGGATGGGTGCCAAAGACAGGAAGCATCAGTCATTCTCATAAGTAGGGTGGGAAAGGACATGATTAAGTCTTGTGTTTTGAGAGTTTAACCTCTTTTTTTTTTTTTTTTTTTTTGGAGTCAGACTGCAGGCCTTTCACACCACTAGAAGAGCAGATTAAATTGGTCTTCGGATGCGCAGGCTGCAGACTGAGACAGTGAATTTGAACATGGTGAAGAAGGTTGGTGATAGTTTCCCAGATTTTAGAGAGTTCTTGAGCGTTTATGAGAATTTTAAGGAGTTAAAGAGAATATGGAACAGGTTGGAGGGCCTGATCTAGTGGGTGGCACCCCTGTCCGTGGCAGGGGTTGGAACTGGGTGATCTTGAATGTCCCTTCCAACCCAAACCATTCTGATTCTATGATGCTAAGTAAATGTCTTCCGTCTGAGACTTTAAGTCAGTGTCTTATCAGGGATTTAACTGCAGTTTTATAGAGCACCCTGGATATGTTAAACTCTGTACTTCTTACTACAATGAAAAGATAAGCTAGATAAAGGGCCAAGAAATGGTCTCGTTCGCTTTTCCCAGATTTGTTATGTTTACCAGCTGGAAGATTACACAATTTAGGGGGATATCCTGGAACAGAAATGGATGCCAGGCAGTAAGGGATGACAGAGTTCTTTTAAAGCAACTCTATCCTAATTGTACTAAAGAAAAAGGAGCGAATGACAAAAGGTGCTAGGCAGTTATCACCTCTTCCTGCCCTAGTCATTACTAGTTGTGCTTATACAACAGAATTAACAGTTAATACTGAAAATATCAGGAGGAATAGGAAATCACTTTAAAACTCAAGGGGAGATGTGCTCTTTGCTTTGGTTGGGCCAGTATTGCATGCCAAAATTAATCAGTCATGTTTCTACAGGAAACCCTGAGGATGTAGGTGTATAGAGCGTAATGTACGTTTGGGACAGGTGACAAAGTTCAGCTTACCTAATGTAAAATAAGATTTCTTGCTTGAGTACAGGTAGGGCTGAATACCTACAGCCAAGTACTCTGCTGACTTCAGTATTGTGTGTCTTCTAGGAAAGTCACTAGGCCCAGAGAGGCAGCAGACGTAGTCCTGACCCCACTGGAAACTACAGCTAGGGCGTTCTTCCAGTCCATATGCCGTACCAGGTAGTGTTAATGGGAGAAGGAAGTCGTGCACTACAGGCAATAACTACCCTAACTCCTTTGGTCATTAAATCCACACTTGTCTGAGAGATGAAGGAAAGAGGCTGTTGCAGCTCCTTGACACCGTTTAAAATGGAGCATAGCTGTGTATTGGGTTTCCGAAGTCTCTGCAGTGACCTGAGGAGCAGCATCAGGATACCACCCAAGAAACAAACAATTATTTAAAGTAAGAGGTATTATGTCAGTTCTTAACACACCCGCTAGAAGGGACTGCAGAAGGAGGTCTGAAACAGACTAAGGCAGCACAGCAAAGAATGAATGAAGGCAGGGGAAAAGTGGGGAAAAAAAATCTTGTCTGCTGCAGAGAGACGGGAAGGAGGACAGTGTCATAAGGAAAACATCAAAAGGCAAAATGAAGAGAACTGGGATTCAAACAAAACTGACTTAAAAAGTAGGTAAACGGGGAGAGGGTACAGAACAGCGGGGCCTGGTCTTTGTAGGTAAGGCACAGCAATCTGCATCCAGGCTCAGTGCGGCGGGGAAGTGAAAGCCCACCTCCATGTGCCAGCTTTTTTCTGCTCCCAAGAGAGGAGATCTGCTCTCCCGAAGACAGACAGATGGCATTGCCATTGCCTGTGCTCCTGTGGGGGATTTTTCCAGATGGGGAGTTGGAAGCTCCTTTGTGCTGTTACAGCCTTCCTCTCTAGCAGCTCTCGACTGCTCAGGGCCTCCACCAGTCTGTGTACCCATATCATATGCTACTTGCACATGCACACACATGCGTCTTGGTCCTGTGCGAATTTCAGCTGAACCTGTTGGAGATTGCTAACAAAAACTGAGTTACCAGCGCTGATCTTAAAGGAGAGATGAGGAGAGTGTTTTGCGCAGAGGAACCGCAGGCAGCGCCGCCTCGCACAGGAGCTTCATCAGGTACTCTCTGTCCTTTCTCACCTCTGACAGATACGGAAGATGGCACAGAAATGACAAGTTATCTGGAAAACCACTGGGTGATGCAGGAAGCATCACCTTCATCACAACCCAATGAGCTGTTCACTGAATAAAGCAGGACAAATTGAAGGAAGGCCATTTTAAATAATAAACAGCCACCTTTGATCTCTGCTTCCTTAACAGCTGAGCAAATGAGCACAGAAAGTAAAACTTTGGAAAGGTAACGTAATTTCGGGTTTTACAATCA
Source organism: Cygnus olor (assembly GCF_009769625.2). Lineage (NCBI taxonomy): Eukaryota > Metazoa > Chordata > Aves > Anseriformes > Anatidae > Cygnus > Cygnus olor. The sequence goes on along the minus strand of NC_049173.1, from coordinate 9,319,342 downwards.
AGTAAAGGGAGATACTAAGTCTGTTCCCTTTATCTTGGTTACACATTAAATTTATGACAACCTCACCAGTGTAAATAAGTACATTCTGTTTTGCTTTCTCATATTTTCCTTCCTCTGCAACTTTGCAGCCTACAGTTGCATCAAGTGACCTTGCTCCTTCCCCTCTGCTTTCATTCAGTTTCGTTTTATGCTCGTTACTGGATTGTCACCAGGTGTTCCTGTCTTCCTGGTTAGTTTCATTTCCCCAGTAATACCAGAATAAGGAAAAACTGTAGCAGCTGAAAAATATATGCAAAGCCTGCTATATGCCGCAACTGTCTTAAAAATAGTATTACTCCATTTTCATTAATAAAATTCACAAAAGGGCATGTGTTCTGATCTCTCGCTACGTCCATACATTCTTTAAAATCATCTCATCGATTTATCAAACACAGTAGAAAAGTTCATCTATCATTTGGAAAAGCAGCCAGGCCAGGCCTGAGTGTGGGAAAAGGTGTTGCAGCTGTCCTTCAACATCAGATTTGCACTTCACTGAATTTAAATAAATAAATAAATAAATAAATAATGAAAAATAAACAGGCTAAGGAGCAGCACAGGCCTTGCCCTCAGACAGTCTTGGGCTCCTGAGGCACTGCTGAAATGCGGAGAGCTGCTGGAGTCAGTTATGTCAGGCACCGTAAATCAAGCTGCCGTTTTCAACAGCAGTCAGAAAACTGGAAGCTTTTGCAAATCTGTGGGGTGCAGCTGCAAAGCTCCGGGTGCAAGGCACCTTCAGGGAGCTGGCAGCCGTAGCCTGCACTAGAACTCGTGAGTGACCTGCATCAGATAGGTGAAAAGAGCATTAAAGGGATGGAGCTATTTGGGGCACGGCACTGCGGAAAGAAACAGCTGCAAGCACCACATCCAAGCAGAGATGAAAGTAACCGGTGGTGATGCTGCTCATGCAGCCTTTCAGCAACAGCCAGAGGGTCCCTGCTAGATTGCAGCTCCTCGTGCAAAGCAGACATCCTCCTTCACGTCAAAGTGCAAACGTCACTTGGGGTTTTCTCTCCTAGGCACTCACGGCATTATGCCAGGAAGAACTGTCGAGCATCCCACCTGCCTGCAGCCAGCTTAAGCAACGCAAGGGCAAGTGTTGGTGCTCCTGCTTTAAAGGGATGCTCTGACAAGCTCCAGCTCGGTGAGTAACAACGTGCTAGATACAGCGTGCTTCTCATACCCGTGGGACAAGTACCCGCAAGAAAAATCTCCAACCATAACGCAATAAAACGTGCATGAGTTTAACAAAGATACATACTTTGCTTAAATCAGTAAATACAGTGAACTTGGGATGACCAGGACCAGTAACAAGATAAAACGATAAAAATGGGCGATTTGTACTACTGGAAGCATCTAAAGGAAGGAGGGTGCTCAGTCACAGAGACTTTTATGAAAGTAGCATACAGGTCTTGTCAGTCTCAAAGTACAAATACATACCAGAGAAAAATGCACGAAGAACCTCCTTCACTAAAGTGTGTGCTCTCAAATTCAGAGAAAATTAAATTTCTTAAGTTGTGTTTCTCATCTGTTTCTGTGATGAATTTTCACTCTTGTTCTCAAAATAGTTTTAGTACCTGCTGCAGGGTGAACACGTAATTTAAAAAACATGCAGAATTGTAAAGACCCTCAGACTTGTGAAAATACCTCATCGGCAGTCTGTGTGGTCAAAGACCCAAGGAAGATGCAAAATACAAGCAGGTACAGCAATATGATAGAAGACAGGAAGAAACAGCGTGAAAAAATCTTAAAAATTGAATCACTGGGCTTACATTTAACCCAGGAGGACGTTCACAAAGTCCATCTCTAGGGAAAGAGGTAGTGAGCAGCAGCACAAACAACCACGTGAAGCAATGCTTCAGTGAAGGAAAAACAACACGGCTACAAGCACTCTGAAAAACCACAGAGTAGTTTTTTCCCACACAAAGTCCTTCATCTGGTCCTCAACAGAGGACCCACCACGCTCTCAACACCAGGAGGGCGACCAGCAGTAAACGACTAAACAAACAAATAAAAAGGAGGAGGGAAAAAAAAAAAAAAGCACGCAGGGACTACTGTAATAAAATGGCTTTGTTTAAAATGATTTCAGACACAGAGCAACCAGTCATCACCTGATTAGAATGCAACATATGTTCCATTAGACAGAACTACGAAACGTCTGTACACTCAGCTGCATTTGGGATAATAAGCTCTCATTTGCTATAGGCACTGTATGTTCTTTTCGTTTTACTTCTAGTGGCAATTAACCTCCCTGTTATTAAGAAAATTGAGCTCGAAGTGGAAGACAAACACACTCATTTGCAGCACTGAAGAAACAAGATCCTTTTACATAGGCTCGTTTCTTCAAATGCGTTTTTTACCTCCCAAACTCTTTCAGACAAAGTGAAGCAAATCCAACCTTCCTCCTAAGTTTCCGACTCCCAGACTCCACAGGCAGAAGCCCCGTGCAACACTCACAGGTGCTTTATGTTTGTGAGCTTCTCTTCTGCAACCCCATCTCCTTGGGGTTTGTGTTCCCACCATAGATTGGGAACTCTAATATTGGACCACCATCCCAAGTCCCGCTCCTGGAGATAAAACCTGACTTAGCATATGCTCACTGAAAACACAAGGTTATTTTATCTGACAAGGATTTTTTTCAAGGAGTACTAGGAGAATTAATACAGCACTCTTGCACTGATCATTTAAGTGCATATAAGCAATCCAAACTACATACCAGAAACTTCAACCCCTATTTCAAATAATCAAGGAAAAATTTCACCTCAAATCGCAAAAAAACATCAAAGTTTGGAAAACTGGGAGCAAATTCAAACAGCAGAGTATTTCAGGCCTGCATGAGAGCAGTGCAGCAGCTGGGGAGCACGCAGAGCTTACCTTCTGGAATGATGATGATGCAGAAAGAAAAATGAAGAAAGAGCAGTTTGCTTTGCTTTGGAGGTGAGAGGTCACAGTTTGTGCAGAACTGTGGATGCCATAAACCACAGCGGTCATCTCGCAGTTTAAAGAGAAAACAGTCTGCCAAGCCTAACGGGATTGTAGTGGATGTTTCAGTTTCTCAGGAGAACACAAAGCGGAATGCGCAGAATCACACAGGTCCGGCCAAAGCCTCTTAGCCCCACACAGCACAAGCAGCAGTGTCTGTGCTGACCAGTGCTCAGCTGGCCTTGTCTCCTGACTGCCCTCGGTGGCACACAGAGAACCACGGTACTTACCTGCAGTTGCAAAGGTTTTGTTGTTTTCTTTTTCCCATTTTTCTCCCAGCCTGAGTTTGCAACCAAGTTCCTGGGCTGCACTGCACACGTATGACCAACGTGCTGCAGGCAGACGTTTTAGCATTTGTCTTGTAGCACTCAGGAGGCACCATCTTCACCTCAAAATGGGATTCAACTACCCTAAGCTCTCTCTGCAGACCGGGCTCAAGGACTAGATGCAAGACAAAAAATAAATAGGGAAAAGGCAGGAGATGGCACAGGTCAGTTTGCCCAGCCAGGATACCTGACTTGTCATCACAACAAGGAGAGTTTTAAGCATGAGTTCAAGGAAGGGAACAGTTCAGCAGATGTTTGGGGGTCATTCCTCCCAAGTACAAGTAAAAAACTGAAGGCAAAACCGGCTGCACACGAATAGGGGTTAGAAGACACTGATATCAGCATTTCAGCAGTAGTGGAGAAAAACTGACAGGGAACACGGGAGCAGGTTGTGAAAAGGAGGACCAGTAGCCTGGTCCAGTGGAGGAGTCACACTCAGTATAGGAACACACACTGGAGAAGAAATGGAAGCATCAGATCAATGGGCTCACAAAATGATCCTTGCTGCAATGTGTACCACCAGAACATGGTAACATTTGTCAGCACCAAAGGGAAGAACAAGGAGGTTTGAGCAGCATAGATGAAGAGTTTTGTTTTAAATAAAACAGCTAAACGAACATACGACATTTAAGCAGTTTCTGCATATACAGTACGAAAGCAACCTGAGGTGAATGAGATGGTTCATAGACTTCTGTGACAGGGAAAGACAACAGCATGCTAACAGCTACTTCTCGTCTTCTCTCCTAAATCAAAACTTTAAGAACATACTTTATGTTTGCAGTAGGCAGCTGTAACAGATAAATATTCCATCGCAGATGACAGGCTTTGAATATTCACAGGTGAAATGAGATATAATATCCAGAAGACTCTGCTGCATTCAGGTGTGGCCCTCAGTTCACTGTTGCTAACACTATTAAGATTACTGGATTTTTTTAGCCTTTCAACCACCCCCATCCCCCCCAACTTCCATCTTATATGGAGCAAAAAATCCAATAGCAACAACTGACAGAAAAACACTAAGACATAATCGGCCTCACCAGAACAACCTGATCCACATCTGTTCCTGCACTTGGGAAACCAGATTTTCCTTGGGGCAGATTATGGTAACCTTTGCTCATTTGCGTTGCCTATATTTGGATGCACAAAGTGTGTTAGTGCAGAACTTGTCGGGGCTTGTAGACTTGCAGAAGGGTTCTTTGGACTTCGTCCCTGGGCTGGCTGCAAACTCAGATGAAGATTTAGCAGCAAAGGCAGAAGAGTTAGATCAGACTTGCGGAATGGGATAGGCAGTCCATCACCAATTTAAGGTATCCTCTACAGAGAAACAGATTGCTCCTTTCACCTTCCATCTTTGCCTAAAATTTACAGTAAATTCTACTGGGAATTATGGGCTATTCCCTGAACCCAAAAACATTTTGGATGTTTAATGGCTTACTACAGTTGCAACTTCTGTGCTTAGTTTGAAATACACTAGAGTTGTTCTTGGATCTTGCCTTTTCCTCTGCATTGTTGTTTGAAAAAGGAGATTCCAGCCTTGTATAACTAGCTCCTAGAAGCGATTAATACTAGTCCCTAGAAAGGAAACGTAGTATTATATATTATACACTGGCCAGAGTGACTGGAATAGAAATACCTTTGAAGATCAGGGCTCCAGTAACACAATCTCACTGGCATCAGGAGGACAGCAAAATGAGGCTTGTCCTCATTCACCTCAAGACTACGTACTTCTGGAACAGGGTATATTTCTCTTAAACATTTTCCAAAATTATCTTTGCATAATGATCAGCACAGAGACGAAACAAATCTCTCAAAGTTGTGCACACTTCACGGGCTAGTAACTGGAGTGAATGTTGCATCTACAACTTCGGAAGGTTCCTACCAAAATAAATAAGAACCTAACTTGTTAAAGCAATTTTTATTTAAGTATTTGGAGGGAAACTTTCATACCATAAGTAAAAATACTAAAGTTGAATGTTGTTAAAAAAAAAAGTCAAGATGATGGGTTCTCTGTGCAAACACAGCAGTTTCTGGTGGAAAGGGGAAGCAAGGGTTTTCATAACATACTCCCTTTCAAATAAAAAAAATTAAATGCTAGTTAACTGCAGTACATGTCATCATTTTTATACAGTCAAGAGAATGAAAAACAAAAAAAGCAATTTAAGAGAACGCAACCTACAATGGAATAAATTCATTCGCAGGAGAGACAGAATAAGACTGCTTTTATGAAAATTACAAAGAAACATGATACAACAAAAACAGGGTGTGGGGAATTTTTCCACTAATATTAAAAATGAAAAAAAATTCACTTTTTGAACACCATTATTATTCAAACACATATGAAGTTTCAACCTAGGTTTTTTTTATACATGGGAAACACTGTTAAAGTGAATCTTCAAGAGTGAGAAGGCACCATGAACTGTCAGCTGATACCTTTAATGCACACTCAAGAAAGAGGAAATGATCTGGCATGATGCAAAAAATCATTAAGTGTTTATATATATTCATATATCTTTCCATAAAAAAAAAGCGGCAACAAGTCATTACTTCAGTGCCAAAATGTACTTTTGTCTGGTTGACTCACTCATTAAGATGATTTCTCACTTAGACCTGTATGGTATTTTTATACAGTGGTGCAGGTGGGTGATTCTGTGTTGTTGCATTTCATATTAGATTGGTAAATTAAGCATTTTCTATGTTCTGAGAAGCCAATCCTATGAAGTATTCCTAAACTCTATGCAAATGGAATAATTAAATGCACTGTCTTGCATGGAATACTCATCTGTACGATGCAGCATTGGACTAGATTCCACTGGATTCAGTTTGATATGTAATGTCTTGTAGCAGATGTTATAACAAAAATAACTTTTGCTTTTTGATTTTACCTCACTGAGGCCATTAATGCTGTTCCTATAGTTGGTTTTCTGGAGTTGGATGACATTTCACTGCTGTCCAAAATGAGTTTGAACCTTAACCCTCCAGAGTTTGTTCACTTTGTTGCTTATATTATTGCACTAGCTACTAAAGTCTTATATCTTCCTATATAAATCTAATTGTTCAGAGTGCAGATTCTATATTTAGATAATGAACTGTATGAAATAAATAAAATAAGGGGGTTTTCTGGTCAGAGTTGATGATATGTTGAATACCTTAATTAATTCTAAAGTAAACAGTTTTGGTGTATATTCTTAAAAACACCATTCAGCATAAAAGCCTTGACGTAATACTTTAAGAATGGATTCATTTTCCTTCTCAAAAATGCATCAAAGAATTGTTTTAAATACAGAATCTGTGAGGCTTCCTACAAATTCATCTAAATAGTAATACAAACACAGTTTGTAATTCAGATAATATAGAAAGTTCTCTAGTGTCCATTGAAGTAAGGTCCCCAAAATGCAGTCTGTTTTGTTTCTGAACAGGAAAACATTGCAAAATATTAAGCGGTTCCACTGGCTGAATAGGAGAACTGAGGAAAATGAGGTCTTCTCTCATTATCTATACAATCCATGCTGTCATCTGAAAAATGGAAAAAAAAAAAAGCATTAGACAACATTTGGAACCTTTTTGTTGTACATAAACAAACAGCAATGCACAATAAAGCTCTCTCTGAAAATTCAGCGTTGCTTTTCTCTTCCACAACTTGAAAGGATAAAGAAACAGCAAGTCTGAAATCTCATCCCATTCAATGGGCATCACAGAAAATTCTGATTGTTGTATATGCATTCTGTTGTTTGGATGTCCATTTAAAATTGCTAGGGGTTGCATTGCTCAAATTCATATTCAGCATTTGAATCTTTGGCAATTGCTATTTCAAAGTATTGAACATGCTCAGTCAGCATGAAAAAATATTTTGATTGAATATGGACATTATCCCCTACTCAACTGACTGCTTGCATACACACCAGTGTGTGAACAGATGCACACATGCAAAACTCATGAACAGAATTTTTTTTTTTTTCCCCAACAGGAGACTATCCAGATTTTGAAGACAACAGTACAAATGATTTCAATATATTCTAAAACAGGTTTTTCATTTCCCAAGCAGGAAAGACATGTGGAAAGTTTCATATTAGTTTACCAGCTTCTAAATCAGATACATATATGGAAGACGCACGAGTTGAAGTCGATGTTTTTCTGTATGTTCTAAAGGGACTGGATAACCTTACAGCAGATTATTTTTGGTGGTCTGGAGAAGACAGCGAGAAACATTTGGGAAAACTTTACCTTGGTCAGGAGGAGTGATTGTAATCATCTGTGCTGTAAATTCTTCATCAAAGTATCTTGTGTCTGTTTCAGATGTAACTTGTGGCTTAAACGGAGGTACAAGCTATGAAAAATAGAAAAATATTGTCCGTTTAGAGGTTCTTAAAGTACTGTTTCAAACAGGTAGGATCTGAAGTAGAGTTATACGCTACAGTGGCTTTTTGTACATTTTTAAACTTAAAAAAAACCCACAACGCAGTCCAGAAAAAAACAGTATACAGTAAGGCTAGGTGGGCACATCCTGCTTACTGGTCGTTTAAGGCATTTTGCTGCTAGAATTTAATTGCAGAAAGAAAATCTGACACTCCTAATGTTGCTTCAAGTAATGAATAACATGCATATAAATGTTTAAAATTAATAGTATATGCTGTTTCCCTACCTAATTAGATGTAAATTGTAGGCTGCATCTAGTCTGATTTACAACTGAGGATGAAAATGCATAAGAATCGTGTTCAGCGATACCAAGCCGATCAGCTAGCCTCACACATCATCATAAGGGTTGTAACATTCACAAGAAAGCTCCAGCTACAGAGCTGCCGTGTCCATGCACTCAGACCACAACCGTGCAGAAGACTGGACCTGCCTGGAAGAATTTAGGACACGCCAGCAGCAACATCAAGCACTGTGCTCCGGGTCCCCAAAAAGTAGTTTCGGATCAACTCTAAACTTAGAAAAATCTGGAGTGTTTACAAAAAAAAAAAAAAAAGCATGCAGTAACATCCTCCTCTTGTTAGAGCCCTGTTTGGGTCCTATTCTTGAAACCTGCATGGGCAGAAGGGCGAGAAATCATCCCCGCGCACGCAGGCGAGCACCGGCAACAGGCGCTCCAGATGGAGCTGAGCTGCTTGGCTGGGGCCGGAGGAGGCGGCAGCCTGGGAAGCGGGGTGGCAGGGCTGGCTGCGCGCAGATGCACGGAGCTGGAACACGGACAGCTTTGGAGGGCAAAGGAGCCGGGACTCAGAGCTCGCTCACCTTCCCGCTGCACGACAGGCTGGAAGCAGAAGGCAAACACGGCTCCTCGCCCTCCCACGGAGGGCACGCAATAGCGCTCGGCGCTGGGCTGCCGCTCGCCCACCGCTGGGGTTAAACGTGGCCGTCTTTTAATAGCACACGGCCACACCAGGCAACAATTTAGGAGCGTGATTGAGGAAGTATATGGCTTCCAAGCTGAAACCGCAGGGAGAAGTTTATCTAAGCAAATGGTAAACTGCTCCGGCTGGAATTAAGCCGTGACCCTGGGACTTGTGCTCCTGCTCTGACAGAAATCAGAACGACACTGACAGAAGTCGCTACCCGCAAAACATCAGCAAACCCTGGGTGTACGGAACAGCTCCCCACCTCCAACTTCTCCTCCAACTTCGAGCTGAAGAATTGTTTGCTTGGCAAGTCAGCTCAGAAGAAAATCACTACCTTCAAGCTCCCTACCACTTTTTTTTTTTTTTTTGAGAGCACCTGACAGAGCGTTGTCCTGTCTTTCAAACAATACAATACAGCTCCTTCATTTTCAATTTAAAGCCTTTAAGAGTTGTAATCTACACATATGGTGTTATTCCCAAATACAAAGAAACATTCCACAGTTTAAAACCAATCTTTAAAAATTAAGGGACATAAAAATTCTAACTTTACTATAAACAAGCAAAATTACAGTATACATTCATACTTTTTTTTTTTTTTTAACTGCTAATTATTCTTTGTTCCCAAGTATGCCTTAAAGGAGCCTGGTAAATATTCCTGTAAAAAAAAAATAGGTCCTTTATGTCCTGAATTTAAAAAGGAAAAGGAAACAGGATATCCCAAAGCCACCAGTCACTCCGAGCCTCCCAGTCCTCCCGAAGCTCCTGAAGAGGGAACACTGCATTATGATGTTAATAACACTATTCTCAAGTCAAATCTGCATCTTATGTCTAAAAGCCCCGTTGGGGACGAGTATTATTTCTTTCAAATTTCAACTCCATTCTCTTTCTCCTCGCAGCAGCCTGTTCCTTACAGGGAACCTCGGTATGTTTTTGACGAGCTGTGTGCGTGCGGATCCGAAGCTCTCTCTGCCCTTTTAAGTTAATGGGGGGTTTGGCACCCGCCACGCTCCCAGTCGCTGTAGCTCGCTGTGCGCAGCCCAGAGTGATTTAGGACTTGGGCACTGCAGCAGACACCTGAACTGTGCACACCAGAAGGACTGGGAGCAGCGGCCCTGAGTCTCAACGCGTGTGTAACGGGCAAGCGCTGCCTCTGCCGTTTTTTCCTTTTATTTTAGGATCTGGTAAAAGCGATTTGAGACAGATTATGATGCACCCACAAGACAAAATTCTTTTCCTAGCTGTCAAATTCAGAACATGAAGCTGGAAACAGAGGGGAAGCCGCAGAAAGCTATAATGCTGGCTTTACCAAGCAAATATGGTGCTTTACTGAAAAGCTGTCAGCGCGAGAGCTCTGCAGTTCAACTGGCAGAGAGGTGCCACCTGTAGCCTCCCACTGCTGCAGACCAGCTTGACACCCGCAGGCTTATGTTGGTTTAAGAGGCAAAAAAGACAAGAAAAAACAACACGTGATTAAAGTCTCATTGTGTACGTTTCAACTGAACGTGGGCAAAGGACTGCAAATTAAATTGCACCTTTCTTTATACCGGAGACAAATCGCAACATTTTTCCAGGCTGGTCTAATGAATATTTTAAATTCCTGGGACAACCCCAGTTATTCAGAACTGCTCGTAATTCAAAGCTATGCTATGTGTCCAAAAAGCCTAATTACAAAGTAAGTGTTCTTGCTTACCCCAAGCCCATGCTCAGAAACACTTTCACCGTCATCTGGAGGTAGCAGATAACCAAGCTTAGCACATGAACACCTCTGGGCAGCTGACAAAATCCTGATTTTTTCCGTAACACTGCACTTCAGGTAAATACAGCAAGATCCTCCTCGGACCACCCAGAACTCAGGCAGCAATTACTCACAGGCTTTCTGAAATATCTTCCTTTACACAGCATGGTTATTTCTACAATAGGTAACAGTTTACATCCAATCTCAGGTGCACCTACTAACGGGACAGGAGCGAAACCAGAATGCAGCCTCCTTGTATAGGCCAAAGGCAGAAACAGTCTCACTTAGCATGCTGTTCTCTTCAAAATACTTAACATTTGCAATTTCCTAGTAGTTTCCACAACAATCTGAGTCAGTACTGCAGTGGGACATTTTATGAAGGCTTCCTCAATCACACAGATAAATAAATTGCCTCCGGCTTGTAATAAATTGCCTCCTCCATTCAGGGAAGCAGGACTCCCATCATAATGTTAACAAGTAACTTCACTGAAAATATCTGAACCCTGTTTTCAACTTTTAACCTTAAACTAAATACCTGGGGGGTTTTGCAGTATGCCAGCTGGGTGAAAAAGGGGATAACCCGTGGCTTAGAACAGTAATTCAGATATACTTTTTACATTACTTTGGATGAAGTCCTCACAATTCCCTCCTGCCTGTATCTACCTCCTGGCTGCATGCAGCTCTCTCTCAAGGGATGCTCTGAAAGGACAGAGGTCTAAATGCTACATACACTTTCAGGGCACAAAAAGCTATTTTCTCATTTTTCATTTCCCTTTAGCCATACAAATCTGCGAAGGAGTGACCAAGAAGGAAACAGAGCACTCCTGGTAACATGGAAGCACTGGACAATTCTTCCACGACAGTATGGAAAGCTGTGGCGTTGTTCTCTGACTTCTAAGTCAACAAAAACTGCGCTGTATTAGTTTTACCAAAAATTCAAAACTCGTTTTCTGCTATGTTTCTTACCTGCTTCCAGCAACTGGAGGGAGAACTAAGCTGTTCTTAGAGATTAAACTAAATCAGGTATTATGGGGGGCTGCGGGGGGAAGGAAGGAAATGAGGAAAGGCTGAGATCATACAGTGTCAGTAGGTGGGAGCCCTGAATCACCAGACCCAAGCTTTAGTTAGCTGCACTTCATGGGAGTGTTATGCAAAATGTGGTTGGTGAGAATCAAATGGGAGAGGAACACAACAGGTCACCCCGAAAGCACCAAGCCATCTTGGAGGAGTGTGTGATGTCACCTGTGAATGAAGGGACAGAGGGACAGAGACAACTGGTATCACTCATGCTCAAAGGACTGGTGTCTCCCATCTCAGTCCCTCTCGGTGGAATGCCTACACACACAGTGGGTCTCAAGGAAAACTGATGAGAAACACCACGAAGCGCAGACACATCACATCGATGGCCAAAAATATATGTATGCTAGGCTTGAATTGATGCGAAGACCTTCCCTTCCTTTTGCCTGCTGAATTCAGCCTGATTTCACCATTCAAGACAGGAAAAACAAAGGGAACAAGCAGTCTGCCACTACTGCTTCTAGGAAGTTTTACTTCCAGGTGCTCAGGAACCAACAGTAACTAACTTTCGGGCCCCATAAATCACAATGGATCCATCATTTGATAGCAAAAAATGGCAACAAGAACTCACAGGAAATGCCACTTCAAAAGCTTATATACTGTCTACACTTGGAAGCAATTTTGGCTACATCCTATTTATTCACTCACAGAAACAAGTATCTTGTTGAGAGACACTCCTCATGGGGGGGGAGCTTTTGTTCAGAAGTAATCCAGCCACAGTATTTTAAGAAGCAAGAATCAATTGAGCCTTGATAAAACAACTGCAAACCTCTTCCACGTAGAACTTCTGTACACCTTACCAAGGGCAACAAACTCTGAACCATTCAGGATATCCACAGCTACAATTCACCTTGGGAGAACAGTTGTTTAAGTACCTTTTTCTCGTATACATCTTGCCAAACAATGCCAGCAAAGAATTTGTGTTGCATAATCTCCTTGGCATCATCAGGACCGCCACCTAACCTGTTTGGGGCAAAATAAATAAATCAGTGTTTGAGTACGGTTATTTTTCTCATACAGTTTTTATGAAATGGTACCAAAGAAATTCTGAGTTTACATTTTGGAGCATTTGGCATTTGCTTCACTCTTGTTTTTTGTGCAAGGGCTGTAGGATACTCTACACTTCAGATCACACCACCGTTCTTCTAAAAGGTTTGAAAACATGCTAAGAAATCTTAGCATGCAACAAAACTTTCTCTTAAACAAACAAAAATCACAATTCAAAAGATCTGCCTTCAGAGGGGATGCTGTCCTACAGCCTTGAGCAGATGCTGCGAGAAAAAGGTCTGAGCAAGCCGACTCTCTCTCCTTTCTAAATTAACAAGCAACTACCCTCTAAAATTTTCAAGAGCAGAGCGATGGCGGCACTAAAACTGAATTTGATTTTGAAACAGAAGAGAGGCAAGGATTTTTAAGACGAACTGATTTATGCCATCTGATTTAAATTTCCCTTAAAGAAAACAGTTGACAACTGCAGTGATAATATCACGTTGTATGCAAATCTTTCCTCCTTCTCAGCTTCGAGAAAGCACAAAGGGTGTTTTATTGACTTAAAGGTATATCAAGATAAAGCACTTTTATTCCAAAATAAAACTGTCCACACAGCTTATAGATGCAATCAGTTCAGTTGCAGTCTCGGGCTAACAGATGCTTAAATTCTGCTGTGGAGGTTAAAGCGTTCTCTGAAAGACTGAACCGCATCTGCACGCAAAGACATGCGCTGGGAAAACCAAACACACTGAGTAATCAGCAGGAGACTCACTTCAGGTTACAAGGTTAAGAGAGTCTCAGCCTTTTAAATGCAAAAAGTGCTGCCATGTTCATCCAGGCTGACCTCTAGTATCTGCAAGCCCCTGATTCTTCCTGCATCACCCCGATACCACTGGGAAACTGAGAAATTACCCCTTATTTTAAAGGCTTGGAACAATGGCTCTGAGCAACCCAGGCTGGAACTGTACTGCTACAGAAAAAGAGGCAAGGACTGTTCTCTGGACCTGCAGCCAAACTGCCCAAACATTCACCCACGCTGCACAGCAGTCGGCCCCGCATCTCCCCATACGTTATTATCTGGGGGTAGAGGTCAGGGGTACAGTTCACCATGTCAGAATAACGTGAAGGCTGTGCTGCAGCCCACTGATGTGACATTTTTTTACCGCATGCTCTGGGGCCTTGCTCGATGCCACGGTGCAATGGCACAGTGTGGTGTGACTGCCCGCGGTGGAAGGAATCAAACACGGCGATGTCCAGGCTGCCACTGGGGAACGGATGCTGGTGTGGGCAATGCTCTCAGCCACGTCTGTGCACCCTCGGCAGAGAAGCTGGCAGAGGCCACGGCTGCACCAGAGGTGACAGGCAGCAGAGGTGACAGGCAGTTCAGCAGCCGTGCTTGCCTCCCGGCCCTGTTTTATTTAGTGCCACAGTAATAACCCAAGAGGTTTGCTCGTTCCTGTACCTCCAGGACACCTGCGGTGGAACAGGTGACAGACCCCAGGCACCATGTAACAGTGCTGGGGGATGCTCTCCCACCCCAGGTGAACGCTGAGACCAAGCCTAAGTCCAGCCTAGAGCCTCCCGGGCCAAACCAAGTGGACAATGGCTCTCCCGTCTGCTTGACAGCGTGGTGTACAGCTGCCGAGCCACCTGGAACAGAGACAAACTCCAGGGTAGCCTGGGAACAGAGACAAACTCTGTGAGTAATCATCTCTCGGCTGGTTCCCTGCAGGTCCAGAGGCTCTGCCAAGTCTGCATCAGGCTCCTCGCTGCTTCCCCGGTGCAGATGAGGATGGCCAGCGAGGAAGAGGGTGGAGTTGATCAGTTCTATCCTCTTTACTCACAGATGTCAGCAGGCTGTACTCCAGCATCAAAGTTCGGGAGTTATGAAGTGACTATAAGCTACAAAGAACCTAAATACTGTTTTGCACAAGTATGCAGAACGGCTGGCTGATTGCAGCCATACACAAGTGCTTTGGAGAATACATTATCTATTACGAGCCTTTGTTCCATGAAGGGCAAATACATACTCAGGGAAACGCCAACAGAAACCCCAGATGTTTTACTTACCTTTTAAAAATCTATACTATTAAACAAATCCATTCCAATCGAATGGAAAAACAATAGAAAACCCATGTTTCGGATAGGAACTTATTCCAAACCATACTTGTGGGTTTTACAACTATTATGAAAAGACCGTTTCAAGGTGAACAACATTACGTCAGCACCTAATGCAAAAAGCATGCTTAAGAAACACTAAGAACTGAAAGAGCAGTGAGTTTGTCTCTCGTAAGGACATGCAACAACTAAAGAAAAATAAACATGAATAAGAGTCTTAAAAAAGATTCCTGTGCAATGAAGTTAAATTCTACGCAGGAAGTCTTCAAGCAGAACCAAAAATAGTAGAAATAGAAGTTAAAAATAAAAGTCCACTGAGGATTACAGTATACAAGAAAATATAACAGAAAGTGTAGAGGGTGAAAAGCATTTTAAAAAAATCTGTCTAAACTGGTCTCCTTAAAACATACCTGCTGAACACTGCTGGTTATTCATTAAGCTTCCATCCAAGTTTGAGAACCTGAGCTTTTGTGTTTCAGCTAAATCCCAAGGAGAAAAATTACTACTAAAAGCAACATTAATACTAAGCTCAAACCATTTCCACACTTTTAATTTTTATGGAACTGTGTGTTGCTTGCAAGTTACTGTGATCGTTTCATCATAAACTCCCATGCTCTGCAAGCCAAGGGCAATCGCCTATCATGCTGTAGAGAAATCATCTGCAAAAATGTTTAAAAATACGTACCCTGTAATTTTTTATATGTACATCCTAAAAATATATTGTGTGCACAGACACGCAGTGGAAACATCATCATCCCAGACCAGACAATTGCAATTAGCAAGTCGCAGCAAAAACATTGTTTCTGTACTTGTCCCTGTAAAGGTAAGCAGTGTTTGGCACCCAGTGGTCCATTCCCGGTTCTCTAAAAAGAAACCCACAAACTTCTAGGTCTACGGTGAAAAAGTTTCTACTCTAAGGCTCCAACAAAGAAAGCAGCAACCGCCTTCGCTCTGACCTGCCAAATCATCCTGCTCTGGTGCTGCACCATTTCGGGAGCCACAAAAAGATTGTGACTGTGAATCCTCACGTGAGAAGAGGGCCGTACTTCTGGGTTACAGGTTTCTGCTGTTTACAGATTCACACGTGCACTGGCCTCAGATGGAAACAGTCACGGCTTTGGGCTCCAGATTTGGGTTGCTGCTTTGTTTTCACATGATTTCTCTTGCTGCCCCCCCAACCCCCAAAGCGGTTCTTCAGCGGTGTAAATACACCCACTGGGCTCAGGGAAATCAGCTCAGCAAAAACTGTTTGTGTTCTGGGGCACACAGATGCTTATTTCCCTCCTCTGACACAGCCAGGAAGGTGACCAGTAGCGTTCCGTGTTATGGTCCTTGCCCTCGGAGCCCTGCAGCAGTCAGTCGTGTGCGAGCATTTAGGAACTGCACCTACGTCGCTTCCCTGTGGCCACTGCTGGCAGCACGGAGCATCTGTAACTCCCAGCTTGGGAGGAAAAGGCCACGAATACACAGTCTTTGGGGGCTTTCCTGTTCAGAGGTGAAGAGCTTGGAAAGCAGCTCCCAGCCCTGCGCTGAGCCTCACTTCTCCGCTCCTTCCCCAGCCACACGCGTGTGACACGGACGGGGCCCATCCGGCTCCCACCCCCAGCACTGGCAGGCAACCACAAAGCAGTCACGTTTGAGGAAGCTGAGGCTTGGGAAGTTTCTACATCACTGATTTCTAGAAATCTGGAGGGAAAAGAGAGTTGCCTTTGATGTTTTCCTCAGCCTCGGGTCAGATTTCTTATGGGTGAGCTGCTTGAGTGTGCCCCAACTCACGTCCGAACTGGGCCTGGACAAGTTGGTACTGAGGTGCTTTACACCAACACCATCACATCCAACAGCCACATCTCTCCCTGAACAGCACCTGGTGAGTTGTGTATGAGGACTTGATGAGCATCTGCAGCGCAAGAGATACCCAGGACCCTGCAGTGTCCAAGCTCTGGAGGACCACAAGGCTGAAGCCTGCTGCACAAGAGGCCCAGCTATATGAGAAGCATAACGCAGCACAAGCAGGCAGCCTCCTGCCTGCCCCAGCCAGCTGGGGCTTCCTCTGGCCCCTGCAGCCCTACAGTTGTCACCTCCACCTCCTCCAACTCCAGCAGAGGCTGCAGGCTTTGCTGGGTCGGAGAGCAGGTTCGCTCAAGCTGTCAGTCCTCCACGTAGCAGAGCACGACAGAGCGAGCAGACACACCTCAACTACTAATCACCGCCTTCCACGGGGAAAAAAGTTTGGGTTTCATGCAGGTAGAGGCTTGACTGACCCCGCTCTTCCTGCGGCCAAGGTTGCACTCTGGTTGTGGGAAGAGCCACCACCACTAAAATGAACGAAGTGCTGGATCTCCGCGTCGCTGCTGGGACCCATCGCCAGTTACCAGAGAGCAGCCTCAGCCCTCCAAAGCCAAGCAACAGCTACGACTCCGTGCAGTCATCCGACCTTCCAACGGGGGTTGTGAAATGCTGCACCTTCTTCCTCTCGCTCGTCCTGCATGGTGAGGTCCCACGGCACCATCAGAGAAAGAAGCAAACGAAGCAGCCGGTGACAAACCCATCTGAAAGAGGCTCAACTCCAGAGGCCAGCCTGCCCCAGGGCAGGGAGCACTACGGCATGCAGTAGGAACAGACACGATCAAAATTCAGATAAAGCAGTGTTGGAGTTCCCTCTGGTTTAAAACCTGCCAAGATTCAGCACTTGTGAGACACTCTGCTGGTCACATACACTGCCACCCACCTGAACTCAGCCCCCTTGCATGGAGCGCTCTGAGCCATGCCCAGGTCGCAGTCCCCAGAGCCACAGAGAGAACAATAAAAATTAGGGGGAAAAAATGCTGTTTTGTGTAGAAATACGCTGTGATTACCCCCTTCCTTTTGATGTATGTCACAAAGCAGGAAAGGAGAATTGCAGGCCACATTAAAAGATATTTGTAGAATAGATTTTTTCCTTCTTAGGAAAATTAAGGCTCACGTTACAAGATTAATAAACTTATATCAATCCCAAAAGAAACTTCAAAATTCCTTTTCACTTACAAAACAGATTTTCTACATATGACCAAATTTAGAAAACAGCCATGATTGAAAGCAGAATGCGATTTATTGTTCTTCATACTTCCCCCGTATGCCTGGGAGTTGCAGCTGAGCTGGCATTACTGAAAGCAGACTGCTAATGCTGCTCCTGTGCATCTAGCTCAGGTCCGGCAGGTAACTGTAAGGTTTAATTCACCAACGCAGACCACGATTCACTAGCTCCTTGATATTTAATTTACACTTTACGTATCAACTTTTTTGGGAGGCGGGGATTTTACTGGAAAGGAGAGTATCTCAGAGTTTCGCTTTCCTCAAGCTGTTGGCTCTCCCCTGTCCCACCCTCAGGTCCACCAGCAGTAACAAAATGCTGCCAACGCTGATGTTTCCTGCCACAAACGTTACAGCGACCCCAACTTCTGTCAACCCCTGGGCTTTGGTGAGGAGGGGATTTTGGGGGAACCGTTGTGTAACCCAGCAGAACGTCATCAACAGGCTGATGTTCACTGGACTATTGCACATCATTTAACTTTTCACTGAATGTACTTTTGTGGCTATCTGGCTGGTTTTCTTTAGCGTGGCTCCGTGATCTCACTATGAGTCAATGACCAAGTATCCCAGGCGCCCACCCGAGCACACAGACCACACTGTGAGAGCAGCTGACAATAAAACCCATAAAACTACAAGGGTGGGACTCGGGACTTGCACCCCAAATGCTTCCAGCTCAGTTCTCCATACTGCCTGAAAACCCCACGCAGAGCAGTGGATTTGCAGAATCCTATCCACAGTTAAAAAGTTGGGTGCAGAGTGGCTGGGGAAAAACCAGTATTGAAGAACGGCCCACAGTCCAAAAAGCTTGGGAGGCACCAGTGTAATTGGCGAGCTGCAGGCATGTGCGCAGGCTTGTCTAGCCTGTAGTTATTTCTACCAGCAGCATGAAAATCATCTGTCCAACAGATCAGAGCATCGCTAGTTCCAAGCCTGCTGAAGATACATGCGAAGAAGTGGCTATTTGTATAAAATGAGCATATTGTGGAGTAATTATTGGCATTGGAAAAACCTTGTAATTAGAAACAAGTGGGCGTTCTTTGTTTGTAAACAAATTGCATTTTGGTTCATCAGAGATGCTCCTTTAAGAACAAATTACAGCAGATGCTGCTTGTGTTTCCAGTGATTGAAAGGCCCCACCTGAATAAGCTACAAGAGGGTCACAATTCTATTTAACCCAGCACTTTCCTGGACAGGAATCCTCTTGGCACGGGCTGCAACCACATTTGCAGAGCACAGTGCCCGGGGGGCTGCTAATCTATCACACAACCTTTTCCTGGAGGCCCCACCGGAGCTCCTGCCTGCTCCAGGAGGGACGGGCTGCCGTTGCCACCCAGCACGAGGCTGGCCACTTTCCTGGCTACAGCTGCTCCTGGTTCCCCGTGTCACCGCTGAGTTGAACACTCCGCTACTACAAATTGTGGGTTTGCACCACAAAACCCCTCCGCAGGCTTTTCTGTCAAGAGCAGTGATGGGAATAATCCACTTTGATGATAAAAATCTTTGCTCTAAGTATCCAAGTACTGGCAAGGAACCACTTTCATGCTATGTGCATGCACACGTACAGACTGAACGCACCAGAAAGCAAATCGAAATACTCTACGTACACCTCACATGAAAAGTTTCCCAGCTGGGGCCTATTTATGGTGGAAAGGTTCAGAACAGGAGACTAGGGGCAGAGTCACAATTTTTATTTGTTTAAAAACTGTCTGAGTTGACAAGAGGGCAGGTTCTTAAACCAATGTTTACCTTGGTGCAAAGGTCAATATCATTTTTGGATCCTGTTCTATTTTTTGTTTGTTAGCCATTATAGGGTTGTTTGGTTTTTGTTGTTGTTGTTAAGTCAAAGGTTACTTTTTAAATAATAAATAATAGCAAAAAAGCAAAAGGAGGAAAGGGGAAAAGTAGATCAATCGTGGTATAAACTCCACCACAATCATGGCAGAAACCACCACCACCTGCTGGCCAGAGCAGGATGATAAATCGAGGGCACAGATTTCACAGAAAATTCAGAAGGCTTACAGCACGCAGCCTGAACTTGGATACAAGGCAAGAACATTCACCGTAGAGCTTATAACCCACAGCAGCCATCAGATTAATTACGACCAAAAGCAAGGTTAACTTGCATTGTTCCACGCTGTAGTTTTGTGTTAATGGGAGCCATCATATTCCAAAGCTCAGCCTCCTGATCACCAAAATCGCTTCATGTTGCTACCTGCAGGGTCAGCTTGTTTCAGAAGTTATGACGAAAACGAATAGGTTCATTTACTAGATCTCAGCTATTCTTGGTGGATGCTAATTGTGACCTGATTAGAAACAAAACTACCATTTCAGCCAAAACACCTTCCTCGACTTTAAATAAACACTGGCGTGCGTGCACTCAATAGCCCTTTGTGCAGTATCATCTTCAGTTGTTTCTGAAAGATGGCAATATGGATCTTTTAAATGGCAGCACAGAAAGTCGCTTTTAAGTCCCTTGGCTTGAAGTTAGTTCCCTTTCACAGACACGCCTCTGAACAGAATAATTGCTATCTCTCTTGTGAAGGCTTTAACAAATATATTTTTTCCTCGATTTCTTCTTATTTGGTATTTCTGAGGGCACGAGCATTTAAAATTGCAATTATTAAGCAACAACCTCACCTTTGCTTTGGATCTTTCTTCAGCAAACCTGACAAGAGAGATTTTGCTTCAGGTGACAAAGTGCGTGGAAATCTAATCTCCTCCATAAGGATGAGTTCAAAGAGCTTTTCATGGTCCTGGTTGTAGAAAGGGAGCCGGCCACACATCATTTCATACATCACCACGCCGAGGCCCCACCAGTCCACTGCACGACCATAGTCGTTGTCTTCCAGCACCTGCAGAAAGGCAGAGAGAAGGCTTTAGACGGCATTCCTAAATCAGGAAGGAGCGCAGAACTCAAGAGGCAAAATTTACACCAAAAATTTCATGTTCTTGGGTTTCACAGATGAGTCTATCAACACAGAGTATCTGCAGATGATCTCAAAAACAACTGGCACCACAGTCACTGATCGAAAGAGAGCATTTTAGGTAAGCAAGAGAGGGAAATGGAGAAAGTGTTATGATATGGCAGCTTCCTTCTCCTCTTCCTCCCAGCCTCCCCTTCCCATTAAGCCCACAGTAAGCACAACCTTTGAAAGCCCAAAGGCTAAGGTCTGTTCTCACATTACACAGCCAGCTGCTAAATTCTCACTTATTCATCACAAACTGTTCCAAATGGGATCCCATTAAGAAAAAAAAAAAAAAACACCACCAAGGAGCCATTTTGGGGAGAAAAGACAAGACAGTCAGGCTATTACTTACTATTCCTTCAGAAGCAACAAACTGAACAGCATGATCCTCTCCATATTAACTTGCCTCTACCCAAAGGGTATGTCACAAAAGACCACACAGCATGCTAAATGACTAATTCATATTAAACACTAAGCGAGACCTCCACTCCTAGCACTTGACTGGCTGCAAGGCTGTGAAATGGCAGCCAGGCTGTCTTGAAATATTTCCCTTCCTCCCCTCCAGAGGGGAACACTTGCACACCAGCTCCAACACTTTGGGGTTGCGCTTTCTAAGCAGAAAGTGTCAGGGGGCAAACTTCTTCCCGTACTCAGAGGAGATGGGGTGTAGCACAGGGCATTTTCCCTTCCCCTGGGCATTTGCACCTAACAAATCCCCAGTTTGTGCACGGACTCGGGACCCAGCAGCGTCCTTTTTTCCTCCTGCTTGCTCCACAGAAGCGCTGTCACACTTCGTTTCTCATCTTCTCTATCGAAGGCTTTGTTGAGGAGGTAGGAGTGTTTCGTGGCTCATGGAGTGGATGTTACAAGGACTTCTCTAGACTTTATGTCTCCCAAGCAGTTGTCTGTAGCTGACACCGACAGTCTCATATTCCAGACCCTGTCCTCAGGTTTTACTTGTCATCTTTAGTCTTTTCACAGGTCTGCACTAACAGCTCAGTATTGCCAAGAGTAAAAACCACCAGGACAACACCAGTGCTCCTCCTTGTAGCAACGTACGGCTCACGCAGCCACCGGGCACCAATTCAGCACACTGCGCTCAGAATTAGAAGGGTGAAAGAGACAACCGAAATTGACAGCTTTCCCTTTAACAAGGGCAGGATCCGAACCCCTGACAAACATTCAGAAAGGTTTTGCGCACAAGAAGGAAGCAGAGACACTCCGCAACAACCCTTTGCGCTCTCCCTCTCTGTATTCACTAATTATTCCCCTCAATTATCCGAACGAGGGAAAGGGCCTGCAGTAAAACTCCGAAGGCTGCCAGGTATTAGATTACCCGGCGCTGGTCTATTTACAGCATCCCCTGCCGTATGATTCACACCAAACGACAGCTGGCTCTGCAGCTGCCCCGTGCATGTATTCGGCCGACACAGCTGCCGGCCGGCCGGGATTCCAGGAGCCGGCTCCGTCCTTCCCGAGGCACCGCAGGAGATATTTGTGTGACAACGCCGCTCCCAGCCGCCCCCTCGCAGCCAGCGCTTCCTCCTCGCGCTGCCCGGCGCTCGGGTTTACCGAAAATAAATTAGTCACGGGGTCTCTCCCCGTTTATTTATCTATTTGTAAACTGCTGCGGGAGGTACTCAAGGAGAGGATTGGGAGAAAAAAAAAAAGCCACGAAGGTTTTGGCTGTGTGCACAGCCAGTCCTACAGGTGCTTTCAAAACACACAAAATAATTCATAAATTATTTCAGTAAGGATGCTAAATCTTAACTCTGCACAGAATAAAAAAAATGCTTATTTCTTCAAAGTGCTTTATCACAGACAGCAAGTGCTCAGATTTGGGATTGCACAAAACAGAGCAGTGGTTATTAAAAATATACCATATCAGAAAAGGGATTACGCATATTCATGATTTATTGCAACACGCAGGACAGCAGAAGTAACAAGGGCATTTCGCTTAAGTTAAAGGCTGATCAGTCCCTAACAAGCAGCTCCACGCTGCCGTGAGATGGAATTTGAAAGAGAAGGCACAACAGCTGTAAACATCACAGTCATTGATATATCTGACACATCAAAGTTGACATGGTTCAGTCACTGTCATCCATGCACAAGATTCCAATATGAACCTAAAAACAACTATGCAACAACTGTACAAACATGCTGCTATGCTGGACTCAAGTTACAGACACAGATAACGAGAACGAGACCCCTGCTTTTAAGGCTGCATGACCTTAAATGCACAGCGCATCACTCGCGCAATTTCCAGATTTTTTGCATGCTATCAACCAGATGACAAAAGCCTCCAGAATTTAACACTCCAGCTCGCAGATGGGATTTGCAAGTAAGGGAGAGAGCTGGGTTAATCGAAAAGATTTGTCCTTCAGGGTTTTGGATGAGCCGACTCATTGTAAATATGAAAAAGAAAAATAATAGCAAGTAATGCTACCGAAAGAACAACATAATGCCTGCACAGGGAATCCCCACATTCCAGGCTAAGAAAAAAAAAAATCAATATTTTTAATCACTTCATAAAATCCTTGGTGAAAAACTGAAGTTCAGCAATTGATTTTAAGAGGGAGCCACCAAATAAAAGCCATATTTATGAATAATAAACACTCTTTGTCGTGCTGCTAATTACTCCCTGCACCAGTGAATCTCAAATCGTGGTGCACAGACCCCCATTTAGAAACACTGAAGACTCCTAGCGACCCATGGAGAGCTGGCAGCTAGCGTGAGACTGGCTCCACCTCTTTGCTGCAAGCTACTTCGACAGGTGCCCACGTTCTTCATTATTATGAAGAGACTGGAGGCCCTTGAGAGCAGCTGGGAGTTTAAAAAAAACAACAGAAAACAAAATAACAAGAGCACACAACTGCTTCCACTGCCACCGCTATGCAAACGGAGGGCTCGAAAGTGCCGATCAGCCAAGACACCGGCTCGCCGCAGGAATATTCCTCCTCCACTTCGGCTTCCCCTACTTCGTACCTCTGCGCACTTTGCCTACAGAAAGGTTTGCAGCGCACAGTTCTCCCACCTTGGAGAAGGAATACGTCCTGGGTGTGCCCGCAAAACATAACCTGCCAGCAGCCCAAGACTTGCTTCTGCCTGCGCTCCCAGCTGGATGGAAGCCTGTGCGCCAGGGGTAGCAAGGCGCTCACTCGGCGGCAGCGAGCCCTTCTGCGAGGCACGGCGCATTAATAGCTCAGGCTCGGTGCCCTGCTCATACAGCGACTGCTTCCAGACAGCTCCGAGCGTGGGCAGAGAAAACGAGCGTCTGCCTGCAGAACAGCGTGTATACATCTCCTCTATCACACGACTTCACTTTTGATCTGCCCTTAACTAACTCGCTGCTCGAACAGCACCTGCTCCGTGTTGCACAACTTTCCGAAGGAGTATTTCCAGGATGAAAGTTAAAGCGTAAAATCCAAACGCGTGCTTGCACGGAAAAATTATTAGCACAAAAATCCCCCCAAGATGTATGTTTGGGGACTGGAGTCTCATGCTTGGATTTGTTTCCTCCCAAACAGAAAGTTTCAAATTAACCTTGAGAAACAACCTTATGCACTTACAGCCATGAAGTAGTTGGCACTTCTAACATATACAATGCTAAACACTGAAAAAAAGCTCCATCTGCCTTGTTGCTGGCCTTCCTGAACACACTTAACCTTACACTGTCTTCAAAAAGAATCAGTCAATACTTTTATTTCTTAGCCAAAGTTCTGTTGATAGCTTTCAGATAGTCCAATACACAGCAAATAAATCACAAAAGGGTTACCAAGCCAGCAAGTAGTATTTTAATGATTTAGGAGTTGTTTTTTAAATTAGACTTCTGACGCTAGAAGCAAGCACTGCTCCAGTAAAACGTACATATTCCCTGAAATGAAAGGAAAACGCTACCCCATGTGAAAATTATCACACGTCTTCATACTGAAGGTATGTCCCAGAACATGATGAATAAAAGATTTTCAGCATGTGTTATTACATCACAGTAGTACTGTATGAACACATTATGGCATAGGAATTATTCTGTATTGCTACTGCTATCGTGGATGGCATTTAAGACTATGATTTAGTATGAAATTCAACATAAACATACCTCTGGTGCAAGATACTCTGGAGTGCCACAGAAAGTCTTCATTGTTGCTCCATCCTTTATGCCTTCTTTACATAGTCCAAAGTCTGTAATTTTTATGTGTCCATCTTTATCCAGCATAAGATTTTCCAGCTGAGAAGTCCAAACGAAGCACAGCATTAGAAAAAACGTACACTGCTCCTGAGCAAGCAAGTCAATAAAAGACTGGAATTTCTGAAGATTACAGCTTTGAAACGTGTTCTCACTGGAGTCAGAACCATAGCAGCTGCCAAAGCACGCATGATGTAAATACACATTTATATCACTTTCCTTAATTCTTTAGGGAGCATTAAGTAACTAATTTGCAGTCCTTGGGTAACTGATCATATATACAGCAAGAATACAGAATGTAAACATTGTAATTATGCTTCTAAAGTATTATCATCAACAGAACACCAGATTCTTTGTGAGGAGGAATACTTACTACATTTTTTAAAAACTTCATCCCTGCTTTTACTCTAAGTGATTTTATAAAGCATTCTGTACCATTAAAGGACAGCAAATGAAGAAAGTAACTAAGTGTAAGCTTAAAGAAGCATTTGCCAAAGAGATTTTTTTCACATGAGAATCACTTCATCTACTCAGCACTTGATATTCATCCTACTCTGCACTACTAATTTCTAAAAAAGCCAACTATGTATGAAACAAAGCGCATTTTCAAAGGAATCAGGATACGAAATCGCAGCAGGAATTCCTAAGAACACTTTGAAATAGGCTGAAAACATTACGTAGCATACTCCTACTAGTATCACCTTATCCTCCCCTGAAAGCACTTCTCAGAAAATACGTTTCGTTGCTGCATTACCCTCAAGCTTGTCCCCCATCTGCTTGCCCTAAGATTTCTTGTTTGTTTCTTTTCCCAACCTGGTCACGAAACAAACAAGCAACTTGAACTTTATTCAATTTTCTAACTGCAGGCAGGTACTATGAAGATAGCGCTGCACAGCACACTGCAAGGAAGCACATCATACACAGTGTATGAATTTGCATATATCTGATAAGACCCAGTAATGAAAAGTCCAGGATTGTACTCCAGCATGTATACAGCCAGCAAGGTTTCTCTTGGAACATAAGCAGTCAGGTGAAAACAAAATCCATGCTGTTCAGTACCCCTCTGTACTCCCTGAAACATTGCTAGTGTCCTGATAGACGCGTTAGACAAGCGCTTAGATGATAAAAGTGTTTAGAAATCCTGTAAAGGCAAGACCAACAGCCGCAATAACTGTTATGTTAAAGTTCAGTCAGAAAAGGCTTTCTTACAGTCAAGGCTCATTTGCTTTTGTGACTAAGAAAGAGAAAGCCCAAACCCCAAAAGCCTGTGAAATTGTTTTTCTACGTACCTTCAAATCTCTATAAACCACATTCTTCTCTGAATGCAGGTAATCCAATGCTGAAACTATCTCAGCTCCATAAAACCGAGCCCGGTCTTCAGAAAAGACACGCTCTCTTGACAGATGGAAAAACAACTACAACAAGAACAATAATTTGTTGCATTTAGATTGCATATGTTTCTGAGTTATGTATAACACTCCTCAAGCCATCCTGCTTGGAATCCAATGTTACCTAAGAGAAAACTCCTTCCCATCCACACTCAGCTGTGCTCCCAAACGTTTTTAAAACCATCATAAAGTAAACAACCAGGCAATTATAACTCATATTCACAGATGTACGCTGATCACTAGTTTGATTGCGACACATTCTTGTACAAATAGAAAATAAAACTTCCTTTTAATTGAACTACAATTAGATATTAAAACTAGCTTAATGCATGATTTAGAGAAATGTCAATATTTCATCTTTTCCTTCTTAACATCTTAGTACCTTTTTCCTTCTTTGCTGTGTTTCTACCTCTCTCTCCGAAGTAACACGTGCTCAGAAGATTCATTAGAAAGTGTTATAAGCTGTCTGAAGAACAACTAGAAAGCAACTTATTTTTCTGAACTACTAAATGTCAGATTACAGTATGTTGCTGTCATGTAAAATAGAAACCTACACCCAAAACCTGTATTCTCTAAAAAATGGAGTGAACAAATTAGAGTCTTCATTCTTAGTATTAGTTAAAACCGCAAACAGCTCTGTTTAACTGGGACAGCTTGGATGCACTAGAAATGGAGACATGGACCCTAAGTAATGCCAAGCAGAATTAGAAGCAGGACAGGAAAATCCTAAAGCATTAAACATTACTGCATTTCCCTTACCTCCCCTCCATTGGCATACTCCATCACAAAACACAAGCGATCATGTGTCTGAAAGGAATACTTTAAAGCCTGAAACAGATTTAAACAAAAACTCAGAAGAAAGATCACAATGATAGTTATAAAAAAAACATTTTGAATATTTTTTTCAAAACACAGACAGATATAAAATGTGTATTTTAGTGGACTTTTTGTTCTTGGCTGTCATATAATACTTGCATTTTCTTGTTGCAGCTGATCTACTGCCAACTTATTTTGAGACATGTATTTAATATGTTAAAACAATCCCTTGCAGAAGCTATTAGCAATGCGTACAATGCTCTGAAACAAAGTCCTGACCCATTACAATGGCACAAAACATACTGACAGTGGCACTGAACTATCCTCCCCAGGCCACAAGCTCCCACAGTCTGATCTCGCAGGCAGGAGGCCACAACCAAAAAAACCCCAAAAGCACAAGGTTCTGCCACACTGGCTGCAAGCCTGCTTGTCTGAAACAAGTGACCTTACAAGCACCAGCCCCCTGGTCTCTGCCCCACTCGCTGCAACTGCTTGCTGTTGACAGCCTGCCAGGGGATTGAGCAATGCTGTCAATATCCATTTGTGAGCAATTCACAAAACCAGACCAGACAGAGGGTGTGATGGAGTGTCACAAGGTGCCTTTGTACAGCCCTGTCATGTGTATTCCTGCAGCAAGAGTAACACCAGCTTGTTTGCCATGGTCTTAAGTTTCTTGGTCATATCCCAGTCTGACAGCTGACTTAAGACAGCCCTTGGTTTGGATATTTGAGTTTACGAAAGCATTAAGAAAATACCACACATTAAATCATTATCTTCATTATTACGGAAAGCATTTTTAAAGCTGATGTGGTTTTGCAAAGAAAGGGACGATCAGGTTTTAGGCCTGTCAACAAACATTTACCGATTATACCCAATTCAGCCAATCTTTACTTCCAGAGGCCACACTTAAAAGGTCTAAATTCCAGTTAAACCCTTGTGTACCTGGAAAAAGGAGACCACCAGGACACTATACAGGTCTCTTAGGGGGCTGAAGCTGTTGGAAACGATTCAGAACCAACTTGTAATGAACGCTACAAGCAAAATCTTGAGGTAGAACTTGGGTATCTGAAGTCAACCCGGAGAGCCTGCTGGTGCTGGAGGTCTAAACTGAGGCTATGCTTTCATTTTACAGTTAGCCAATCTAAAAGGAAAGCACTGAATGAGGCATGGTCTTGCTCTCCTCTGTTCTACCTCCCAGTATGCTCCCATCACTACACTTTAAGCTGCTTCTGGGAACAGTAAAAGAAATTTTTAAAAAAGATTTGTTCCCTCCCCCCCCCCCCCCCGCTGAACTCATTTGTCACAAGGTCAGGGTCACCCTGATCTCTGCCTCAAAGAGGACGCCAAGCATTTGGAGGCCAGGGAAAGCAAATACTTCTCTCGAGAGATGGCAAACCGTTACATGGGTGAGCCATAAAATCAAACCACACCGAGACACTACAAGAAATCTCTGATTTCAAGAGGTGCTTAAGACCTGCTCTGCAAGAATGAGAAGACTCAGAAAAGCATTTTAATTTGTGCTTCCCAAAAATGGAAGCACAGAAAAATACACATCCACTCCAAAAACACAGATCTCAGATGCATTATGTAAATAACAAAAAATAAGGAAAGTCTTGGTTGTCACGATGTCAAGTTCCACTCAACAGAGGGAAAAATACGTACTGTTAGGAACGGATGCCGCGAGTTCTGCAAAACACGGTTTTCTGTCAGCGTGTGTGCTACTTCATCCTGAAACACAATCAGAAGGAAATCACCCAAGTGATTCCCCAGATTAGGGGATGCATTTCAAGCAATTATTTAGAAGTGCTCAGAGCATCCTTGCTATTCCTTTCCAGAAGGCTGTACATATTTCCAAGTTTCCCATCCACTCACCTTTGCTACAATAACTTCCTTCTTCAGAATTTTCATGGCATAATACCGTCCGGTTGCTTTTTCTTTAACTAAAATGACCTTTCCAAAAGTGCCTTTTCCCAGTAGCTTAAGGTATTCAAATTCATTCATGGTCTGTTAATGATACAGATAAACAAGAACTGAATTACATTAACTACCAACAAGTGTATCAGACTAGAATTTCTCATTCATGGGAGAATACTATGCATTTTTATATTTTTTTTTTTTAACCCTTTTACTTAGTAGAATTCAAGAGCAGAAATGATTCTGCCATAAAAATGAGTACCAGTACGCTTCCCAAAGATAATCAATCAAACTATTTAGGGAAAACCATAAACCATTCACTAACAGAACACTCATTCACAAGACTCACTCAACGCTCAATTGTGCTAATACCACTCAATGTATTATCATCAGAGACATTTTGACAACTTTGCCAGTGCAGAGGTTCACTAAAAGTTGTATGTTGCTCTGAATCTAGGGACTGAATCCATCCTTTTTCTGATGTTCCCCACCTCTCTAGGGGATCAACTTTCTTGTGGTTCAATGAATGGCACCAAAACCCACAGAGAAAACAACTGCTTCATGGATTAGCTACTCTCTCTTACTTGTTTTGCTGTTAGGGAAAATGCTGGGGAAATTGGAATGTGCTGCAGGCCATGGACAGTCTCTCTCTTACAGTACCAACGACCATTGCCAACACAGCAGTAACAGGACTTGAACAGCCAAAGGCTACTGCAGCCTCTGTTGGGGAAACTTCCAAGATGCTCTCAATAGCAAATTTACTCCATATTCTTCCCTACAGCTGGCTGAGGAGACTTGCTGTTAATTGTTCAATACAGTTGATGTCAGGACCCCAATAATCACTTTGATTATCCTCACTAAAATGCCCAGGGAGAGACAGTCACTGTCTCAAAAGAATGTGCCTCAGAAATCTGACCAAGGAGGTGGTGGTTCTTGCATTTCTATTAGGAACCACTCTGCAAGAGTAGTATCTGCTCGGTCACGGACACAGAAGGCTAATGGCAGCTACAACTTACAGTGACACGTAAGTAGCCACCCACATCAGTCTAAAGCCAACAGTATGACACAAGGCTGGCAGACATACTTAGCAATCACATAATGACTTATTTTCTTTAAAAATTTCAACAGTTTTTCCAAAACTGAAGCAAAATTATGAAAGGAAATGGAAATGTTAATAGTGAGATAAAATAGTGAGATTGGAAAGCCAAATAGGAGGCAATGAGACGACAGAACTAAAGGAAGGGAAGTTGAAGAGACTGAAAGGAGATACCTAAAAGGGCAGAGATCTATACTGGCACACATTCCTCTTACACAAGGCCATTCAGTCAATGCTGTGCGCAATGCAAAAACCCAAGCTGCAGGAACACTATGGACAGACACCCCAGCGGCTGTCTGGGATTAGGCCTAGGTCCTTAATCCAGAGCAATGAAATCCCCTGGCCCCACCTCAAGCCCTGCAAATTCACTCGTGCATCTTTGCACTAGCCTATGACGACACAGCAGACAGAAATAGAGGTTACACAGACTCAAGGTCCAGCAGGAAATATGATTTCATTGTCTGTACTGCAGGAAATTAAGCAAACTGCTCCCAGACCTGAGCTGGCCTTGGAAATCCTGCAGTGTATCTGAGTTGAGAACTCCTGTGGATCCAACCAGGCTTTGACCCATACCTGCTCACCTCAGACAACCTTTTCATCCAGAAGCCACAACTACAACAACTGTGTAATTGTTAGGGGAACAGAAAGGCCTGGATGGCTGCTTCTTGTCTACATTCGAGATCTGAAATTTAGCGTTTTTCCTGCCACGTTCACTTACCACTTTGTGTTTTGGTTTTGTCATAGAAACCTCCATTTCTTCAGCACCTGAATTATCACTGGGAGAGCCGGATCTAAAATCCATCATCTCTTCCTCCTGTTTCTTGAGGCTGTCTGCTACAGTTTGGATGGCTTTCGTCCATTCTTCCCTGGCAAAATATAAGCAATGACATTTGTTACTTGTATCTTCATATTACTGTCTGCCATAGCAAGTGCCTCTGAGGAAAACAGAGCAACCAATGCTCTAAAATGATCCCATGCCACAAACACTGCATTTTGTGTGTTTTCAAGCACTACAAAAATACATTCTAAGAGCACTTTTAGCCTACATCTTTATTAATCACACTAGAAACCAGACAACTGAGGTCCCCACAGTCCATACACAACATAAGGCTCTGCAGCAATTTCTAATACCCAGTCAGTCATCAGGTCAAGATGTGACCTAGTGATACAGAGATTTACATAACAAATGCAGACTCGCCAAGACCAAAAAGCAAACGGCTCCCATGCAGCACAAAGCAATTAAACACAGTTTTTCCATTCCTATGGTGCACTGGAAACACATATATCTAACTGCTGGGGGCACTACGCCACCTCTTCACACTCGTATCCCAAATTTTAATGGCAAGAAATGCCCTAGGACAAGTTTTTAAAGCCTGGGATACTTAGGTAATTCATCTCTTGCAGAGATGCTGCCAGAGCTGCAGCAGTTCTTGTGTAAAGCTTACCAGAACATCAGCAAGAGCAGCAACATTTTATCTAAGGCATAGGTTTTGGTTATAAGAAAGTTTCCACGGTTGTTTCAGCAACGGGTGCTCTAATACCAACCCCTTTGAATTCTATGCAGACCCCTTCCACTCCACTGAATTTGGGGAAATTTCACACCTTTGGAAACTACTGAAGTGAAAGTTCTTGGCCTTCATCTTATTTCACTGCTAATTTATTGAACATAAAACATGCAACTCCATGTCTTACAGGTTTTGGGGAAGAGTTTTAAGGCATACAGGGGCTGAACAAATGTGGATTTACTGCATTTTACAGTCTGTAAAATACTCTGCGACTACAGCAGGAACACAAGCAGCCAAAGCTGAACAACTCCACGCACAATCTGCAACATACTGAAGAAGCCACGCCATCCTAATCAGCATCAAACTTTTCACTGGTACTTTGAAATTATACAGTGAAGCATCAGCTTAAGAAAATAAAATCATATCTGAACATCTGAATTGCAGTTTGTGTTGGGTGCAAAATAGAGAAACATTCCACCAAGGAAGCAAAGTCCATGGGAAAAAATACCTGACACAGTATTCTAATAAAAGCTCCACCAATTACACATAAGGTCTTTTATGTCCTGTGCAGTTTTTATTTTGGATTATGCCCAACTGAAGCAGTATTCATTTCTATATTACAGATACGGAAGATATCTAAGGAAGATTAGCTCCATATTATCTCCAAAAGAGGAAAAAGACAGCTGAATTACCATTTGGGGGTTAAGAAAAAAACAAATCGCCTATTCACTTTCTTCAGCTAACATTCACCTGTACCATCTGCTTCAAAAGGCTGGTCTTCATACGCTATCCAGTTCTGTCTTGGGACAGCAAGGTAATGCTGAAGGTAGGAATAGTTTCCAAATGTTCTCCTGTGCTTCTAGCAGAAACTTCTTTCATTCAACATCACAAGCACATTCGTTTATTTACTAGTCAGTTTTATTATTCAAAACCATTACAGAAAGCCAAAGGCTACCTCCACATCTGTTTCAAGATTTATTGCTGACTTGGTTGAGATCATGGCCCTCCTGAGGTACACAGATCTCTGATTTCTGGGATACCAGAATTTCACCCTCAGCTTTTACATCTCAAGTGTGTACAACAGAGGTGACTAACACTCCAAGCCCTGAAGCGTCACAAAGCTGACTTAATTGGCTAGGAGGGAACAAAACAAGACGAAAACACAATCCTCCCCCAAGTGGAAACTGTTATTCACTCATTTTAGGGTCACTGACTGCAAAGCTACTAAAGGAAACAAGGACCAGTTTATTTTTCGTTGCTTTAATTTGATTTCACCCGCTTCTGAACACTGTAATAGAATCAAAAGCAATAAATAGGAACCGTCTAACTCAGCGCACATACAGCCTATAATAGAAAAAAGCAAAGAATATTAAGTAGAATTTGCTGATCTTAAAAACAAACACGTGCCAGTATCATACATAGGGAGGACCAGGGTTTTAAAATACCCCTTCCCCTAGGGCAATGATACTGGAATAATTTAAGTTCAGTTCCTGAAGAGCAAGTAAATATTTAAATACGCTGTAGTTGTAGAGTAGCTGTGCTGGAAAACTCTTCTCTCAGGAGGTAAGAGATCAATTCTCCAATGATGAGAGCACAGGATGCGTGCTCTCAGCTTTGCTTCCTAACAGCTGAAACAGAAATCTGCACCTGCAGCAGATAACTATCACCTTTATTATCTAATTTGCATAAAACATTAGCAATCAGCAGTGATACTACTGACTTTTTTCCTTTAAAAACAAGGTGTCTAAAAAGACTATAAAAGGTCAGCATTTTGATACAACTCAATTTTGCCTGAATCTCTTTCACTTGTGCTCGTCCTTCCAGAAACTCCCAGGTCAGAAACCCTTTATTTCACATAGCAGAAAATTTCCAGTGAGAAATGAAGCCTAACTTTCCAGAAATAACTACCTGTGTGCTGGTACAGACACGCACCTGTGCTTTTTGGATACCCAAACCAACAACATTTCATTTACAGATACCGTTCAAAATCCACTCCCTGAGAAGTCAACCTCCCTTTAAGGTACCTTTTTTTACTGGAACATGCACTAAAACTGGGACACTCAAAAATTATTTGTCACTTTTCAGTCTAGACGTACATCACCTGGTAAGTAAGAGCTTGAGCAAAGGGCTTGCTATTAATGCTGAACACTTGCATCTGCTTTTGTGAGTAGTTTATGTATTAAATATGAATGAAACATACCGCTCCTCTGGAGTCTCCACATGAAATGTTCTTTCAATTACTGTGGTCCACTGGAGGCATCTAATGATAAATGTGTTTGGTTTAGGTCGTTCTGTCTTCATCAGCTGGCACTCTACCACAATCAAGGAAGAAAGAGTCATGATACATAAGCAGGTTTAAATAATCATTTGTCTTTATTCTTATCTAGCAAACTGTTGCAATTAATCAGCCATAGAAATCTCTGTAAGTACTTCTTTAGACGACGTGAAACAATTTACTGTGCTGATGAAACCAATAAATAGCTTAAGAGATAGTCATCTAAGCAGCACCGAAATCAAATTCTGCTTAGAAAGGGTCCACGTTCGGTCGGCCAGAGAGGTAAGTGGAAATGTGATGGGATGATACAGAAGCCATTCAGGCTCAGGTCCGATGCTCCAAAGGTCACCCAGAGCAGAACACATGGGCAAAGTCAGCTGATACTGCGGCTATTACAGCCACTGAAATTAAAGCCAAGCCTCTACGATCCCTCCCTTCGACTTTCCTGTCATAAAATCCCGTCCTCAGCTCTCAAGGAGTTGCTGGAGAGCGCATTTGGTCATTTTTCAGGGACCTGACGAAGATTAGACTCTGGCGGAAAGCATTTCCAGCCCTCAAACACTAGAGGGAACATCAAACTGCAGAGGCACACCCCAGAAAAGACCCCATCCCAAACCCCGCCGGGACAGCTGCCACTCGGATGCCAGATGGACACGCAGCCAACAGTCCACAGCCCTGCCAGTAAACACCACCTAAAAACTCCATGGAGACGTGGCCACATTCAAAAATACCACCTTCTTCGTAAAAAAAATACTCTCAAGAGGAGAGCATGAATTTTGTTTTTAGGAAAAAATATCACACCTACTGTTTTAAGCTTCACAGGGTAAGATGAGCAACTATCCTTCAAATCTTGGCCTGAACCACGCACCCGATAAAGGGTACGCTAGCTATAGAGCAACCAAAACAACACCCTGAAGTCAATGAAGTGATAACAGGAGCCAAACCATCACATTTCCCAGAAATATAGTAATAGAAACTCCAATGCTAATTAAACAGCTCCTGCTAAAGCAAACTCAAAACAGTGAGTGGAGGAGGAAAAAAAAAAAGGAGGGAGAACCATTCTTCCATTAAACTCTCTTCCTTGCAGCTACCGAACCCAGAAGTTCACCGTTATTTGGCCTTCAGGTTCCAAATCAACTTCCAACCAAAGAAAGAGGCACTATAAAGACAAGGAGAAATTCCTGCTTGCTCCTAGAGCTACGAGCATGCTCCACCTTTAGCAATATGCAGTCAAGGACAGAATCTCTCTGGAACAACAGCCCGCATTAGTAAGGCTACACTGGTATCGTGAGGTTTATTTTACTATTGTGAAAATGTAGAGTGCTCAGTTTTAAATTCAAGCTCTTAATTAGCACCAAGATAAAATATTTACTGCCGGTGTTTTTGGGTGCTGTATTTTTGGCAATATATTTCATGCCTCATTTGCTGCTGGAGTTACAAGCTTTACAATGAGTAACTTTGCATTTTTCATGACAAGAAAATCTAATTTTTCTTTAATAGCACGCTGAGGTTACACCGCATCCTACTAAAGCACCGCAATTAGATAAGAGAAAGTTTATTAATGAGTCATGAAAAGGTTTTAGTGTGATAAACGGCACTCCTTTATTCACCGAGATTAAAGAACCTCCACAATTCGAGGCGGCCGTGCCTTCGCAGCGCTGCGTCCCAGCAGCCTCCATCCTCCTTTGCAGAACGGCAATTAATGCTGAGCACAACTGCAGGAGCTGGCACACACCAGTAAGCCCACTTCTGAGAAATTTAACTCAAGAGATCTCATTCCTGCTTCAAGACCTGCCACCTTAGCCTAGCTGCTCTTCATTTTTTTTGTTATATCTCCCACTTTTGCCTGCCTGCCTAACACAATTGGATTACGGCTGGGGTTGTCCTCTGTGAACCTGCACAATGCAGCCACAACAGATACTGAATGTGGCTGAAGACTCACATACAGAAGAAAATGAGGCTATTCCTAATCTTCTGCAACCCCAGAACTGTTCCCCTTTACTTATCCAGCAGTGCAACACTACGAAGAAATAAACAGAGAGGTTTTGTTTACTTTTTTAAAGCAGCCTCTAGCTGCACATTTCGTACCTCAGAATAAATACTCTGAAGTAGCAGTATAGATATTTGAACCAATCACGAGCTCCAAACTTTAACCATTTAATTTCAGCAAAATAGACCACAGGAGGCATTTTCTGTCACGGAAGGGGACCAAATAAATATCACCGCTTTTCCCCTAAATCAGCACTGTCCATCGATATTTGTTAAGCTTGCTGATCCAGCAATCTTTAAGGCATACAGCAAGACGAATAATAGAGATTTGTCAGTTAATAACCACTATAATTCAAGTATGTCACATAGAAGTGTTTTGTTTAGTGAACAATATGCTGTCTAATTACCCTGCTCAATCATAACAGCACATATGAAGAAATACAGAAGGCTTTATTTTTGACTTGCCTTACCAAAGTGCTGTACCACTCAGGTTTCAAAAGTTTGAAGCTACCACATTGTTGTACATGGGGAGAACCAGCTTTTATCAATGAAACAAAGAAGCAGGGGGTTTCTTCTTTTACAACTGACTCTGAACTCTTTCCTGTAGCTGGAAAGCTAATGCACCACCAAACTTGTCTCTTACCATCACGTACAGCAACATGCACCGCTACAGCAGGGTGCAACAACAGACCTGGCATTACATTAAGTCTGATTCATGGCACGTTTGGGGGTATCGTTTGGGGCATAAAAACACGTCAGATACAGGCTGATGGTCACTTACCCACTTTGAAGACAGTTTTTCCTGTCAAACAGGCCAACATATGTATTCTCCTTTTGCAACACAGTAAGTACTATAAACAGCAGCCTGTTAAAAATGATTTAAATTGCTCTAAAGAACCTCTTGATTCTTTCCTGGCGTTTGGTCTTTTAAAGTAGGACAGAGAAATTGTTCCTAACGGGAATAGACACCAAGGCATTCAAATGTAAATTACCATTTTGTATTTGAAAGACACTTAGTATTATCCCAGTGACTTTCTAAAATGTCACAATATTTGCTTCCCCAGCACTTAAGCTAAAAGGCAGATTACTTGTGATGAAAGTGTCAAACTCTGCTCCCTATATAATGACATCACACTTTAAACCAATAATGTCAAGAATCCTTCCCATTCCTGCTTTGGTTTCCTTAAAGAAGGAGATGAAAAGGAAGAAAAGGCCAATCCAGGAAAAAAAAAAGGATGAATAAATAAAACTTTGGAAAGTGGAGCAGGAATACCATGTTGAGGTGCTCCCTTTCTGCAGGCACCACCGAACAGATTACCTCCCAGACAGCTCAGCATGGCAAAAGTGAGGACCTGGGAGCCCTGAGTTAGAGACCCGGACTAGGGCAGCCTGAATAACAGGAGACACCGAAAATCTGCCCTATGATCTGGTCGTCCTGTGCCCTGCGATAAACGCCTGACTACAGACACGCAGCCCTGTCCCAAAAGGAGGGCTCCTTGTTGAGCAATTATGTTTTCGGCTGTACAACAAAACCACCGCAGTCCGCCCTCCTTTTGGACAGCCAGAGGAATAATCCCTTCTTTCTAACAGGAACAGCCACTCTCTCCGTGTTGTTTTTCACTATATACTGCTCTTCTCAGCTATACGGTTTTAAGGGCTTATAACCTAATGGGCAAACATACACGATAATCTGAGATTACAATCAGTATGAAGGCTACTTATCCAAGAGATTTACAGCACAGGCTCTATCAGTTATTTATCTGCTGGTGACTCTGGAGCATAACTAACTAGTTAGGTACAGGCTTTTTATTCCTTCTGCCTCAGTAGTGGTGGAGTAAGGAACACGAACACAAATACGACTCAAAAAAATCACAGTTAAGTGCTAGGCACCATCTTTGAGAAGTTTGAAAAAAATCACCAATAGGTAACTTCCAGGGAAAATAAACTCCTTAAACGTATCACTGAACTATAACCATATATACATGGCTATTTTAAACTGGAAATTAGGTGGAGAAAAAAGAATTAAAAAGTAAGAGTCTCTCTTTACCACGGGGGTCCTATAAACAGGTTTTCAAAGACATATGATCAAAACCCTCTCAGATTGAAAGGATAGGGCTTAAGACAAAGAAGAGACTACTATATGATTGTCAAACACATGAAAAAATCCTATAAAAGGAAAGTACATTCTGTATTTATTGCTACTACTTTTTTCCATACCTGTTAAGGGAAAAGACAGAGCATCATTAGCTAATGTTACTGTCCTTCATTGAATATTCCCTACCTCTCACGGATAGCATCTCACTTAATATGAATTTTACATTGCAAATGAAGAGTCCCCTAGTAATGGGGAAAAAAAAAAAAAAAAGAAATAAACTTTTACTTGCAAACCTAGAGAAAGCCTACATTATTTTACAGCATAAGAGGGTAAAAATTTTAATCAGAAACATGGAACCACTTCCAAAGAACAGACTGACAGAGACAGCCTGCCATCTCATTAAAAAAAAAAAAAATCTAGTTCACTAATTAACAAAAAAGTCAGGGCTATCATGGTCACATTAAAAAAAAAGAAAGGAAAAGGAAGATTTTTTACAAAGCATTTAAGCTAAATCCCCTCCCACTTTCACTAGCAGAGCCTTCTACAGTGCGAACAGGGCGATGCTGCTCTGGCCTGAGCGCTCCTCCAGAGCTCACTCCTCTCGTGCTAACCCGACAAGTTAACTCAAATGAAAGTACGAGGCAAGCAGGTTCAAAGGGAAAAGCCGTGCTGCAAAACAAACCCAAGTGATACAAGCGTGGCGGGTACCGAGGAGGGAACCGCAGCGCATCGGATGCTACCAGCGCTGCGTGCCAGTACCTATATGAAGAATTAAATCCTGGTGAGGCAACAGCTGCTTCAGTGAGGGCAAAACCACAAGACTGACTTCTAGCAAGGAGGCCTTCCCCACAAGCATCGAGGCTTCCCAACCTGCTGCTGGCTCACCAGATAAGAAGCACTGCTAAGAGCATCCCTCCACCTCCCACCCTCCCCACGCCCCCCCTTATGGGGGCTACACCTGATTGCATTGGCATGTGTCTCGTCCTTTTTGACAATGCTCTGATACCATGGAAACAAACGTGTTTATACATAAATGCCAAGACTGACAGGCTCAATTTGCCAAAAAAAGCAACATATCCCTGTTGTGAAAACCAATTTAAGTTAACTCTTTCTGAAAGCAACTTGGACATAGAGAAGGCAACCGACGCATCCTTTTTTTATTCCTTAGCAGTGAGCTGCAGTAAATGATTATCGGAAGAAACAGAGCAGCAACAGAATGGAAGTGTCCTGCAAAAAAGTGCGTTTGTTAAAAGCCTCTGGCTACAGACCAAGTGCCGAATTAATGTATGAATTAATAGCATTCTGCTGCCTTTCTTTACCTTCTTGATCCATAAGGAGATACCAGTCTAAGGAGTAAAGTACCGTGTCATTACTGAGCAGACAATATAAGGCAACTCTCTAAATGAGACAAAAATCCCCAAAGCACTGCTGGCATTCTGCACTGAAGCACCAGGCAACAGCATGCCCGTGATTTTTTCCCATCATCAGTCAGAACAGATATGTGTCGCTACCGGGGAAAAATGAACATTTACATTAATTCCTAGCCCTGTCTGGCCCTCTCCCATGTCCAAGGTGTTCTAAAATAAATCTTCTGAAAGGTCATCCACGAAGATGAACCCCGTGCATTTCAAGCTACCGTGTGACAAAAAGGGAAAGCCCTCTACCCTTCCCTCTGCCCAACTTCACTTCCACTAGTCATCAGAAACAGATCACTGTTAATAACAGGTGCCACAATGATCTATTTTTAAGTGGTGGAACGAGACACAGGCAGATCATGAGACAGGAAAGATTAAGAACAGGAGAAAATAAAAGCTGGAAGTATACAGAGAAAGGTTAAAAACATGAGTAAGAAAAGGAAATTATCCTCAGGTTCTTCTATCACATCCTGTGCTGTGGCACCTGAGCAAATTCGGAAATGTTTGCATAGGACAGAGTGCAGAGGTTAGGAGATGTTATTATTTCCAAACCCTTTTGTTGGCTCTAATAAAAGAAATATGGTTTTGTTTTCAAGATTAAGAAAAACTGAGTAGGTTTTATTAAAACCAGTGCTTATTCCATGTTCTCTTATGCTAACAATCAAGTAACTTTGATCTATGTTAATGCCACATGCACCCAGACCTGGTGGCAGAACATAGGATGAAATACTTCAGCTGTGCCTGCCTGCCAAGTACCACTCACTTGGGTTAATTTTCACTTTCAAGCAACCTGCTGAATATCAGACATACAAACCATTAACCAATAAACCTGTTTGATTCCATAACCAGAGAGAGTACATCAGTAGAAAACTGAAAAAAAGCAGAGCATCAAACCTACAGATCATATTCATTACTAAGAAATGTGTATTTTGTTGCTGTTGTTTTTGTTTTGTTTTTATCTGAAACACGTTTAGTGTTTAGATATATTAGTCTGGGCAGACTTGAACGTTACCGATGCAGATTCCCAGTGACTGCAAGAAGACACCAACCCCCCAACTGGATGAGGGAGCATGTAAAAAGCACTTACGAGCTACCGAGAAGTTATTTAAAGGCGATTCCCGCTGGTCGACATCCTGCGGCCGCTCCTTGTAGCCAATGAACGTGCCATCGTTCTTCAAAAGAAAGTACCGCGGCCTCCATGTTTTTATGTATTCTCCTAGAAAAAGGATGGGAAAAGGGAGAGATCATCAGAAAACGCCCCAAAACACTGACTCGCCAATATATGCATTTTTAATATTGAAACTAACTCCTGACATAGCAGCAGCTTTAAGAACATTCAGTTCATTCTGATACAAACAGTGGAAAAACACAGGCACTGAGTCAGACATTGTTAGCGATGCTAACCATAAGAATGGGACTTCATAAAAGGTAAACAGCTATGTTTTGTTCTTCTATCTATTCCTCTTTCCATTCAAATTCTGCAACATCTGCCTTAAATGCATTTTAAATTTTAAAAAAATCAGAGCAGATGTCCTATGTATTATTTTTGCTATTGTCATTTTTCATAGTGACAAGTGGAGAAATTTTTTTCATTTACATTTTGCAGCGCAAGTATTTTAAACAATGGGTAATTTACTAATTAGTCAACTGCTTTATCAAACCAACAGTCACTTTTCGAACATAAAAAGATAATTCTCTGCTTAAGTTACATAACATCACTCACTCCTCTCACAACATCTCAAGCATGAAACATGAGACGATATATCACAATATGAAGGGGGAAAACACGGGATGATGTATAGCCACCACGAAGAAGAAAACAAACATCTATTCAGAAATATTCTCCACCTTGCTTTTTCAGAGAACACATCCCTTGATCGCACCACGCTACTGCTCATCTGAGTAACACAGCGCAGGTACCGGGCGCGTGACTACTGCAGCCATGCTCTAAATCTCCAGCAGTACAAGAAAAAAAAAGTTGATAGAAACTTCAGTTACGCTTATTGGAGTTACTCGACTGGGCTTCAGGGATGGAAGACTGGGGTTCTACCTGTCTCACTTCTGGGTGACTTTGTCAATGTGCCTCAGTTTCCCTTTTCTGGTGATCTCCAGGTCCCTAGGTCCTGCAGTGACATTTCTATTTGGCTGAATAAAAGAAGCCTCGCTCGAGGTGCTGCCCAAATCAGGGCACCGGCCACACTTCAACTTCACCCATCCCCACCAACAACTGATTTAAAGAGAGGTGTCCACTGCAGAAACCACCCATAGCTGGGCACCAGCTACACCCTCCTCCCTCCAGCGTGGTTTGTTGCTTGTTTGTTTGATCAACATGGGGAAGAGGACGAGGGAGCAGGCTAGAAACCAAGCGTCTTTCAGGTCTGCAGCAGGAGCAGGTCTGAACACCGCACGGGACTGCGCTGGGAGGGCTGGTGCCCAGCGCCCACTGCCTCACCTGCCGCCAGCCTTTCAAATGGCTGCCAAGAGCGGGGAGAAGAAAAGGCTCCCAAGGTTTGCTGGCCACAGCAACCTTCTGCTGCTCGTCCCCTTCTCCCAAGCCCCGCTCACACCTCCTTTTCCTGCTGCTCGCGTTCCTCCCTCCGCAGGTAATTTCTCTCCGGGTGCCGTGTGCGCTGCCCCGGGAACTCCCCTGCAGCTGCTCCTCTCCCCGCAGACCTCCCCTCCTTCTGGGGCGCAGTTTCAACCCGTTTCGTGCCAGCTGTGCAACTTCTCCCTTCAGCCTCACACTTGTGTCTGCAGCACGCAGGGTCACGCACAGCCCCAGCATCCACAGCACACACCCCCGGCTATTGCTTCCGCCTGCCTAGCCCATTGCTGGGCTTTTA
Organism: Cygnus olor; assembly: GCF_009769625.2. Lineage (NCBI taxonomy): Eukaryota > Metazoa > Chordata > Aves > Anseriformes > Anatidae > Cygnus > Cygnus olor. The sequence continues at coordinate 9,277,188 of NC_049173.1, read as the reverse complement.
ACTTTCTACTCTAAAGCAAGAAGCTAAGAGTTACCGAGTTACCCTTCAAATAACATCCATTTGCTCTGATAAAACAGAGCAGTGCAATGACACAGGCGAGGAAGACGAGAATAAAAGCAACGAGCCCAAACCCACACAGTCTTTCTTCTAAAGATGCCTGTTGCAGCTGCAAGTGTTATGCTGACCTAGAAGAGCTTGACAGAAATGTCACCGTCACTTCAGGAATTTCAGAAGGACTCACCTATAGCATGTCACGGCATTTATAGGCAAGGCAGTAAATGTAGAAGGTTTTGTTGTCGTCTTCATAATTCTGACCTTAATTAAAAGCTGAAAACTTTCTGGGATCAGCAGGAGATTATGAAGCCTTTCACGTTTAAATTATCAGTCCAACTCAGCCCAGATCAGGGAGATTGGAGTAATCTCATTACTATTACACCACAGATGTAACTACAGGGATAAGAAAACCCACAGCGTGCTCAGCCCGGCACTTACCGGGGAGGTTTGCCAGGTAGGCAGGTGTCGGGACTATCGCCGGTTTGGAACACACTGCCGCATACCCGATGCGTTGGCATTTTCTTCTCTTGCACTAAACCAACCCAGCAGAGCTAGGAACCAGCTTCCTTTCCCTTCTCATACCTGCATTTATGACTAAATATTGGATGGAAACAACTGAAGAGGGGCAAGTTGGAGAGTCTCGCCTCATCTATGCTACATCTTCCCAATCAGTATTTACAGAGGAGATATTTTTTTCAGATACTCTGGAAATATCTGACCATTTTCAGTGAAGCATGCATAATTTTAAACAAAACAACACTCCACTGTCACAAGGGGCTCCTCGCACCTCCTCTCCTTCATCCTATTTTATGTTTTATTAGAGGCTTTTCTTTGGCTCTTATACTCTCTTGCAGCTTTATTCCACTGATCTGTTTGTGTTGAAAAATACATCATCTAACAGAATTAATCACATAGTCCTTAAAATGGTTCATTCCATACACACACACACGGAATACATATGCACGCACACTGCATCATCCTCCGCACTCGCTCTTCTCTTCACTAGTTATCATTTAGCACTCGCTCCTTCTGCATGCGAGACCAGTGATTTCGTTACCATTTTACAAGGATCACTCTACTCAGACCTTCACTTACTTTAGCTGGTTCTGGTTCCTGATCCACCTTTTTAATTTGCAAATAAGTAACAGAGTTTTAAACTTCCTTTTCCATGTTTGGAGCTTTATGAGTCTGGTAACATGGCAAGCTTACCCGTTATTGATTATTGCTCTTGCCAAGGACAGTGTGAGGCACACTGCAGCATCTGCAGCATACATTTTATTATATAACACTGAGGTTATGCTTCTGCATCTTGCAGCAAAGTGGCATGACACTGCCTTGTTTGCGATATCGCAGTCAGGTTGGTTATCCGTAAGCCTAATCTTTTATTCAAGCCTGAGCAAACTCTCATTCTTCTCCAGAAGTTCTGAAACGCAGACTCACCAAGAAGTCATCCAGAAGAAGTATGAAGTGCATATTCCTAAGAAACTGGATTACGTTCCTACGATTACCTAAACCATTATAAACACTATAAACTATCTGGAACCTATGAGAAGGATCAAGTTGTTTGTGGTAGCCATTACAAGCATTTTAAGCACAAAACAAGTTTGTCGATACAGACAAAAATAATTGCGTGCAACTGCTGTGGCAAAGCTGATTGAAAAACGTTAACACCTTTTCCTTCCTCTGATATACTCAATAAGCTGCCATGCCTGAAGAGTGAACTGAACTGTTTCAATTCTTGCCCTGTGATTTTTGTTCCTGTTGAGGCTTTGTTTTTAAGGACCATAAGCAAGAAGTTGCTTGAAGTCACCGATACTGTTAGTTACGTAGTCTTTCTAGAAGAAATGTACCAAGTACAGTAAACGCAAGCATGTGTGGCAGATGCTATTAGACAACACTTAAAATAATAATAATAACGATCCACCATGGAAAAGTGAACGATTTACAAAGCAAAACATTTTTTCCTCTGTGATTCATTGCTTGTGTAATGCCCTGGCAGAGCCTTCTTTGTTTTCAGTAACAGAACGCTAACACTGCAGACAGAAGAGCAAAAGCATGGGTTATAAATCCTCCATATAAAATCCTGAAATCAAATAGACTCCTCTATAACTTGCTGCCTTTATTATTTAAAATCTTTATGTACCATTCTGTTTACTCAAAGCAATTTTCAAGTTGCAAAGATTCCCAAACTGTACATAGCTGCAAATACACACGAAGATTGCTATAGACCGATTTCGCTTTATTGCTTTGTGTCTGCCCCCACACACTGCACATTAAAATACTTAATACACACTTAGAATGTAAATCCATCTCATGCCAAAAAAAACTCTCCACAGTAACACACGCTGCAGAGCACCCTTATGCCTGCATATTTTGGAAAGTTAAGCACAAAACTCTTCTGGTTCATGAAAAGTTAATTCTACCGAGGATTTACAATACTGCGGGGTTAGGTTATTTTCCTCTCCTCTCCCCAACAGTATCTCACCGAATCTGGAGCTGTCTACCACTGATAGAGTGTCTAACATCAGAAACAGCTGCCACTCCCTGGGAAGCTTACGGGGTAAGTGGAGAATAATGAGCAGCAAGCACCAGCAGAACAAAAGAAAATCCATCTTTATTTACCAACTGCTGCATGCTTGTTGCTGCATCAAGCTCATTCAAAGCCAGCACCACACCCTTTAATTCAGAACAGACTATATTTAAGACGACTCTGCTTATTTTTTTAATCAACTCATACATACCGATGGTTTAAAAAAAAAATCATTAGGTTAACCGAGTCAGCATCCAATGATGTCCCTGATACTTACAGGAGTGCTGGACCAACTGTTAACTTTCCTATGCCCCAAAGTCACCAGAACAAGCCCAGCAGCGCGGAGCGAAAATGAGGTCTCGGTTATATTAAACGCGCTCCGTCGGCTACCGCAAATCTATGGGTAAATAACGCGTTATGCTTTCTGCTTTGAGCATCAGAAGCGGCATCGTTAATTACAATTAAAGTTAGCACTCAAAATATTACAGCGCTTAAGTTATGCAAGCCTCCGGTACGTTCCCACACGCTCCGAGGACACGCTCCGTGCCTCGATTGTGCGGCACTCAGCCATCCGAGCGAGACACCGAAGTTATGCCAACTGCAGCGCTAATGTGCCACTGGTCAAAGGCAGAGTGACTCATTTCTAGAACTTCAATGGCAGCGAAAAGTGGTCTGCATCCTGTCTGCCTAATAAGGCTTCGGCGAAACAGATGCCAGCTTCCTTCAAGACGCGAAGCTTTCGGAAGCTGCCATCTCATGCGCGCTGGCACGTCTGGAGAGCGGAGCGCGGACTTGCAGTTAGTTTCTGCTGGTCGAGTAAATAAGTGCCCACTCCCTTACAAACCAAAGCAGGTTTGAAAAACAGAAGGGAAAAAAAAAAAAAAAGCAGGGCTTGAAATTCTCCTTTGCATTTCTAAAGCACTCAGAAGAAAGTGAAAGGGAATGACGCCCTTTCCAAGCACAGAGAGCTAATTCTGGACTATAAATACTTGGTACTAAACAATTAAGCACGGCTAGGGTGACCCAAATGAAAAATCTGAGTTTGATTTTTATTATTTTTTTAAATAGCTGCACAGACATCTCCCAGGATGGTGCAGCACTCTTCCTTTCCCTCCCCAAACTGTCAAAACAAGAGATTTAGAAACAGTGCCAGGTTTTAGGTAGCTTGGGGAAAAGGAAAAAGGAAAAAAAAAAAAAAGCAGGGCATGCTAATGTCTTTCCCGACACGCTTGCGGAGAGCAGAGGACCTCTGGTCTGTCTGCCTATTCAGAGGAGTACAGAAGGGGGCCAGTTCTTTGATTATTTCTTTTTTTGGTCACTCTGGATGCGTTCTCAGCCCTTGCCTCCAGCGTACAGCTGCGGACGCGCCGCCCGTGCCCTGCATCTCAATGAGGCGGCTCAGACTGCAGCCCCGGGTGCTCCCCAATGGGGAGGTCAAGCCTGAGTCAGCAGCCCGTCTGCAGCCGCCCGGCTCCGCGCCTTTCAGCGCCCTGGCGGGGACCCCGGAGGCACAAGGAGCTAATTCAGGGCCCGGCAAATCCTCTCCCCGGCTTTATGGTGACCCGCTTGCCGTGCAGCTGGATGGATGGCAGCGCGGTGCAGGCGCGACGGCGATTGACGCCTCTGCCAACAGGTTACGGAGAAATGCAGCCGCCGCCTCCTCCTCCTCCGGCGTGGCTCCTGCTATTCTGAACCGGCGGCCGTTTCTCACGCTCGCACAAAGCTCCGATATACGGCACCTGCTTAATTATCATATCTTCAGGGAATTTGGGGAGGGAGGGGAGCAAGAGGGAAGCTGGAGGTGGGGCAAAGGGGAGTGATTAAATGGGCTCACGCTCAGCCTGACAAAGGAAGATCTTCGCACCGTATTCAGACCCGAGCGCCTTCCGAGCCAGCAAGCTGCAGCCTCTCTTCACCTGGCACCGCACATCTGTAAATTAACTTTAGAGAACAAACAGCGTTGACTTATCGCTTCCCACAAAGCTACGCACGCACCGGGCAGAAAAATAGGTGTATCCGAAGCCACCTCTGCCTTTTGTTACACAACAGCTCAGAAGTAAAACACTTCACGCCGTCGAGAAAGGGATGCTCTGATTCACGAAGCTAGACCATGGGAGAGATCAAAAGCCAGATTATGGGGAAAGGAAACCAGATTCTCATCCAATACTACTTTCACACAGGGGATGGACAGCTACCCCAGTCTCTGATTTCACCTCTTTCAAAGGGTTTGGAGTTTGAAATCACCAGCCAACACCACTACAGAAGACACCTCTGTATTTTTTTTTTTATCACTGTATTCCAACTGTGTGGTTATATAAAACTGAAACACTGACGTTTACCTTTTTTTTTTTTTCTGCTGAATTTCAGTTTAGAAGGTCAAAAATGTTGCCATATTGCTTACAGCAATCAATTTAAGCAATACCAGATATTCCCAGAGGAGTGAAAGAGAATTAATCAGCATGTAAAAAAACTCCTTACTCCTACCTTTGGCACAGCTTAGTCAGGCTAGTCCTAACCTACAGCTGTCTCCAGCGGGAGAAGATGTAAATGAAGTTTCATTAAAAACAGCAGTTTTAAGGATAGCTTCATAAATTACAGGAAGATATAAAGCGATTTCTTAAGCTATGCTGAAAATCTCAGAGTGAATTTCATCTCCATTACTTCATGGTGGGAGCAAAAGGACTTAAATGCAGCATGAGGTGTCCAACACAATTAGAGACATCTCTTCTGCTCACAAGCACCTACAGGATTTTAACAAAATAAAAGACTCCTGTAACAAACATAAAATGCCATCACATATGCCTCTGCTTTTGATAGGTGCCCAACTCTCTCATTTTTATAAATAAATAAAAATGACAGAGGATGTGTCAGATTCACTGAGCTGAATTAAACATGCTTGGAACAATTATTTCTCCCCAAGTAATTTCTACCTTGACACTTGATGGAAAATAGCACAAGCAGCTAACGAGGCACTTAGGCAAATAAGCCTCTGCGACTTTTTAAATATCTTCTCTTAGAGGAAGGAGGTACCTCCAACTATTCCTTGAGCTCAACGTGAAGTTAATACAATCAGCATTTCTGTAAATCAGGCTCTTAAACATGCGGGATGTATTTATAAAAGGGTGTGATATAATCCTCCAAAGATTTTATGATCTCAACTAAAAACACCAAGCACAAAAAAAAAAGAAAACCACCAAACACACCACACCCTGGTACATTTGAACAAGGAAGAACTTTTCTATACATCACCCGAGAGCCGATTCCATTATTTTCTCTCTTAGCACAAGCAGCCTTAGCAACAATTCCTACACTTATCTGGAGAGATGTCTTACGTGAACGTGACACAGCCAGTTTTGTTTTTCCGCAAAATCCTGTCTAGAGACTGACGGATGGTGCAAATGGGGACAACCCCAACTCTGCCCCATTAAAAAAGGCTGGGAGAAACGAAGGCTGAGGTGAGCGCGATTGTATGACGCATTTACGCTTTGTGAACATGAAACCTGCGAAGTACTCAGCGGAGGCTCACCATTAAAATCCCCAAGTTCGGGAGGCCGAGCTGGTAACTTGGAGGTGGGCGCACACGGGCACAGGGGAGGGAAGAGGCAGGACGCAGCCGCGCACAAATCACCCGCAGCGAGGGCTCGCGAGTCCCCGGCTCGCTCTTCCAGGCTCACATTACTGGATCATTGTGTCATTTACAAAAGCAGATCAAAACCTCGGGGAATTGTAAAGAAATGGTGAAAAAAGCCAGAGGACATTAGAAGAGATTTATGGAAACAACAGCTTTTCTAAAACAGATAATACGGACCAACTTCAGAGGCGGTCTGAAACAAAACAAAACAAAAAAAACAGCTCTATTTGTAAAAACTAAACTGCTGAACTTGGACTTTTATAAATAAGCATTTTATGGAGGGTAAGAAATTAACACATCGTATTGTTATCCCTTAGCTTCTGTTTTTGAGTCCTAATTCTCAGCATAAATAAATACACAACGTCGGTTTAGGCCACTCGCAATAAAAACTCAGGCAGTAATGGTGTGACCATGTTGTGCATCAGGATATTTCTTTAAAGTGCCAAGAAAAAAAAAAATCAATGCAGAATTTAAAACATATTTACACGAACAGTTACTGGGTAAATATTTCATAGAAAGATGCGTAAGAGCCAAGGTAGGCAAATATTTCAATGGCAAAAATAAGCAATATAATAAAGGGGGAGCTGTTTATATGGCCAGGGCTAATCTGGATTTCCCTTCTTCATTTCCCCACTAGCAAGCCTGCAAAACCCTGGAAGAGCACAGTGAGACCAAGTTAGTTCTAATAAAAAGTTTCATTTATCTTGAGCCATTTAAAGGCCGTCAAAGGAAAAATTACAAGCACTTCCCAGAAAGTGAGTTCTAATGTTTGTTATCATGGCAACCTCCTCGTTTCTCCTCCAAATTTAGTATTCTAAGACAACTTGTATTGAGTCACTACCCCGAACTCAGCAATGAGAGTCTCCTTCAGATAAGCAACGGGAGTGCCTGGCTCAATTCAGAGGAATTTTGCAAAGTAACTTCACTGCATACTGCACATTTACCAGAGCAACTTCATCAAAGGGTAACGCGAGAGCAAACACTCATCCGAGCTCTGGTGCTAAGCTCCACCGAGTAACACAGGAGTAAGAAACCTTGCCAAGGGTCCTCTCTGCTGAGCAAGAGCAAAGAGGGGGCAGCCTGCCTGGCATCAGGGGAAAAAAAGGAGTTGCTTCGAGGCACCCCAGAACTCGGTACAGCCATAGGAAGCGCCAGCAGCTTGAATGTACAGCTGGAAGCGTGGCATCCCAGCTATCCTTCAAGGCTTCACTTGAGCGGTGTGTATTTCTAACAGTCCCGAAGAGATCCACTAGGGCCAGCTCGGTGCCTGGGCTGAGATTTGCCATCGCTGTGGAGTAAGTCCCACTCTGCTGCTGCACCAGGGTCACAGGCTCCGGCAGGCACATTTCTGTCACCTTCGACACTGTTAAAGTTATTTTAGTTTACAATGCACAGTAAAAACATTGAGTCTGAGTATAATCAACCAGAAAAATTCCTCCTGGATTTCAGCGGTAGTTCATTGCTTCTGATATTGAAATGTACATACGTACTACTAAAACATATTAACATAAGCGTGACTATAATTTTTTAAACCCCAAAGCCATCTATTCCAATAAGCTCATAATACCTCTGCCTAACAGCTCCAAGCTCCAGGAGAGGTGCACTCCATCCATTTACACAAAAACCTGTCTCTTACTGAAGGAGGAATGAAAGATAACTGATGCAGCTGAATAAAGACCCTCCTACCTTGATAGCATTATCATGAATCAATTTTCATGTTGCAACAGCATCTTGGCACATTAAAGCTACTGTACATTAAGCAGCAGCATCAAAACAGAAAAATAGAAGGTATACACCACACAAAAGCAGAAAGGAGATGTGATAGTGTGAATGATGTTTTCCAGCCTGTAGTGCCCTATTGTTTTGGGAACACATCACAAAAATTTGAGCCTCCTCTTAAAACTGCTCCTATTCCCTAGGAAAAACAAACGTCAACCACACCAGCCCTAAGCTCACACTGCTTTCCGTGGGCAAACCTAGCACTTGCCCAGTGGGGTTTCCAAGGGCAGGACTGCTGTATCGGCCCCACTTTTCCTTCACACCTGATCTGCGAGGCACAGGACACCACGCGGCTGCTCCTCATTGCACATCCCCTTGACCACCTGAATCCCAGAAGCCCCACCCCATGGCCACACACAGTCCACTCTCTGTAGTTCATATTCCCACTCTTACCCCCAAAGAATAGGGCAAACAAACACCAAGACACATCCCTCACCTAGCTGGGTTACAGCTACCTTTTAGGTTTGTAGGACAACTTGCAACTACAGCAGCTGCCCAGGAGAGTCAGATACCCATACTTTAAGAGTAACACCACCGAAGAGCAATAAATAAAGCTTAAAACTTGCATTAAAAAAAACAACAAAAACCTACAGGTCACCTGGGGTAGCATTCCTGAAGAAGGTCACCTGGGGCAACTTCCATGCCTCGGGGACTTCTGCAGAGCAAGGCACGTGTACAGCAAAGCCCGCGTGCAAACCCCACTTTGCAGTTCAATGCTTTGTGCATGCCATGCATGAAGCATTTTCTTCCACGAGTCCCCGACCCAATGCCATCACCTCATGCGGCAGCTGCCAGGGGTTCCTGGACAAGCAAGGCCACCCTGGAAACCCTGCTGTTGCCGGCAAAGTGGGAAGGGAGCTGGAAGAAAGCAGGAGGACAGAAGCCACAGATGCAGAGGGGTGTACGGATGGGCTGAGACGTGGCTACTGAAGCCTCAGCCCACCCTCCTGGTCGTGGATGCTGTAAAATTCAGATTATTTCCAAACTGATGTTTTATTGCAGTTATTCCTCCCCTGCCCACCCCCCACAATGAAAATAAAAAATTAAGATCGGGATTACAACGTCACTATCAACCCAAGAGACAAAAAAGGTTTCCAAGCAGCAGCCACAGCACACTTGCAGTAGTTAATCTGCAATTTTCATTTATCCACTGAACGCAAAATTGATTTTTGGAGTGGACAGAGCTTCTTGAAAATTATAGTTTTCTACACAAAGCCATGCTTGGGCACAGAGCTTGGAAGCTACAGGTAACACCACGAAAAAAAAGAAGAACAAAAGGCCCCCAAGTAGTGTACTGATGTCATATTTGGTAATAAAAACACAGTTCAACTACAAAATTAAGCACAGCCCATTACTGGGTCACTATCATTAGTCTGAAAATATTCTTCCCTGCATACTTTTCCTCCCCTCGCCAGAGAATACCAATTTCCTACTTTAATCATCGTCCCTTTTCCAAAAGAAATAGCAGCCTTCTTAAATAATAAGATGCCTTTATTGTTTAATCAGAAGGCAATAAAAGATTGAAGTGGATTTTTAATCCAAGCTAAATGTCTCTGTTATGATAGAGTTTCCCAATGAACCTTAAATCACAAGGTTCCCAATTTAAGGTATAAAGCCTGATTAAAACTGCTGTTGCTTTGCAAAACTACTGTTCTCCCCTGCCCCCATTATTAAAAATGCAGCCCAAATCGCTGTTTTCATACAGAAATGTGTCCAATATTGACGGCAGTTCTGTGGAAAATTCTTGATGGCCTTTGGGGATTCTAGTAGTTAACCAAAAGGTAAAACCTACAGTAATTTATCATACAAAAATCAGCTGCTCTGCAGCTCAGGGCTCACGTTCCACGCTTTCAGTAGGATTTCTACAGAAAGGAGGGGTCAGGGGGAGGAGGATGATTAAGTAGCTTCATTTGCAGTCCTCAATTCTTTGCACCTAGTTCATGACAAAACACAGGATGGGGAAAAGAGCAGCTACTGCACTCTACATACTTCTTATTTCATCAGGTATGCTTGTTTTAATCTTTAAAAAGGAAATTATACACAGTAAGCTGCAAAAAGGCTTAAAAGGATGAAAACAGCAGCCAAAGCCAGACGGGGTGGGGGAAGCCAAAATAATTGAAAAAAGATTCTCAGCATTACGAGCGCCGATTCCTTTTCAGAAGAAAGAGATGCAGCCAGAACTCCCCCCTCCCTTTGTGCTGAAGTTTAATAAACATTTTCTCCAAGTTACCAATTTTGCGAAAATCGCTGGATAAACACTTGCGTTCACCCAGCTCCGTGGCCCCGTGCCAAATGTAATGCCAAACTTCCCAGTTGCAAAACGAGCTGTTTTTACACACCAAAGTAACCACACAGCAGGCCTGTGGAGTCTGAAGACAGCTGACAGAGATGACTGTTGCTGTCCCCCCATTGCACCGACATCCATCCAAATACCAACATCTGCTGTGCTACAATTTACTTTTTACACAACATTTAGCAAAACAGTGCCTCTGACTGCAGCATCATTAAGGAAGTAACAACAAATAAATCGCAAAGTCCCATCAGACAATTGTAAAATTAAAGCGTAGTTTGTCTTGCGTACGCTGAGCTTTAGTTCAGATGTATTTGACTTCAGAAATAAGCAGCATTAGAATCAGTTTTCTTTTATTAAGCGCACACGACAAAATGCTATGCGCTGTGACAAGCGTAATCCGTCATTACAGTGGAAATTACAGTTTTGAGGATATTGACTTGACTCAATAGACAGCAAAGCAGATGTCTGCAAGGCATCCCGGCCTGCCCACTACAATCCCAGCAATCCAAACTACTAAAAGGATTAACGCTATGCCTTGAAGCATAAGAAGTGCACTTTCAATTCAGGGCCCGCTCCCTTTTAAACGCTCCCAACGCATATTTGTGCTCGTGAAGTAAGGAATTAACATTCCTAGAAACTCAAGCGACCTTCTCTCGAGAAGCAGCACAGAGCGCAGCGCCCGGTGTGATCGGACCCCGCTGCACAGAGGCGGGCCAGGGCAGCAAGTCCTCTCAGAAAATTCGTAGCCTGGGGGTTCAAACCCGAATTTAGGCTCCTAGGTGGAAGCCGGGTTTTGGTCAGAGGTTTCATTCCGGTGCCCACCGTGCAGAAGTTGTGACAGGAGTGACGCCATGAGCCAACAACCGGCGGCCCCAGGGCAGTCGCCCTGCAGGCCCGTGCCACCATAGGCCCTTCATGTCCCAGAGGCCTCAGCCATGGCTCCTGGGCCGTAGCTGGCACGCGAGAGGAGGACAAGGGACTCGGGATCCTTTACATCAGGGACGGCTCACAAACACGATCCTTCCCACCTCCTGTCCTGTGGTAATTCTACGAGTGCAAAAAGAAGCAAATCAAAGTTTCTCATGGCCTTTTGAAAAGCAGATACTGAATGGAAAATGTCCACAAAAAACAACTGGAATTCTCTACTCGGTATCAACTCAGGGTTTTTTCCTCAATCTTTCTGTTCCTCGCCACCACCTTTAATATAAACTAAAAACTGCTTAAGTTACAAAAAGTGTTTTATATACAATATATATTTTTTTTGTGGGAACAAACACTCCCCCTCCATCTCCAGACAACGTGTCTCTTCAGAACAACAACACACTGAACGCTCAGCTCAAGACACAAAAAAACTTGGCAGGCTGCATCCCAAAGCAGTTTCACCAAAACAATACAGTTTCCCTCAAATCACTATCAGCTTAATAGTGGAAGACAATAATATTTCAGATAACAGAGGCGGCAAACGTTTTGGTAAGTTCAGTGGACACGCTTTATACAATTTGCAGATAAAAACCAGTCAACAACCAAAGCTAGGTTAACGAACGTGCTTAACTAATTTGGTGTTTAAAGAAGTCAAGGGGTGAGGCACTTAAATACTGCTGGGGGGTTCAGCCAGTGCTGATCTGTGACAGACGTTACGATGGGGTACGTCAGTGGTGGGACGCAGAAGATGCCCTGCACAGCACAAACGAGATCCTCCTCTCCTGAGGTAAATACTACACAGCACTTGCACAACAGGAGTCAAGGTCCATCGGAAACTTATCGGCAGATTTGTTCCTGTGCAAACTTTAGGTTCAGCCTCAGAGTTCAGCGCTGAAACACTATTTGTTTGTTCATTTATCCCCTGGCACGGTTGGCTTTTTGTCAGACAGATATATGCCACATGCAAGTCGTTTCCCAACCTCTCTGCTCCACCTCCCTCCACGCACTCTGCGCACACTCTGACCCCTCAGCAAGCATTGTAGCAGAGGAGGAAGTGTTTCTGATAGTTTGCATACTCTTCACAACAATTTTATTGCAGGGCATAAATGTGTTTTCCGGCTCCTGAGCCCTTCTTGTAACAAAGCAAAACAAACAGAAAATCCACCACTTTCCAAACAGCTGAATGCCCCAGATCCAGCAGCAGGAAAGGAAAGGGGAGGGAAGAGGTGTAGAGGAAAGGAAGGAGAGGATGGATTACACCAAAATTATTTTTGTCCTGTTCAAGTGGATAGGCAGAGACAACTAAATATAGAACTTATCAAAGCAGGTGAACAAGGAAGATGACATGAGCCCCAGGTTTCGCAGAGCAAGCAGTAAACGAAGTACATTCCTACTTCCTGGCCCAAGAAGCACCCCTAAAAACACTGCAATTGGCATGGGCAAGATTTGATTGAATAAATACTCAACTCACTGCAGCCTCCTTTTTGGACATGGTGAGCAGATAGGCTTCCTGTCTCTTACCTGTTTGTACTATACAAAAACAAGCACAACAAAGTCCACGTTAAAAACAGAAGTACTGCACTCCTCTGTGGTGTCTTTGGACAGAAATTCTTCAGAAGAAAGCATGTTTGCATGTACATCTGGGTAATAAAGCACCACTTGAAATCAAACATTAAGGAATGTTATGTTGTCAGTGGCAACACAAAGGAAGTGGTTTCTATGAAATTTAACCAGTTGGACAATTGCTTTACTCTGGTCAGACTGCAGTCCACTTCTTGCTCGTAGGAACCACTAGATTAGTTTGAATTTCACAAGTGAAAATCCATTCATACCTATTTTTAACTCCTTCCAGCACGTGAGTCGGTCTGTAACATACACCGGGTGGCTGCTGCCAGAAGCACTTACTCCATTCAGTCCCCGTGAGTAGCCCACACGAGCAAATACACGTAGTAAGTCTTGCCCAGGCTCTCAGAGCCTGCAGCCAATGGTGCAAACAATAGCTTTTAGTAAGGACATTAAGTGTTTTGCTGGTATGCACACAGTATTCGAGCAAGGGAACATTCAGGGAAAAGACATGGCACCAGTCATGACTTGAGTGAAAACCACTCGCATCAGGGCTGTAACCTACCGCTGGGCTTAAAGAACAGAAAGCTTTTATGCGGAACATTTCCCTTCTTCCATCTGTGCCCCCAGTTACCACAGCATCCAAGAGCCCCACGGTCTGAGCTGCATTTGTCCTCACAACATCCCTGTGAAGTAGGGAAGTGCCGTTATCACCATGTTACAGATAGGGAACTGGGGCACAGAGACATAAAAATAGCTTTATCCGAGATGATCGTATAGGAGGAAGTCTGTGGCAGAGCAGGGGAGGACTGGCTTCGACTCTCAGTTCCAGGACACCAATACGCCAGCCACCTCCTCAGCTTCTGGATGCTCAGCCTGCAGTTTGACCTGCCTCTCTGCCCTGCACAGCAAGGTATGGGGAGCGCCTACCCCTTTTATTAGCAATGTTTGCAGCCTAGCAAAAATGGAGCAGAATATCAGATGCAGGCACTGTTTGCATTCAGAAGTCCAAATGCAAACAAAGAAAATTTCCAAAATAGTCAGCACTATCCTGGTATTGTGGGAAAAGGAAGGAAGACACAAAGTTTTCAAAGCAGAAAAATAAAATAATCCATGACAGGTCATAAGTACATTTTCAAAATAATTAGTGAAAGTTTTAATAGAAAGCTGGCATTAGACATGCATCCTTCACAAGCTTTCCTGCTCTGGAGATTTGGGGTTGTAAAACAATAAGAAATAAAAAATCCCTTTGGGACTGCAGCTATCTCATTTCAGACACAGATCTAAACACAGATCTGATGCAGATTCATACGCAGACCCTGGCTCCAGGCTTCACACAACCATCTTGTCTCAGATAAAACAAATACCATAGGCTGCAGACTGCTCAAGGTTTCTCATTTTTGGCACAGCCAGGCTTCAACCCTGCCCTCAAAGGCTCTCTCTTCTGAGTGAAATGGCACCTCAGGTCCAAAATTTACTCTGTCCTTGGGGACCCCAGCTGCCGCCATCCAGAGCGCCAGTTGTGAAACAAGCTTCTACAACCTGACATTAAATGCTATTTTGTCAATTCCCTCAACCACTCGCAGTCACTATTACCGTGGTACAAACAGCACAGGTCCATGACCCTGTGGATTACCTGGCCCATCTCTGCTGGCAAACTGGACCTTCTGGCCCAGGCCTTCCCTTTGTAACAGGTTCCTGCTGTAAACTTCAACCACCATGAACACAATGTGAACCCAGAGCATGCCTCGTCTGCTTCACTCGGCCTCAGAGTCCCAAGGACCTGCAGCCAACCAGCGAGAGTTGACGATGACCATCAAGGCTCTCAACCTCCATCAGTGACATAAGATAACACTAGTCTGCTTTGGAGAGGATCAGAAAGAACAAAGCTGGCCCCACCACACATTTTGCCACCCATATTTCACCCTGACATCACTCCTCTCCCCCATCTTTTGCACCAGGACTACAGAAGGAGGAGGAGGAAAGACAGGATGAGGTTAGAAACATTCCTGCTTCCTCACAGCAAAATAAACATAACAACAAATCCCAGCAGCTCTAAAGCCATAGAGCATTCTTAATAAGCCTCACATCCCGGTAATTAAAGCAAAAAGCAACTTCTGGTTCCAAAGCACAGACCCAGATTACTAACAACAAGTATTGAACTAGTGAGGTTTATTATTACATGATTTGAACCTTTTCCTTGACAAAATCCAGATTTCTGTATTTGAACAGATCAGACAGCATCGAAAAATGACAAAGCCTGTTGACAACAGAGAAACTACTATTTATTTTCTGTTTGTTGGCCATCACGAGGAATCTCAAAGCTAAAACCAAACCGCTCTCATCTACAAGTAAGTTTGTTATTCTCCCTCAAAATCTGACTCAGCTTTGCACGACATTCCCAACACCAAACTGGTCAAAAAAAGTCACAGTACTTCATGTTGAAAGGAACCATCAGAGGTGATCTGTCTAATCTTCCACCCAAAGCAGGGCTATACAAAACTCCACAAAAGAGATCCTAACACCAACAGTACACGTAGGTAATTCAGGAGAACTATAAAAACTCAAGGGGAGGGGAAACGAATGCAACTTTATCAAACTCCAACTTTCAAATCAAATTTGAGGAACAAAACCTCAAGTCTTCTTGGCCGTTTGCCCTCATTTTAATCTCCTCGACTCCAGTAACTGGTTTGAAGATTGTCAGCGGAAAAATGAGTATCAATAAATATTCTCTGTGTGTAGTGGGCATAAGGAGGAGAAATGAATTCTGTGTTCCTCCATGTTTTATTCTACCACATGAATCGTGAGAGAAACAGCCAAGAATAGTACATGGTCAAAAAGGTATGCACTGCCTCTGAAGTACAAATGTGTGTCTACAACCATACATCCTGTTGAGTGTCATTCCACTTCTAAAATGGTGCCCAAAAAGCGAAGAGTCTCCAGAAACATGAGGTTTTGCCATAATCACACCCAGTCTAGCCAAGGGAGTAAACAAACCTCTTCAGGAAGCCAACAAGCACTGAAGCAGCCCTCTCCTAGTAGCCTGGAGCTGCTCCTGAGAAGAAAGCTTTCCTCTGGGCTTAGAGAGAAGCGTTCCCTTAAAGCGGGAAGAAAACTTCATACATATTCATTTTTTGCACATTCCTGCTAGTCACCTGTTAGTCAGAGAATGCTAAAAAAAAAAAAAATCACAGTAAATCTGACCTCTTCCCCACACCCTGTGTTTTACATACAGCTTTCTATAGCCTAATAATTTGTATTACTGCAGTACACTGCAACTTCACATACACTTCAGGAGCTGAACCAGCTGCTGTCAAAATAAAACAATAAGATAAGCCCTGCTCTGCAGACTTTACTGCTGTAAGGCAGGGACAATGGAAAGCCAGAGAGAAAAATGGAAAAAAAAAAAAAAAGGACCGATACTGGGCATCACAGTGAAGAGCAGTCGCAGTGCACATGCAGTGCAAGTTCATCAAGGCCTTTTATAAGCAACACAAAAAACGAGAGCTTTTAAAGAGGATAATAAAGCAGCACTGCAGATGTTTACAGGGAACATTTCCCGAGTGTGAAAGGGTAGCAGAAGAGAAAGCACAGAAGCGTTTGCTTGCCCCCACGTTGTAGTCACAGTATTGAGACATGCTAGGCTAACTGGAGGCAGAAGTTAACATCTTAAAAATAGGTATGAAAAGGAAAAGCAGCTGCTTTTGCAGCTCGATGCCACAGAGGAACTAGCAGATAGCAACAGAGAAGCAGCCCAAGAGAACTGAGCTCTGCAGCAGCCCTCTGAATGGGACAGGTTACATGCCAAGCATGTAAAGTTGCACGACGATGCAAACCAATGAAAAGTATATTCCCCACCACCACCACCTCCATGTTTGGCTTTTGTTTCCCACTTTCATGAATAACGGTATAATCCATCATCTACAGCAGTGTTAAACACATCAGTTACTCTGAAGATCAAAAATCCAGTCTCTGCAGACAATCTGGTTATAGCTGCTGTAGAGCTGAGAGAAGTCAGTATTTCAGAAAGAAACTTGACCACCTGCTGCTCTGAGCAGAGCAGTCAATACAGGTATGTACGTAAAACCATACTTTTCTACAAAATTACAACCAATATTACCCAGAAGACAAACTAGACAGGGAAAAAATGCATGAACTCCAAATGGTGCAGTCATGATGAACTGCCTAGCTAACAGCCTTCACCCGATTTTCACAGATTTTGCCCATCTTAAAATCATATTATATTGTTCCAGGTGAACAATCTACTACAGCCACTGTACATCTGTCTACAGCCACTTTAAAGTTCTCGCTTCCTTTCAAGTCAGAGGGTAGATATCTGTATTGCTTGGACATCTCAAAATCTGAGGCATTAAAAAAAAAAGTAATGGCAGTTATTATGAAAGGATGAAACACCTACAGTACAAAATACTCCTATTGCAGCAAGAACAGGACATTCTAACCCAATCAAAGCACTTACCAAGTCTAGTGCTCGAGTTTACTTGGGATGAGTCCAGGCCAAAAGCAAGGCTCAAGTTTTACATGACTGCAGCAGCGCCACCACGGCTGAGGAAAATAAGCAGCTCCACAGCACCTGCCTTTTACAGGACCATTTACATTGTTCAAAATACGAGGCCAGGTTTGGCTGCTAAAGTCTTTGCAAGCCCATAGTGCAAAGGAGAAGAATCACCCCAGCCTGTAAAAGGCCTGAGGAAGAAGGCCTCGTTTTACCTGAGCACGCCGAATGTGGCAACAGCTGGCGGCCACGGAACAGGCAGAACCCTTTAAAAATACACAAAGTCGTTTATTACACTGGGACAGTACTTCGCGTTGCACAATCCAAGCTTTTGTTTCAAGCAAGAAAATGTTTTCTAAATATTTTGTCACCATGACAGTCTAGCCTTGGACTCGTATTCTGCCCTTGGTTACTCCAGAAAAGCCCTGTGAAGCCAACTGTGCTATCCAGCTTGTCGCCGAGTCCTTGGGCCACCGGACAGGCCTGCCTGGCAGGGCAGCCCCGTACTGAGCTTTGTGATCCCAAGTCACCTTGCCTACTCACAAACTAAAGCCTTCTGTGCAAGAGCAACATGAAGAAACGACATCGTATGTAAGGGGAAGATGGTTTTGTGACTAGGAAATACAAACATCTCTCCAACAGGTTCAGCTTTATCCAAGGAATACAGGCAAAACAAAACAATTCCCAAGATAGCAGAAACAAAGTATTTTAAACACAGAGAGAGAGAGCACCATGGCAAAACATCCAGGCTCTGAGGGCCCTGTTCCAAGTGAAAACATTTCTTTCAGGGACAGGAATCTGGCAAACTGAGTCTGAGCAGATCGAGCCTCGGTCCGCAGCGCTGAGAAGAGCAGCCGACCATTTCTGTAAGACTCAGGAAGGCCGCAGAAGGCTTGTGAGGAACAAGATCAACGGGGTGTTTATATGCAGCCAGCAGCGTCATGCGAACAGGCGGGTTAGTTTGTGAAATGAATGTTTGCATTGTCAGTTAAAAGAAGAAGAAAAAAAAAAAACACCCTCTATTCCACACTTTTAAGTTTCCAACATTAAAAACATAGCAGGGGAAGGAAGCGCTCCGGCAGCCAAAATTTACAAATTCTTACCATAACTTTGGCACAGTAAACTTCTCCAGTGTCACAAAGGCCTATTCTTCAGGGGGCTTTTGTTGTCTCTTTTTCAGAAGGCCTGATCCACATGTGAAATATATTAAACACATGCACACACAAAATGCCAACAGAAGCATAAACATGGGCACTTTTGTGTACATGTGTGTGTTTCCAAAGTTATATCTGTTTTCCCTTACACAGAAACATACCTCGTAACAGCCTGGAGGCAGAGATTTCTGCTTTCTCTCTCTTTACCAGCAAAGCTCTGTAAGCTTTTTCCTTTCCCCAAAAGACTGCAGTGCTATTTTATTTTAATTAAAAATTCAAATCAGTGACAGATACTCCACCTCAGGAGTTGCAATCAGCAGCCAGGTTTCAAGAATTTAACAAAGAACGAAGATTTCCACACAGAGTTGTTTATGGTTTTTGTTTGTTTGCTTTGTTTTTGAAACTGGAGCAGAAATTCCTCAGTATAACCTTTCATTGTTTGAAAGCCACCTCACCAGAACCTGAAAGGGAATGCTAAGACTCCCCGTAACACTCGGCATTACTGCATTGTAAAAACAAATCTAAGCTTTGAAAGTCAGCACTTTTCCTTCTTATTATCTGAAGCTATTAAAGAGCCCTAATATAGATGTAAAAGAAATACAACAGAAAATCCTGCCTGATCTAAATACATATAGCTAAATTTATCTTTCCATTTTCAACACACTGCTCGGTGATTGGGCATTTAGACTTCTATTCACCGGCTAGAAAAAAAGCCAAATGGTACGTTTAAAAAAAAATTGACTTTGAAATATTGTTATGAGAATGGGGACAAGCTACGTAAACCCTAAAATTCTGTGGATCTTTGTATTCACGATTATTGTCACAAACTAAAGGGCTCATATTCCCTACTAAGCAAACATTTACAATTAAATCCATTCTGCACGATGCATTTGCATTTTGAGATAGAACAGTCAGTTGTTCAGCTGCTGTGATTTAGATGGATTGGTTCATTATTGCTGCTGTTCGTTTTCAGCTACACTGTATAACAAAGGGGTGCCAATGTAGTCTTGAATGGCTTTAAAGCTAACTATTCTGGTATTCTTCCATGATGATGTAATTTAACTATCTACCCTTCTCTTGGATCAAGATACCTCGACTTTACAGGCTAAACTTCAGCAGAAACAACATAACCAAGCTGACACAAGAGCCTTCAATAGGCAGTATCTCTGAAGGCTGCTGCTGGCAAGCTTTCAATGATTTTCACATACGAAAAAAGTAATTTTTCCTAATTCTCATTTAGGATAAATACTTTCCTATCATGCAAGTAACATGGCAATCTCGGCTTCCACTCCTGGAGATAAATCAGTTATGTAGTAAAACTATATATTGTACCAGAAAAAACAACCTAGAACTACAACAATCTCCAATACAATGCAAACTTCAGGTTGAAAAAGTCAACTATTATCCTACTCCTTCACTGCCTGAAATGTACCAAAGGCAGTATTAAAGCAATGACGCCATTTTTCTACTGAAGACCACTTTAAAAGTCCAGTTTTATTAGAATATATATATATAGACATCAAAGAAAAAGGCATGATGATAGCAGTGTTTCACCTACCAATCCAAAGCAGTCTTCTCAAGACACTGCCAAAGCAACACAAAAAACATTTATCAGGAAATGACTTGATTACTGAATTTACAGCAGCAAGAAATTTGTGTCCTGTGTTCAGAAATCAATTTCCACCTGTAAAATTACTTCCAAGCCCCACAACCAGCACTGTCACCATAAATTATCACAACGGAATTCTAGTCTGGTCCACGCATAAACCTGCAGTGGAATAATAAACATATGATGTAGCTAAAATGCTGCAAGTACACCTTTAGTCAACCCTTGAATTAAGAAATAAATGCCTTCAGTTGAAAAGCGATCACTTCTCGTGGTGTTCCCAGTTTAATTTCTAATTAATAAAGGAGATTGCATGGTTGAAAGTTAAAAAAAATAATAAAGTAAATCAATACAATGAAAACACTTTCATTTAGGTAACCGACTGCTATTTATAGAAGCTTTGCAGACCACAGACAGAAGCAGGGATGTGTATGACACGCACACAAAAACAATCCAGACAACCTGTGCCTGGAGGTCACTGAAAAGCAACTAGCAAGTATGAGTATTCCCACTCTGCAGCTGTGAAGAGGCCTAACAATGGATTTTGAGCTGTTCAACAGTTTTGTGCAAGGGTTTAACTTTTTACCAATGCTCCAATTGTTGAAGCCCAACTGAGGCACAATGGCAAGAATATATAAAATAGTGTGCATCCGTGTATTTCAGGGCATAAACCCTACCTACTGTAAATATTTGGCACACCAGTGTAACGACATCATTCCAAACACGTGGTGTTATGCTGGCAGATAGGATATGGCACACACAAGGACTCATATGGAAAACACATAGCAAAAATTTTAGAAAAGTATCTCTTTTTCTATTAACTCGATATTTAAATTAACTGGAGTTTAATGGATAAAAAAGCAGTTCAAATAGAGTTTCATTTATATGAGTCTATTATCCATTAGACCTGTCAAGCCCCTTGCAGCAAATGTAAAGTTATTCTTCCTTAACACGAGCTTTCTGAAGTATAATCAGGATAAATTTCTCGAACCCCACATCCTCTAACGGAATTGCAGAAATAGCAGGGTACAATGTACAGCTAAGGATTCAAAAAAATATAAACATAGAAATTATTTTAAATCATATAATTTTTGAGACTTTTCTTTGAAAGCAATTTAACAGCCCTTTTTCTTCTCCTTAGTCTAAACTGTTAAGAAGCTACTCAGGTTATGTTTTCCAGTTTTCCTCTACATTATGAGAATTACCAAACTTCTCTACTTCAGAAAGGGACAAAACTGTCAAAATCTTGTGATGTCTACAGGTAGGGACTGATTTTATTAAACCAGAACCAACATAAGGCCTGCACTTAAAATTTGTGAATTAGCAGCGACTGCTGCTAGCAGCCACGACCCCCCATTGGCACCTGAAGTCCAGTGCCACCCGTGACTCAGGTATTTCTATCAGCACATCAACACGTGTTTTGGGAGCAAGCTCCAGGCTTCAAGACAAGCGCCTCCTGCGAAGGCTGTGGTTCATGGCCTACATAAAACCCGGCTCCCTGGCATGTACGTTCCGTGGTCTTCATTACGAGTAGGTTATTAAAGCCAAACAGAACAGACCGATGCGATATCACTGATGTGACAGCCCCACGGACGGCTCAGGTGGTGTGCGCAGTCTCAAGAGACACCCAGCACCTCTGCAGTCACGCACTGCCCCGCTGGCTCACGCTGCATTTCGGCGTGCAGTTCACCCAAGACCCAGGCTTTGGACAGCACCTCAAAGCTCTCCTGACTTACCCCAGAGACTCAGGAAAACAGTAACTGACAACTCTCTTCCTCTGCCGGCAGTGCGTGACGGTTGTTTACCGCGCCTGTTCTCAAATACGACCATGCACTTTTGCATGAATCGACAAATTTCACAACAGTGTTTGACCATCTATCTTTTCACATTTTTGGCTCAACTTGACGAGGTGGGAGAATAATCTAAGAGCTCGTAACATGCTTTCACTCAAGTTCGGTCTTCGTTATTTCCCCCTTTCAGTTGCAATAAATATTTCTCACAGAAGCACACTACTTCACACCTAATATGGTGCTATTCTTTCTCCATTCTTTTTCTTCCTCTTTCCTCATATAGTTTCCTGGTTTTTGTTCCCCCTTTAAGACGCATATTGTACCTGCAACATAATACATCTGAAAATAATAATCCCTCCTCTGTCTTCCCCCCTTGAGAGATGATTTTTCAATAAGGCTCAACTTGTTTCTTTTCTTAGTAAATCAGTTACTTTGATATGTAAAAGGGAAAAAAACACAAGGCTGACAGGGTTTGTTTTGTTTTTTTTGTACAACAATGCTCCATCTTTTAAAACACATTCAAATGAAATGCTCAAATGTTAAGCAATCCTCTCTTCCCAGCACATATTAAGGTTTGTTTCCTTATTCCTTGAGTGAGTCTGAGACCAACAACCACCCCAGCAGCTTCTAGGAGACCTTTACAGAAACACAAACTGGATAAAGGGAGACCCACTACACGTCACCATGTCATATAAGAGTCTAGAGCATCAAACTCCTCGCCAGCCTTTTCAGGTGATGAAGCCTAAGGCTGATGGTGCTAAAGCAGAGGAAGTTCAGGGAAGGAGTGCAGCTGATGGTGCATACACGGGGGAGCACGAGCAGGGAACTGTGGAAGGGAAGGAAGCTTCTGGCGTTCACACAGGCTGCAGGGGCAAACATTCTGACGGGAGGACGAGGCACCAAATTTAAAAGGCATAGCACAGCCCCTCGCTTAAAATCGCTCCTGCAAGAACAATGAGCACAGCTTTACTCTCTGCTCCCCTTACCTCAAAATAGCACACTCAATTAGTGCTTCTTCCTAAGTTCAAACCTGATGATTTCTCAATCTGCCTACTGAGGGAAAAAGAAAAAAAAAAACAACAGAAAACCACACGTGGATTATTCTTTTTTTTTTTTTTTTTTGCACAGACCTAACTTTTATTTTCCTCCTCCTGTAAAATAAAGGAACCACGAAAGAGAGAGGATCAAAGACAACTCAAGCGGTTTCTGTGTAAACCACTGTATAAAGTGTTACCAGGCTCGCTTTAAACCATGCTTGTAATGTCCTAGATCCTTCATTGCCAAATCTCGTCACAAGAAGCAGCAGCAATTTATGACACTACGCCAATTTTAGAGATAAAATTGAGACCTAGTTTGTTTAGTTTCTGACATACAATAAAACAGAATATGAAAGTAAACTTCCAGAACTGACATCAACAATCTGGCCATCTACATCTGAGTTGTTCCTCTTTGTCATTCAGACTTGCATCTAAGTTCCAGTTTACCAACACAGAGAAAAATATCTAACCTAGCATGGCTTCTCTAAAGAACCTTACTCTTCTCTAGAGACCTGTGTGTTCCGAAATAAAGGTGGAGGAAAATGTTGGAACACAAATCCTGGGAAAAGTCATTTTTACTGTGGAAAAAAAACATTTGGACTTTGCCATTCAAAAATGTGAAGCTGTGACTTAAAGAATGGGTTTTCATAAATGACAAAGTTCTGGCCGGAAAGACGTTTCAAAAAGGACACTGAAAAATAAAGAAACGGACAAAACCTGAAGCAGTCTGCTCAGGGGAGGGATGATGAGCCACTTCTAGGCTGCACTAGCTCTCTCCCCGCTCACAGACATGGTACAGTACAACTACACTGCACTAGGTGGTTCCCAGCCTTTGACTCCCCTGTCATCCACAGCAGACTTCTTACAGTACGCTGTACCCAGTCTGTTTCCTATGATCTCTCCACAAATAACGCCGTCAGATGAGGTTTACCCTCCAAAGTCTAGCTGCCTAGCCATTATCAGCTCATATTTCTCCAGATGTTTTGTGATCTCATCCTTTCTTAATGTCTCTAGCATCTTGCCTACCACCGAGGTCAGATTTATTGGTTGACGATTTCCTGGTTCCTCCCCAGTCCCCTTTTCCCAGAACAGGGCTAGCAAAATGAAAGCAACTGAGAACTAGCATTGCAAAACCATAGCCCCTTGTGTTGAAAAAGAGACACACAAGAAAAACCACAAACTGACACAGCTTATCTTTTGTTTTCAATAAGAGCAGCAAAAGATTTCCCTACACACCCGAACCTTCAGCTCTGGGAGTAACAACAGCTTCTTTCCCCTGTTACAAACTTCCCCGCTCCGTTCCTTGTTCAGCCCCCGTCTCGTTTCTTACCTTTCCTTTTACCCCCAGTTTTTCCTCTGAAGCAGCTGCGCCCTCTCTAGCTCGCATCTTCTGAGTTCAGATGTGTCTTAGGATCCTTTGTAGCAAATGCCACAGCCTCTCCTTTGAAATACCGTGAAAGCCAGCCGATGCTTGAACTACGCTGAACCTCGAAGGTTCTGGTTACACAGGTCATCGAGAAAGTGCACTGCTATGTCCCACAGACGGACAAAAGCCAAGGTAAAACACGCACAGAAAACAGCCCGAAATAAAACAAACACACATCCATACATACAAAAAGAGGTAGGGAACATGGTGAGAACAGAAAAGAGAGAAGAAAGAAGAGGTGAAGGAAAACAGCAACACAGGAGACCCAAAAAGTTAACTTCTGGTCATACATCTTGAGATCCCCTTTTGATTCATACTAAAAGGATACTAAAACTATGAACCTGTGCTCAAAATAACAAAACTAAAGTTCACAGTCTGTGTCACTCTCCTAGAGAAAGTTAAAAGAGCACCAATCGGTCTCTTAGTTGGTATTTTATATAAAATACTGACCCTGCATTCATTTCGTGCAATGAAGCTGTAGGAAGACAAGCCACCAAGGACTAGTGGTTATTTATTAGAACATCTGCGTCACTCCATTGCATTACCGAAATAATTCTTTAACAACTTTAGTAGTATTTCCAGCAGCGGAGTAAGTATCTTTTGTATAATTTCTCACTTAAGGACCTGTAGTAATTTTGATCAACTTGGCAGCCAAACTCTAAACTAGCCAAACAGTTTTATCAGCCTGAAGTCCATAGAAATTGATATTTGGAGGACATGTTATGGTTTTCATGGTTAAAATTACTGTGCTATGCTCATAGGCCATTTAAAACCAAGAAAAATTAAGAAGTAGCTCCACATTTGCTGCCAGATATCAATGGATGAGTACACAGGTTTCTCCTGTTGCTTGTAATTGCCTCATAGTGAGAAACTTAGATTTCTATTTCCTTTTTCAAATGTCAGTGTACATTTTTCCCTCCCCCTCCTTCCGTCCCTCCCTCTCTCTCCAAGCCTCCTCTTTCCATCAGTTTATGCCCTAATAGGAAAACCGGACATAGGAGGAAAGACAGAGATGACAGAGTATCGAAACACACAATCCCACTCTTTGTTAGCCTTGCAGAAAGGCTTCAAAAAAAAAAAAAAAACAGGATGAAGACTGAAGACAATAGAAGGACTTTTATAAGCAGGGAGCAGAGCAGAGAGACGTGAGAAATCCAATGAGATCTTTAAGAATGAAACAGTAAAGTAAATAAAATACACTCGGGCATTTCTCTTTCATCTAAAAACCTCCGCGACACACGATCAGAAGTGAGGATACTCACACACATCCAGAAACCCAGTCACCTCAGAATTTCAACAAGCAGCTATTTGGGCAGATAATTTTCCTCCTTCCTGCCCTGTCCTCAATCCCAATTACAGCACCTCTGGCACTACCCATTTCCCCCGTACTTCCCCACTAAGCGACCCTCTGCCACAACACCGCTGGGGACTACGTGTGCCGAATGCACACACACACTGCACCACCCCAAATCCGAGTTGCTTCCCTCCACGTTCTCCATGTGTGTGTTCGAACACTCAGCTACGCAGCTAGGCAGAAGTGGTTAGTATTTTAACCGCCGTTTTTGTCTTGCAAGAGTCCCTCGCCTCACTGCGACTGGAGTAACAGCATCAAGCGCTGCCAAGTGGGAAAAGAAAAAAAAAAAAAGTTCATTCATGAATTCTTATATTTCTGCCCGGCTGAGGTTAGACGTGTCGTGGAGATGACTCCAGCCTCCACACAAACAAACATCTGTGCTACTGGAAGTGGGACTTCCTTCGTGCGACCGACTTACAGAACTGCCAAGAGCTCTCGGCCAGGCAGAGATGTTTAATTTCATTTCTCCATTTGTATTTTTAATCCTGGAAACAAAAACAGAAACGTAAAGCAAGCTGACAGAAGAAAACAACTCCAGAATTCTCGAAAGCCCTGCTATTTCCCTGCCAGGCCAAAACACCTGCTCCTGATAATGATGGCTTTATGCTTATATACACCTGCCATCCAGAAGGGCTCCAGAGCACTTTGCAGGCTGCTTTATACATACACAAATCATTAAAACCACCAAAATTAAGCTGCTGCCGGGGCGAGATGGAGCAACTGTTCAACTGCACACAGCCACGCTGTTCAACTGTTTAGGACGTGAACTAAAAGACACCATATCCAACTGAAGCTACGGGGGAAATTTGGGGTAGGGGGAATGTAATTGCCCAAACTGGATTTTGGCCAGTCGCTACTGAACATATTTGCATGTGGAAAGCCCTAGGATGTTTGAAGACCACAAGCAGTCCAACCTTCAGTTTTATGAACTACCCCAACGACAAACAATATACATTTCCTATATCGAAAATCCTCCTTTAGAAGTCCCTCCCTGCAGTAATTACTGTTTATGACCTAACTTCAGAAGCTCGCAGTATCTGACATCAGTTTTGGAAACATCCTGTGGTTGTAGCACTTGATCTTGCAGAGCTAGCAAACTGATAGGGTCTGACAATAAATGTCGATGATTAAAAAAAAAAAAAATCATTTACAAAACACACACACACAGTGGATCGGTTCCTCCTCCACACTCCCACAAGCCTAAAGAACTGAATTTCTCAACAGAACATAAAGCAGAACAACTGAGAGAGTAACGGAGCTGGCGCGCAGAGCACACCGAGGAGACGTGCTGCTTTCTAAAACCCTCCTCACACGGACAACACCAAATCAACAGCTGCAACATCAATAAAGCGGAATTAAGTAGGTGTCACCGCACCTACCAAGAAGGGAAAAAGGCATCGGGGAACTGGTTAAAAAGATCGGGAGATGTGGCACCCAAAAAACGTCGAAGTATGTTTAATAGTTGAGGCACAAATCTGCAATCTCAAATATATGCAGAACATGCAGAGTAACGTTTTGGAAATGGAAATGTGTTCAGCAGATAATCTCATCATACTGCTATCAGCCAACCATCAGAGATAATAATCTGTTTCTGTAAGGTAATTTAAAATAGAAAAAAAAATAGATCAACAGATCAGGGCATCTTTTACTAAGACCTCCTCCACAGGTCTCTTTACTTGACAGTAGCTTTATTGTAATACTAGAAACAAAGAAAATCAGTTCTCAAGAGTAAACACAAACAAGTTTGAAATATGCCTGTCTTAAAGTTTCAGACACATCTGCCTCTGAATCCTCCTACGTGATTTTACACTTCCATTTTCATACTTTCTAAAACGTTTCTCCCTCAAATTTTTGTACAGTGTTCCTCAAAATATCTTTTTTAAAAGTTAGAGATAAGTATAGAAATAATTGTAACAAAGGAAGATTAAAAAACCCACAGTCTAAAAACATTTAAAACTAAAAATATATCGCTTATTTAAGAGTTTCTAGATTCATAAACGGGAATGGAAACATGGTTTTGTGTTTCTTTCTCCTATTTAACCAAACACAGCAATCCACAAGTCTGTTATCAGAATAAAGTAGCCTGGGTACACCAAAACTATCCAGGGAGTTAATTAAAAAAATGAGCGGATAGGAGCATTCTTACCCTTGCTTCTAAGTAAAACAGACCAGAACAACAACGACAAAAAAGCACAACAAACTTTATCAAAGCGTTTTTACGTCAAGCATCAGATAATTTGCTCAACTAAGCTGTATATCCAGCTGTTAAATATATGTATTTCCACTCTTTTAAAACGTGGATTATAAACTTTATTGTTGCAGATGAGCCATCAGCCTTTATCAAGGTTATGATAATGTATTTCCATTTCTTCCAAAAATAATTACGCTATACCTTTGCACCTTCAGGCATGTTGTTGCAAACCCTCTAGAAAAATCCTGAGTCTGCAGAACCACGCAAGCTTCCCTACTGCTGGGGCATACAGATTTTGCTTTTGGTCCAAAAAATGACGGTATTATGGAAAGTACCTAACACTGGTCTCTCCTTTCCAAGAAAGGATAGTAGAGGACAAAGAGACAGGTAAGCCAAGAGCCTTGGAGGAGCAGCATCACAGTACTTGAAAACAAACACTCTCCTACACCCGCCCCCCATAAAAATAAGTACATAAACATCTAAGGATGCAAAAAGCTTAACTGTACTTGTGACTATGTTTTTTCAGTTTCACCACTCAGTTGAGAAGACTTTTGATAAAAATCAAATTTCACCAGTGGTAAAACAGAAACGCACCGAGCGCACAAACTCAAGGCTATTCTGCACGTCCAGGACACCGGTCCCGAGTGGTTCAGACACAAATCAAACACCACGTTCTCCAGCAGGTCTCTGCAAGAGGACATCACTGCTTGCAAAATCCAGGCGCATCGACCACCGTTCGAATGAAGATTCACCTCAAGACAACTCTACCTTCTATCGGCGTATGAAGACAAAAAGAAAAGCTACAGCCCTTCATTTGAAACAAATCATTTGCCACAGTTGAACCTTTAACACTCTAAGCATCATGTCCTTTAGTTGCTATCTTCACAATCATTCTAAAACCAAAGAGCTGGTGCAGTTTTCGGCAAACTCACACGTGCACAAACCCAAAGAAATCCCCTTGCAACGTGTGCTTTCTCAGCTTGACAAAGTCACACGCGCTCCTTCGATGCAGTTTCCCGCTAGGGTGGACAGGAGAACAAGAACTGACAATTTCAAGGTACCCTGTTAAAGGGCACATGGTGCCCTGAGAGAAAGCCAATCTAGTGCATGATCCAACACCCTGTCGTCCTGGAAAGAAAAGACACTTACCTCGTTTGTGAAGCCACCCTTCCTTCACTATTGCTACTTCATTCATAATGGCAGGAATGTCTCTCGGAAGATCAGCTTACGCCAAAAGATCACTGTTGAAATTTCTGAGCTCCAGCAGAAGCGTCCACAAAGGGGCTCTTGTCGGGTTTGCCGTTTTTCTCCTTCTCGGCTACTTCTAAAAGGATCAAAAGAAGAGTCCACTGTCATTTGAAGTACATCACGTGGTAAATCGGGGATACAACAGGGAGTAGCTTTCATTGCTGGTTTGTTTTTATTATTTTAATTACAAATCCTAAATGAGGGCTTTGCTCTTCACGAGGATATTGCTATCTCCGTGGGTGGAGGTGCTGGAACAAGTGCCTGCTAGAGCCCTGCTTCTCCACACTGTCTAGAGCAGAGGCGGCTGCAAGACTCTGCCCAGAAGACATCTCCCAGCTCTCCAACAACATCAAGCTCCCCTCGACAATCAAAATTCTGAGATTTAGCAAAGTCTTGTTGTATTTCCCGGCAAGACTTCCAGAACTTCTTCTGGAAGGTTTCCTTACAGCCTGCTGTATGCCAGTCTATCAACTAACACACAGTGCATCTTAGAGATAAAGCCCTGAGAGTAAAAATTCCCAACACTTTGCTTCACGTTTTCCTAGCTTCGGTGTCATCCTGTTCTCCCACTCAAATCTCCATGACTTTCCTCCAAATCGTCTTCTCTATCTTTGATATTTATGACGCCTACCTCTCTTAGACGCATACAGAGAACCTCAGATAAGCTCACGTACCTTTCTGCTATCCTAAATCAGCCCTTATAAGCACCGTGATCAATTTTATCACCCCTCTCTGAACTTGCTGCAGTTTGCTGCCGTCTTTCCTGCAATGAAATACACCTAAGCACAACTTAGGATTTTTACCAGTCCACCTTACGAGATGAAGTCCCTACCTAAATAGCCCAAAATTGCTGCATCTTACTGAAAACACATCTACCTCATGGCCGGCTACCACAGAAATGTTCTCCACATCTCCCTCCCTCACTGAAAGCAATCTCTTCCCAGATGCATCAGCTTTTATTATTTTTCTAAATTGAATCTGATTATTTTCCTGCTTGCGGTACAAATGTTCTCTGTCTGTCTTCCTTTAACGACTTCTGTGCTCTCAGAAGCGTCCGTACCTCCGTCCAGCTTGGTATTAGTTAAGCGATCAGAACTGTAATTGGTGACACGTTCTCAGCAGTAATTAAGGAGTTTAATACAGCAGAACCTAGCAGCGTTTGGAACATGCCACCGAAGACCTGGCTGTTACCGGCGTCTCTCTCCCAATTTGGAGACCTCACATCCCCACCTAACAAATATGTACCAGCTCTGCTTGCATTTGGCAGGCGTGCGTCAATTACTGCTGAGCACGCAGGTGATATCCATCAGAAACTAGATTAAAAAGCAACTAATTCCGCATAACTCACTGAGACACAGCCCTGCGTGGAAGAAGCAGGTGGTCAAAATGAGTCCAACCCAGAACCCAAACACCAGCAGGGACAGAGGGGCTGTGCCTTTCATTGCCAGAGCAGTAAAACACTCTGCAAAGCCGGGGAATCAAACCTGAACCATCGCTGCAAACCGAAATTCACTAGGAGAAGATGCAAGAGAACCAATATTTTGCCTATGAACTTCCACTGTTTGTCACTAGTCCTCAGCTCTTCCAGTAAGTTTATTTTTGGGGGAAATAATAAAAAAGATTATTTTTTTCTTCCAAATTATGGATCTGCCATGTCTTTCTGCTTGTAATTATCACTCCGAGAAACAGATAAGATGTTTGCCTGAGGGAGGGAAAACACACAAAAAAATGACACTGGGACAAGAGACTTGTAAGAATCCCTCAATTTCCCAAATAAATATGCAAGGACCATATGCTGCGGAATAGAGACCAGCAACCCACTGCTACCAGTTGTCCACAACAAATTCCTTCGGATCCAGAGCAATTAAGATACAATTTGATGAACATGGCAGGCTTTCGCCCTCCTTTCAAAAACACATGCACAACAGTCACTCTAGCTAAAGTGACTTGTTGATGTCAACAGGAGACGAGACCTCACTTCAGGGCTTCACAGAAGCACCCAGCAATTTGCAAAGTGTTGAGCAAAACCCCCAAGATTATCGCAGCTTAGGTATGGAAACGCAACACCAAGGTGTGAAAGTTAACGCATCGAACGTGGTGCGTAACAGAAAACGGGGACGGCGTAACCTGCCTCTGCGCCTTGAATTCAGCAACTCAACTGCATTGAGCCGACAACATCCTTTTCAACAATCGTACTTTAAAAAAGCTATGAGCCAAACTAGTCTGTAGAAAGCACAGTCCTATTATTTAAAACAGAAAAAGGAGCGAGGGCACGGAACTCGGGAACCTCCAGCTAACTTATTCCAGGTTTGTCTGGGTTGACGCTTGCCAAGATTACCACCTGGCAACCTCCTGCTCCTCACGGCCTAAATCGTCACCTCAGACTGAATCAGAGTGACTATGCAGCCCAAAAAAGCAGATCAGCAAAGAAACCCAGAGTTCAGAAGAACTACTTGTTCTGGGTTCCTGTGGCATCCAAAAAATTTGGGCTGCCCTCTGCCTACAGTTCCTACACAAGAAGCATCCATCCCCCAACTGCTACCGTAGCCCTGCCCTCAGGGATGTGTCTACCTGCCCATCTCCTTCGAGGGGAAAGAGGAGGTCGAACAGGGCAGAGGATATTATAAAGGAGCCATGCACAGAACATCAGGGAGCATGGCACAATGAAGGGGGAAAAAAACCACTAAACATCCCCTACCACCAACCTGCAGCGTGGGCTCCACCTCGCTCCTTCAGCGCACTGAATTTATTAGAGGGAACTTAGTTTTTCTTCAGTGTGAAGAGCTGGGAATCCCTTCTCACCGCGCAATAAGACGCCCGTAGATGCAGCTCCAACAGCAGCAAACCCACTCTATCTGGTATACTTCAAAAAACACATCCAAGTTGGGCTTAATATATGTATTTAAATAAAAGACTATCGAACAGAGTGATAGCAAGTAATAGAGAAATTTCTTGGAAGAGAAGAGAAAGTTAACTACAGGTCAGTGTATTTCTGAAGATGTGTAAACCAGAGAAAGTTCCATTTGCATAAAATCCTTAGAGGAAAAAAAAAAAAAAAAAGTGATTACAGACCTCATTTATGGCCGTCTAGGAATGGTTCCCAGTGAGCAGAGGGCATCTGAGGTAAGTATGACCTGGCTGCTCCAGCCTGTGTCTGCACATGACTGAATGCTGTCAAAACCTAAACAACTCCGTCTTTTAGCGTTCAGTTTGCTTATTTTCAGCAGGCATTTCTGTAATACCTTTTTCAATTCCAAAATATTTCTCACACGGGTGAAGCGCAGGAAATCACGAATAGCGTGACATCAACACCCTATCACGGTGTGTGCTGATTTTATGCATGCATTAACTCCTTAGAGGCTATTCTTCACAAATAATGAGATAACTCACTTCCCCGTGCACTGCAGCAGTGAAACCTGCTTTAAGGAGTCGGTCAAACAAACAGAAGGTGGAGCTGAACCATCTTTTCCCGTATTTGGGAGAGTTCCTTCTCTTTTGGCTCTTCTACTTATGTTTGCGTCCTTCTGCCTCCAAACCCCTCCGAGATGAATCTGTCCTCCTCGCCCTCCTTCCAAGGTGAAATTTTATATTCCTTTCTATCCAAACTCTAAAGGAGAGCAGGAAGAGAATGAATTCTTCCATAACGCTGAAACTTAAGCTTAGGGGATGCAGGAGCATCTCTGGTAATTACTTCATCTTTGTGAAGGAGAGAAAGCCTCGCTCGAAGGAGGACCAGATCCACCAGATCCAACTAGATCCTGCCCAGATCAGCTGGCAAGCTGGCCGTGCCCATCAGTCCAGATCAGGACCACAGCAGGATGGCTCAAAGAAGGATCCAGCTGCCTGTTTGCCTGCCTCGGCCACAGGACACGGTCACAAGAGCAGACAGGACATATAAGAACTGCAGGGGAGCAGAGACGTGTGTGTTTGGGCCCATGACATGTGATATCAGGGTAACCTGCGCTCTTTCACATCTCATTTTGAGCTCGCAGCCAATTGCATCTAAACTGCACAGGCACACAACGAAGTTGGGCTCCAGCCAACATTTTAAGTAGAGCGTGCAGAGAGGTATCCCCACCAGGCTTTGACCGGTGAAGTACATCTCCTGTATTATGCAAATCCTACCTTCGGTGTTTCGCAGGAGCAGCGCTGCTTCCAGTGCACCCAAGGCCCTCTGAACTCACAGCAGCTTCGCACCATGACCCAGTTACCAAATCTGGGCAGGCAGCTTTCAAGGAAGCCCAGGACCAAGCAGTTCCAGCATCTTAGCTTACTTTACAAAAATGCACTGAGGGCCTTGAGTTAGGCGTGGTCACCAATGTTTGCTCCTAGCCCATCTTAGAACAACACCGCATCGAAACAGGTATTTCGTGACTGCTTGTGCTGCTTATCGCTAGGCTTGGAAATGCTCCTCTGATGCTAAGAGCAGTAGAAAAAATGGTAGCTGGAGAAGAAAATAAAAATCTCTAAAGCCACTTCCACTTTTCTTTCAATCTGTCAGCGTAATCTAGGCACACAAAGCTGTAATTTGTCTTTACTAATCAATAGTCAGGAGGTTAATTTTGTTCAGGTGAGGGGCCGGAGTTACGACACTCAGCTGCCCAAGCTGCAACCACAACTACGGTTTGATAGGACAAACGAAGCTGCGTATTTCAAAACCGAGCGATGGCAGAAAAGAAACCTCTTCATACTCTCTCTGTCAAAGACACTGGCTAGACAAAATCCTCTTTATGTTCCAAAGCAAGAACAAGTCCTTTTACAGTTTACACTCAAATAATTTAAGAACTGTGCTGCTCAGAACTTCTGCACCAACTTAAGATACATTTAATCAAATTCCATTTTAAAGTCTTTATAACAGAAGTTTTGTTCAGCTCCCCAAACCAAGACAGTTTCGAACCTATCTGAACCCTTAATGTAATCACTTATGGGTCATTTTTATAAGCCAGCAAACCCCAGTGCTGGAGCTACAGGTTACTCGCGGCCACTGGATCAATTCTTCCATTTGATTTATCACTGCTGGGCACCAAAACCAGCTCTATAAACGTCATACACGATGAAAACCCTCCTACTTAAAAAAACTCAAAGGTAGTTCCACAGCATCTTTAAATCTATTAACTCAGACAAATGTTGTGGCTGTCATCAGGAAATTAGCTACTACAAAAAAGTAATTACTAGTCATGCAGTATGTCAAATTTATTTACCTGTAAACAAATATTCTCCTGAATTAAGTGTTAGTAACTCCCCTTTATAACTGTATTTTGAAATGTACATCCCTCCCCTGGCACAAACAAAACAAATAAATAAAACAAACAAGAGCAAATCACGGATTTGCTTCTTATCTGTTCAGGATGGTAGGAAAACAAAGCGGAAAGAAAATAGTTACATACTTTCCAAAGGGCAAAAGGGGCTTGGGGGGGAACCCCAATAAGGTGTAATCTGCACTAGCATCAGTATCACGCTGTAAAACATATAAGAAGTCTCAGCGTGCTCCTGTACTCTATTAGAACTGTGTGTTCTGCAAAGAAAGAAGTAAAAGTCCTACAAGTCTCCAGGAACATCTCAGCAATTGCAGAATTTCACCTTTGGGGGGGAAGGGGGAGCAGGATGGGGTGAGGGGGCACCTGCAGACAGCACCCCACAGGTCTGCAAATAGAAAAAGGGGGGAAAAAATCGGCTCCAGAAAGGCTGCCCGAGGCCCTGCAGACACGGGGGGGGGGGGGGATCACCCCCCCATGTGCAAACACTCGGTGGTCTGCAAAGCAGCGCGGGCTGCCACAAAAGATAAGGGCAGAAAACGGGGGCGGGGGGAGACGGAGGGGAAGGGGGCGGAGGAGCTCTCGGCTACTTTATTTGCCACGCTTTCAGAAATAAGCCGTGCCCCCCGCATTCCCCCCCCCCCCCCCATTTCCCTCAAGGGATGCTCGGGCAGGTCCCGACCCTCGGCGGCGCTGTGCGGGGCGGGGAGCCCGGTGGGAGCCCCCCACCCCGCCACGCTTCCACCCACCGCCCCCTGGGGGAAGCCAGCAGCTTCCTGCTCTCCCCGAGCCCCCCCCCCCAGGCCGGCTCCACCGACCCTGGCCGGGCCGCAGCCCCCCCTAAAACCTCCCCCCAAAAAAACCTCACCCCACCCCCCACCCCCCATCTCGGCGGCCCCGGGGCTGGGCGGCGGAGGGGCGGCGGCAGCCCCCAGCCCGCCCCCGCGGCCTAAGGCGGGGGAGCCGGGGGACAACGGGGGACGCCCCCCAAGCCTCACCCCGACACCCACCTCCCCTGCCCGGCCCCACACGGCTCAGCTCGGCTCGGCGGAGCAGGCCCCGGCGCTTCCTTCCACCCCCCCCCCCCCAGCCCTTCCCACCCGGGGGAGCGGGGCACTTACCTGGCTGGAGCCCGGGGAGGAGGTGATGGGAGGGCGGCGGCGGCCGGGGAAGGGAGCCGGGGAGGGGAAGGGAAAAGGGGGGAGGGAAAGGGGGCAGCCGGCCGGGCCGGGCGGGCTCTCCGGCTGGTGCCGAGCTCTGAAGGCCTAACCGGGCTCACGGCAGCCGCCGCCTCCTCCTCCTCACCATCCCCGGGCGGCGGGGCGGCGGCTCCTCCTCCTCCTCCCCCTCTCGCAGGCCCACGGGGCTCGCACAGCCGCTCCGGCTGCCTGCCGGCCTCCCTGCCCGCCTGCCTCCCCCGCCGCTCCGCCTCCGGCCGGGAGGAGCAGCCCTGCCTTTCGCCTGCCTCCCCCCCCCCCCCAGACACACCTCAAAGAGCCGCGGGTGTCCGCGCTGCCGCCTCCTTCCTCCCCCCCCCCCCCCCCTTCCCCGTTCGTAATCCTCGCCCGGCGGCCGGGCTTCCCGAAATGCTGATAATTAGCCCCAAAATGCAAGGCTGCCGAGGGAGCCGTGGGGAGAGGCCCGGCGGCCTCGTGGCACCTCGGCCTGTGGGGAAGAGGGTGCTGCGTGACATGGTTGTCACCCTGCCCGAGCGACAGGATCACCTCAGGGTCCCCTCCAACCTCAACAATTCTGTGTCACCTCAGCACCACAGCGCCGGGGCGACTTTATGAGGCTTCCCCAAAACCATAAAGTACAAATCCACGCACGCACTACGCACGCAGGCATTCCCTGCGCCTACAAAATAGTGATCGATCAAATAATGGGGTATCACGGTATCTTTGAGGATATTTCAATACCCTTTTCCACAGCAGGTGGGCTGCGAGGTGCAGAAAGGCCAAGCAGTTGCCCAGGGGCTCAGGTAGGACAGCAGCCAGGCCCATGAACCTGGCTCCTGCCTCTCTCTAGGCCGCCCTTCTCTCAGCAGCGACAACCCAAAACGCCCCAAATTGCTGGAGTGACTCGAACTATTGCTTGCGGCAGGGCAATATTTTGTAAGGCTTTAAGAGCCGCTCTGCTCTGAGAAAAAAACGATGTTGCGGAAATGGCTTTGACAGATTTATTATTTCTCTGTGCTTCCAGTATCAAAATTTGCCCTGTTTACTCATTAAGGGATTTTGTTTATCTTCTAATTGACAGTGCCATAAACTCTAACTGGGCTGTAAGGATGATTTGATTTGTTCAGGAATGTACGATCGCTGATGATCGCGTTTCTGTAATTGGAAGCTAGTTAGAATTTAGAAAATGGCACATCTTCCCACAGCGTTGCACTGTTAACAAAATAAAGGTGCATAAAATGTGTTTACAGCAGTAAAGCTGGGGAATACGACTCTGCATTTACACTGGCAGCAAATCTATTTGATACAATAAGAGGCTTTCCCACCGTGTCATTTGAATGATTATGGGTGTTTACTGATATTCACATTTTAATTTTTTTCTTCTTCCATTTGGATCGACTAGGAGGTCTGTCCGAACTATCATCTCCACCACGAGTTTTCTGAGTGCCAAATGAATCGCTGGATTTTGCGTACATCAGTGCACTAGAGGAGCCAGTGACAAGAAAGAGGAGGAAGGGGTTTGCTCTTCTTCAGGATGGAGGGAGAAAGAATGAGACTTCCTTACCCGCCAGCAAACAGACCATTTCCTCCTGGATGAACTGCTTCACCAGTATGTATTTTCTGTAGCTCTCCTTTAGGATTAGGAAAGCATGTTTCAGCACAGTTTTAAAAATGTAACGTTCGGGTAATTTAACAGAAGAAGCAGACCCCCCTGTACAGGCCTAATTGCCTAGTGTAGGGTCAGATCCGCATCTACTGTCAGCGCAAAGATTTGTATTGATGCGAGGGCAGAATGAAATGGCTGAGAGAACTGTCCACACTCTAATAATATGCGAAGGTAATGGAAGGAAAAATCTGTAACAAACTCTCTGGGATTGTAATCACATTTCTACATAACATGCATTAAGCTCAGAATATTAAGTGTAGACTAAAATGTAGGTAGGTACCAAAGATATCTTTAAAAGGAAATTATTTGTAAGTGTGCAAAGCTTGCAGTTAAGAGAATATATAGATAACTTAAATGGTTTATTTTCTTTTATTTTTGTTATGAACTAATTTTGAGTCTTCAGCCTGCAATTACATTTAGCAATAGAGTGTAAATA
Source organism: Cygnus olor (assembly GCF_009769625.2). Lineage (NCBI taxonomy): Eukaryota > Metazoa > Chordata > Aves > Anseriformes > Anatidae > Cygnus > Cygnus olor. The sequence goes on along the minus strand of NC_049173.1, from coordinate 9,239,563 downwards.
CTGGACTTCAGGGCTGTAAGACACTTTTGTATAGGCAGGGGGATCTCTGGTAACAGATCTGATTGCAGGAGAGCTTTCTTGCCTTCCTGCCAAACTCTGTTCTGATTGATAAGCTCCCCGGCTGCGTGGTGAGCAAGGTCATTAGGACTTCCCCCCTGCAAACGAAGCAGCAGTTTTAAAAATAAGGTCATATGGTAAACATAGATTTCAGTCCTGAAGAGAAGAAAATAAACCTCTGTTGTTTGCTAAAAAGGAAGTGCAATTAAAAAAAAATTCAACACGAACAGATTGTTTAGATTTGCCGACTGTTGATTTACCGTGATGAAAGACAGGCCCAAACTAGAAAGTTTGGATCCCGATCTGGAACCGACATTCCCCAAATTTGAAGGGGGAGTTAGATTTGGAGTCTGGAGTAGGGCTTGTCTCTCAAACACAGCAAAGTACTGTGGATAAAAATACCCAGGTAAAGTAGGAAGTGCCTGGTCTGCAGCAAGAGTGACTTTGTATCAACAATGAACAAAAGCAGGCCTTCTTTTCTCTGAGAACAATGAAATCACTCAAGAATTGTTATAAATGCAAACAATGCAGGCTTTATCATTCAGTTATCATCAATGGGATTATAGTCTATAAACCCTAATTTTGAGGGAAGTCCCTAGATTTCCCTGAGCGCTTCCTCAAATTTCACATCTATTTACTCTAGTTTAAATGGTTCAGGATAAGGTGCATCACTGTTCCTTGGTGTTGTATTACCCTAGGATACCGAACACAGGGGTTAGTGGCAAAGAATGGTTGATTCCTAGACCCTGTATCAATACCACAGCAGAAGAACAGGCACTCCTGTTCCCATCCATTTTTAACAGATATATAGGTAACGTATAATTTGATGTCACTTTTCAAGTTATTTTAAAATGTCTAAATTACACAGCTTTGGATAAAAAATGTTTTTTACCCAGTCGGGCATAAAAAGAAAGAATAGCACGGTAAGATGAAGTGGAATTATTGAGTTCACCACCAGTAGAACAAGTTCTGTTCTATTACTGCAAGTACTAGCAGCACATTTATGGTCCAACAGGGAATTTGTACCTGCCTTTTTAAAAGGTGGGCTGTACTCAAGGGAAAAGACTGTATGAGATCCCATTAGGGTTACAGTGTTTCAGTCTAGGCATTAAAAGTTTTTAAATGAACAACTCAGGTTTGATCCTAGGCAAAAATCCATCTTAATAAGTATGCAAATTGAAAGTGCATTTCGTAGGGCCAACTGTAATAAACATAAGTGTGCTGCTAAAATTGAATAAATCCCATGTTTGGAGGTGTATTTCTCGACAGCAAAACAATAGCAGGCCATCTAGAGAAAAAAATAAATACAGTCATATTGAAACATTGTGACTTTGCTTTTTAGAAATTCGTCCTGTCAATACAAGACTTCAGTGTTGGCTACACTGGTAACTCGAAGAGCAGCGATCTGAATTATGCCTGTTTGCTAGAACATTTTTGAGAGCTCTTCCCGATGACTTGCTAAAACTCCTTGGAGAGGTCAGACAGGAGACCTATGTTTAGTTTCCAGATTCTTTTTCCCGGTCGCCAGCATGCTAAAAGCTGGGCAGCAGTGGGGCGTCAGCACGCTTCCTCCAGCTGGAGCAGGAGGAAGGCACACTTCCCAGTCCTGCAAAGAGCTTTTCTGGCTGAGTCATGAATGGTGTTGTTGACAAACTCCAAAGCCAGAGCCCTACAGTCCTCTTCATCAGGAATAATGATAGCTGCAAGATAAGGCAGCAAACATGCTGGGGGGAATTTGGTATATAAACAGGAACTGAATGGTTTGCATAGAAAATGCACTAGTTATAGAGCATACAAAAATAGCAAATATATCAGTTGTGTCCCATACACCACCACAGTTGTTTTTGTTGTTGCAGTAGTAACCACAAGTCCCTTTCTGGACCAGGCACCATTAGGCGCTGTAGAGACACATCAAAAGACACAGCCTCTGGTGTTAATGGACTGAAATCTACTTCAAACTGCTGATTTTCTCCCTTATTAGTAAAATAGTATTTCTTGAGTTCTTAGTTCTGGGAAAATACCTGAGAATGCTGAAACTCCAGTAATCTGTGTGAGGAAACTTTGTGATCCTAACTATACTCAGAAAGGAAAACCCTGTGACACCGAAATAGTGAAGCTATACGCGCATATTGAAAATAGAAACCCAAAGTAAAAGCTGCTAGGTTCCTGTTACGTTCCCATCTCTCACACTCCCACCGCTGATTATGCTCTTCTCTTAAAATTACGCGGTTAAGCACAACATGGACATATCAGCTTGAGTGCAGTATTAGTGATTGATTATCCCTGCAGACCCCAACAAGGAGATGTGGAAGGAGCAGCAGTGCAGCTGGGCATGGGCACAGCAATAGACCATGGGAGCACTGGTCCTGGCTGTGCTGAGCTCCAAGTGGAAGCCATCACGGGGTCGATCTTTCTCATGATCTTTACAATTTCCTTCACATCAAGAGCTTTAATGGAGCTGTTAAAGTTTTAGGCATTATGGTAACACAGGCTTCCTAGATCCTTTGAAATGTATCTAAGTGAGACATCCAGTGAACTGGCAGGTGGGTTTTTGTATTATTATTATTTGTATACTAACGCTGGAAGAGAAGATTGCTTTTAATTTCTTCAGTGTAATTTTAATGGCATCCGCTTGCACACAAGAACCTGCTATAGTTTGAATCACCTCATCAAAATTTCATAGTTTGGAAACTTTTAAAGGCAGAAATGGCCATTCCAGTATCATTCTGGGCTGACCTCCCAGCTCCTGCGGCCATAAAATTGCACTTAGTGATGTCTTCAACTGTATTCACACCTCATGGGTAAAAGAGATGACACTACCGTGAACCAAATAAAATCAGAGAAAGAGAGGAAAGGTAAATTCCTGTCTTTGGTGCTCTCTTTACTCCAGAGCCATGCTGTGTCTTTGTTTGTGCAGTCAGACACCAGCCGAAAGACAATGGGCTTGTGGAGCAACAACAGGGAGAGGAATTTCTGCTTTATTTATTATACAAGAATCTGTCCTGTGAAAGGAAAGGAAAGCCCCGGTAATACAATACCATGTGAGACAGTGTTGTGTTGGTTGCTTTTGTAGGTGTCCAGTAAGTGCAAATTCTGCTCAGAGCATTTTTGGGTGGGTTGTTTTGTTTTCTTTTTCAGTTTAAGCATCTCTCCCCTCTAGTTCTTTGGTGTCTAACCAGGTCTGACCTCATGCTGCCACTTGTCCTCAACGAGATTACTGAGGTCTTTCCTTCTGCCTGACTTCTTACTGTCACAAAACTCTTGAAAGTTTTTACTGACCTTTGGCTCCATCTTTGCTGTTTTTGCTAGCTGTCCCTACATTTAGGTTTGTGGCTGTAGCATACTGTGGCCAGAGCAAGTTAGTCTATCCTGCTTTTAGGGGCTGGGCTTCTTTCCAAGCCCAAACCCTCTTCCTCTCCCCCCGGCCTGAAGCTTCCTGTGGGTAACGAGGCGAGACGGCTGGGTCTGCGTGAGCGGTAGTGGCCTTGAGTTGTCTTCCAGAGCGACCCGGCTGGTGTGGAGGACCCCATGTCCACACAAACAGAGTACTGACAAAGGGGGAAGCTTCAGGTGAGTTGTAATAGGGTCCCATGGACTGAATGCCTGGCGGCGGTCGGAGTTCACATGAACTGGAGGACATCTCTGCTGTGGATTCACTGGAAGGGAGCCCAGCTCATGCACTCCAAGACCGGTCCATGATATGAACCGAAACACAAGTAAATTGCCATGATCAGGAGAATCACTTTCCAAGTGCATTCTTGATCCAGTCTAAAATGCTAATGTAGACCCAGCCATAGAAAAGGCTGCTGCCACATGAACTGAAACTGTCCAGAAATTTATGAAGGTATCAGAAATGAGAATCAGGCACATGCACAAACACCGCCAAATTCAGGCTGAAAACAGCCCGCTGCTATAAAAAGTTATCCATTCGGCTGTTCCCCCCTCAGCTCTTGCCATGCTCAGTACCCAACACCAGTTTTCTTGGGCCCTGAGCCTGCAGATAGTGCCTGGCTGCTCTCCTTCCCATCCCAGCCTCGAACAGGACAGCTCACACGTTAAGCTGGGTCCCCCAGGACCCTGTGCAGAGCAAAACCATCCCTTTGGGGCCGTGTGGGACAGGATGTCCGTGTGTCTGTGCTCAGTGCCTCGCACGGCCGCTGCAGGAGTTTCTCGGTGCCCCTGTGGCATGCACGCTACATCCTAAAACCATAAAGGCAGCCGTGAAAGAAAGCCACCTGTTGACCTGTCTTGCAGTGTTTCCTGCCCTCAGGCTTGCCATCTGCATTCGGCTGGAGAACCGTGTTGCAAAAGCTCCTCAGCCAGCTCCTCCTCGCCAGGCCGGAGGGAACCAGGCCCGCTGCGTTTCTCTGCCGCATGCAGCCTGGCTCTCGCACGGCATTCCCGCTGCAGCCCCTGAGCCTGCCAGGACACGCTGGAAGCCGTAGAAAATGATGTCACGGCATGGGCAGGGCTTCCTCGCCACCGATAACATCTCGGCAGATGTCCTCCAGACGTGCCCACGGTTCTTCCCAGGATAGCATCGTTATTTCCCATTTACCATTCCCCCCTCCACCTTTTACGTTATCAAAGAAGTGACTTTTTGCTAAAAGTAGCCCTTTTGTTCATCTAAAAAAACAATGAAAAGGAGTTTTGCTGCAGGTGTTTTATTTCTATTTTTTTAATTTACTTTTGAGCAGGAAAATGTTGCGATTCAGTAAAACACCAGTACTCAGACACTTAAAAGCACCTAGGTACCAGACTCCTGAACTTTATGATTTTCCTTTGTTCGTTCACCCTCTTCCAAAATAAAGCAAGCAATAAACAAAGCTTCTACACTGCATGCATTATGCAGGCACCCCTGGGATCCTGTTACCTATAATCCAGCAGGTTTTACTCCCACCTACTGCATTTTGTCCATATTTTGAAATCAGATCTACCCCAGGGTACCCTCCTGGATGTGTAGAGTTCCCCCGAAATCAGTGGGGATCTGCTTAAGGATGTACCTGCACAGAGCATCTGTTGTTCTATATTTACACAGTACCCCGCATAATAGACATGAAACCTGATTAAAGCTCCAAACGCTACCGCCGTGGAAATCAGTCTTGTTATTGACTGATGACTCAACATGTCTGAATTTAGATGGAAGAGGGCTACTTTCAATTCCCAGCTCGTTTATAGGCTCTCTGCATAACCTAGCCAAGTCATTTAATCTCTGTACCTCAGACACTCCTGTATTTAATACAGACAAAGTCAATAATTGATTAATTCCCTTCCCCCAGCCCTTTCTTTGTTTTTTTGGTGAGAGGTTCTTCGGGGCAGACACTGCCTCTTGCGAGGTGCCAGGACACCACATAGCACAAGGCAGCTCTGGCAATACCGTAAACGATAAAATAATTTTAATGTTCAGTAGCACAGAAGCAGCTGTGATTGCCCTAATATTTGTCCTCACGGAATCACTTTTAAATTGAAAGCACACCTGGGACAATTCGGTTCCAGAAGAGGCTCAACATGATCCTGGGATTATGACAATCACAAAGTAACCTGAGCTGCAGCATTTCCTCTTACAAAGTAAGAAAAGGTAAAATGAAAAAGAGGCATCTTTTTCTCTTCTCTTCTCTTCTCTTCTCTTCTCTTCTCTTCTCTTCTCTTCTCTTCTCTTAATGTAATGCGTATGGATTCCAATCTTAAATAAAACACCATCAGCCACACAGCTTTCCCTCTTCATGAGAACAGCTGTGGAAAGCTATTATTATAATTTGCAAATAATGTTACCCCTTTATGTGTGTCAACGGAGCTTTTTTTATGGCATGTCTTCAGCTAGACAGTTTCTTACCTAACAGTATTATTCTTTTTTTATTTCAGACAGTTGTTAGGTGATGGTTTTCCATGTATAGGTTCTGTTAATGAATAATCATCAGTTACACAGCTAGTTACCTCTAAAAATAATTAGTATTTTGAAATTGGGAAGATACATCCCAGGTTAGAATATGTGCCAAAATAAAGCACAGGAGCAAGCACATATCCCTGCAGGTATGCCATACAACTCGGGCAGACTACCATTATTAATACAAATCACTTCAATTAAAATTGACATGTCAGATAATTAATAGCATGTTGATTGATAAACAAGCCATCGCTCATTTTATCCCGGCGTTTGTTAATTACCTGATGCTGCAGCTGACTGGAGAGGACACACTTCTGCCCTGGGAACAGAGTTTTTTGGTGCGTGCTTTCCAGTTTACCAGTGATTAGCAGTACCCAGAAAATAACAGAATTTTTTAGCTATGGGATATAAAGTTTTGTATCTCCCTGCATCACAGCTAGCACACAGCGTGCATTCGTTCGTGCACAATAGGGTAAATATTATCTGCCGTGTGATGCTATAGAAAATTCTCACTTTATTTCCTTACTATACGTATTATTATTTTTTTGCTTCTCTCCTGTATTTCCCCCCCCACGTTAGACAGCACTGCTAGCCTCCCCTGCAATCTGTAACAGCGAGCACACTGCGACACTGTTGCAGGGGTTCCCTACAGCAGCGCTTCCCAGTGCCATTGATCAAGCCACGAGCACTAGTTAAGCAATGTAAGGTTGCTCTAATTCCCTGACTCATCTCCTGTTCCCCCTGGAAATCATAAATGTGGTGCTGGAAACCGAACCGCAGTCCCCTGACTGCAGCAGGACGAAGTAGCTTGGATTGCTGAGTCACCACGTTGACCCACACGGCTCAAATTTCTGTTTATAGTTAGCAGGAGTCGAAAATGCTCATTGTAATCTTATCACGGTGGAGGTACTAACTGCACATTCTCCAAAAATGCATTCAGCCTGGCTCTCTGCTTGGGGCTCAGATTCCCCAAGTCACTATTAGCCTAATATTTACAAAACACATTTCATTTTAGCGGCCTTGAGTTATTATATTCTTGGGGTCCTTTTTTTTATGCATATGTCATCTTAGAGCTAATCAGCATTCTGGTCTTGTATTTGCAACTGCTGAGAAAGTCAGATCTTAAAAAGCCATAACTCGCCGACAATTTCTGCCTGTCAATAGCTCATAGAAGCTGCTTGGATGTAGTAAGTAGTGTGGAGGAAAACCGAAGATCAAATTATTTTCAGGTATGAATTAAATCTATTTCTTTGAAGCAGCCAATGTGTCTTCTTGCTCTGCAGGATGAAATTCTCCTTGTTATGCGTGCTTTTACAAACACTGATATTCTTATGAGCACGCTATCCATTTCTCAACATCTGATAGATAAATGTCGTGCACTACAGTTGCATCCCTATGCAGTACTTCTGATAACGTTAGCTAACAAGCCCCACTGTTTTAGAAAGAAACCTTTTGTTCCAGTCTGCAACGTGACAAGGAATGTATTTGATGTGTGCTTGACTGCAGAGACGTGGAAATGCAGAAACAGTCGCATGCTGCAGTTTGTTTATAAAATTGATCTCGACCAGTCAACATAAAATGCATCACGTCAATGCAATTGCCATAATGCTCCTTCATTAGGAAAAATGACTCCTCTTGTGCACAGCACCGGCAGTAGTTGAGTGGGGATGCCTCAGCTGCCCTTTCACACTGGCTAACCCATAAAAGTCAGCTTACAAATCAAAGCAAAAAATGAAAATAGATCAATGTAAATAAAGACGAAGGAGGAAGAGACTCACATCAGAGAAGACACAAATGAAGAGGCATGTGACCGGTTTAAAACGCGAATGAGCTTCTGTTAAAACAGCTCTCTTCAATGACCTTCTTTCCTGCCATGTGACCAAATGCTTCAATCAGGCACTGTAAAGTAAAGGAACGCTAAAATTGCCTTTATTTTCATTTCTGATCTGGCCGTGTTAGCATATACTTGCTGTATTCATCTATAGCCCAAATAATCTCACTTTCTGCTGAAGTCAAAGGGAGTTGTTCTCCCACCCTCCCTCCTGGCTCTCCTCCGCGCCCCAGCGCCGTGGCTGCCCTTTTAAAACCCTGAGGGCCCCGGGGCCAGCCAGCTCCCTGCCCTTATCAGACCCATCTGGGAAGGGAGAGAGCAATTTTAAAGCCAGCAAGGGGCTGTGGAAGAAAGCTGGGCTTGGAAAGGTCCTGCTCTGAAGGGCAAACCTCTCCCAGAGCCACCCCCAGGCTGTGCAGAGGGACCTGGTCTCGGGGGTTTTTACCTAACCAAGCCAAATGCCCTCAACCAGGCACGGAGGGGTGCCCAGGTAGCTACCCACATATATAAAACCCTCTCGTTTCTCAAGCTCCACGCTGAGTGGCAGCCCCTGAGCTGGAGGCAGCGCTCACGCAGTCGCACCCGGTGCCAAATGCGGCAATATGGTAACTCCTTCCTCGCCCCCCCGCCCCCCGCTTACACTTCCAAGAATCACAGAAGAATTTCTGACGTGCTCCAACATTGAACAAAGCAATCTCTGATCTTAAGAACGAAAGAAAAAAAAAAAAAGGTTCAGTTTAATACAGGCTACTGGCAAAGATTCAAACTGCATCTTACCGTAGCCAAAGCAGTTCACCAATCCCGAGGAGGGATGCGAATTTGCAGCTCAAGTCAGATGCCTAATTATTCATTTCTCCTTATCTCGCTTGTAAAATCTCGCCAAGACTGCACCCATCCCTATATCTCTAGGCATGTGAATACCACTCCAGAAGAGCCGAAGCCTTCAACAGCAGGCCTGCTCCCAAGTCGCCGCGTAAGCTCCGCGCGCTGACAACACGCACCTGGCCTTGGAACGATGCTGCCTCTTGCCTGGAGAGGTACCACACCATCCCCGGCACCTCAAAGGCTCCCCTGGACTGGTCTCACCAGGCAAGAGCGTGCCCTGATCCAGGGATGCTTAAGCAGAGTTACCGCGTGTGACAAATAGTGTCATCTTTTTCGCCTCAGGCGGTGCCCAAGATGGAATAGGCAATCTGTTCCTGGCTGCACAGAAGGGGCTTCCTCAAACTGCTGAGGCAAAAAGGAAAGTGAACCGGGGAGAGGGTAAAACATGCAGGTTGTGCCGTGTAAAAATAGGCATTTCGAACACAGCTTTGCTCCCAGTTCTGTTTTCCTCCCAAATGTGTTCCCCACCCAGCTTCCTCATCTTCCACTCACTCCCCACCCGTGCCTCCTTCCGAGATGCCTTCTGGAGACGCACCGCATGCTGGTTTTCTTCAGAGCTTGACTTGGGTCCCACTGAAGTCCGTGTCAGTCCTGGAGAAGGACCCGAGAGGACCACATCTGAGTCCTGGAGGAAGGACATTTTGGCTTCTGGCAGGGCATCGATTATAAAGCCAAAAGAGGATTTTTTTTTACATGCTACCTGCAATTAGGTTGTAGCAGTGCTTGGAAGGAGTGACCTGAGTGATGGATAACTCTTGTGTAGGCTTTCCACGGGGACCAGTTTCAGCCAGGTAAGAGTTAGCCCCACTTGGAGAAACTTCTGGCAGCTGTATGGCCTCAGAGAAGTGCTGAGGATTAGCTTCCTAGCATATGGTGTAAGAGGACACTATGGTTTCCTGCATCATCTCCCACTTCTAGATTTGCTTATACCATATCAATTCTTAAAGTGATTATTGGTTCATTACCTCTGGCTTCAAAAAACCTGCAACTTTGGAGCACAGGACAGGTTGAGGATGAAATTTATTTCAGTGTTCTCTCTTTTGGCAGTGGCTTTGTGCATGGTTTGGGCAAGGGATGTTTAAATAAAATTCCAACTGCCTAATGCAAAACCAAAGTGATTTTTTTTTTTTAACCTCACAGACCTTTCTAAACTGCAGCATTTCTCATGATCCTTGGAGAGTGTGTGACACCAAAGCCCCTCTCTGAACAGCCTGGCTGTTGTTTCTCTTACGCTTTAGACAGAACAGGCATCAGTGACATTGATACATAATTTAGTCACCACCTTCAGGGTACGTTAATTAGCAAATTCTCTAATTTGCTAGGAATTCGCATAGATGAATTGATGATTAAATAGGCGATTGAACCAAAGAGCCCAAATGGAGCAGTTTGTTGCTAATTTAAATGCCGTCTATGTCTAGACCATTCTCCTTGTTACATTTAATTGACCTAATTATTTCCAAAACCACTCTTTTTGTCGCTTCTTTAACATTTAGATTGTTCTGTATGGGGGCTGGATGTGGGAGGAGAGCAGTTCTGGTGTATTCCAACAGCGGAGAGTATTTTAAGCAGCAACTTTGGGTAGCAGCAGCAGTCACCAGTTACAGAGCTGCAGGGCGTAGAGTTGGGGAGAAGACTGTGGGCTACCTGCTACAACTTCTTCACCACATCCACTTTTACCGCGCCTTATGAACGAACGCATCTCCAAAGAGATGATTTCAGTGGGGTTTCAATGCTGGTGCTCAGGCATTCGACCGAGGTGCTGCAGTGTGATGAGCTGGTGCCCGCCAGCCGAACCGAGCTGCTACAGCCCTGTGCACACTCTGGCTCCTGCGAAGGTGGTGGGCTGGCACTTCTCGTGGTGGGGAAAGCACGACTGAAATAGCACACGCTCGCTGTAGGGAGCGATTGTAACTGCTTGTAGGAGCAAGCACCTGCATGGCCCAGCTGATGTGAGGTGGCTTGTTCGCCTGCAGTACCTGCATCGTGTACCTGAGCCCTGCAGAGGCCTAATTTCCCCCCACCATGATGGTAATGTCTTTAGTTTGTGGTAGCGAAGAGGTCAGGTGTTGGAGGAAGGAAAATCAGATGGTAAACACGGTTCTAGTCCCCTAGGGCACGTGTATTTAATGTCAGGAAAGCTGCCCAGACTTCCTGTTGATATTCTGCCTGGAGAACCCACCACGGTCAGTGGTAAGCTGTTGCACGTGGTTCATCGTCTGCCCTAAACACATGCTCGTGCATTGAGGCTGAACTGAAAAGGCTTCTCCTTTCAGCTCCTTTGGCTGCTGGACTATCAGCAAAAGCTACGTGCAATCATTGGTGGAGCTAAAACGGCCATAATTATGTTTAACTCTTCTAGACTGCACTGGCAGATATCAATGTGACCAAGCTGTCTCTTTTCCCTCTTTTTGAGAGAGAAACTGAGGTGAGGGAAAGAAAATAACTTGTCCCAGGGTCACACAGAAAACCAGTGACGGTGCAAACTGGAGAGCCTGGATGGCTCAGCTCCATGCTTTTAGCTTGAGGCAGCGATGTTTTACCAGAGCTCGTACTGTTGTCAGCCTGCACCTCGCTGACTTTACCTAAATTACCCCTGTCTCAGTTCTGGTGGCTGCAAGAAGAGAATGAGGCTTAAGATGCATAAAAAGGCATTTTGTTATCCCTGGTGGCTGCTTTGATATTTCTCAGATTTCTGTAGCTGGAGACACGTCAGCCAGATGCTGTGCCAGATGTTTCCCACAAACTGTCACAGAAGGGCAATAACTGGACTGAGGTAGGGACCGACCCAGCCACACAGATGGTGGCCAGCCTCAGAAGACCAACCTGGCCAACAGAGCCACCGAGCTGCAGCCACTGGGACAAAACAGCTCGAGTGGTACCCCTGGACCATGCTGTCTCCTTTCTTCCCTCCCCAGTGGTTAGGATTTGCTGGCAGGGCCAACTGAACAACCATCAGCAAGAAATAGCACAAATGTTGTCGATGTGAATGGTCCTGCTCCAAAAAAAGCCTCCCTACATCTTCCACGGTGATGTTTCTCTTCCAAATCAGGAGTGCTGATGGGTGTTTCCTCTCCAGGGCTACACCTGAATCTGGGGCTTTACAGGACCTCTTTAGCATACAGAGCACTGGATGTTTGCTGTCAGGCCAGGCCACCAGGAATTTCTGTCGTGTGCTCATTTCTCACATTAAGTACATAAAAGCTTCGCACAGGCAGCCAAGGCTCACAGATCCAGCTACGCACTACCAAAGCTTTGCACGTTGCCACCGACCGGTGCAATTGGCAGCCAAAAGCTGTGTGCTAGATCCAGCAGCCTCCGGCAGAGCTGATGCACCATCCACAGACGCAGGACTTGTCCCCTCTCCCGAGCGCCACGTGGCCATGGGGCTCTCCAGCCCTACACCCAGATTTCCTGAATTAGGAAGCCAGTTAGGCCAATGGCAGAACAACGGGCTTCTCCTTTCATAGAATCATAGAATCACAGAAAAATTAAGGTTGGAAAGACGTTCAAGATCATCTGGTCCAACCATCACCCTACTACCAATGCCACCCACTAAACCATGTCCCTACACACCAGGTCCAAACTTTCCTTGAACACCCCCAGGGATGGTGACGCCACCACCTCCTTGTGCAACGTGTTCCAATGCCTGACTGCTCTTTCTGAGAAGAAATGTCTCCTACTTGGTTTAATTGTTGAAGAGTAGTGCTCTTTTTTCAATTCTTTAGTTGTTGAAGAGTAGGGGCATGATGTTTCCCTTTTTTCACTCACCAGGGACATTGCCCAACTGCCAGGACTTTCAACTATGATGGAGAGAGGCTTGGCAACTACATCAGCCTGTTCCCTCAGGACCCTGGGATGCATGTCATCAGGTCCCATAGACCTGTACCTGTTTAGGTGGTCACCAGGTGGTCTCGAACCTGCTCTTCACTTACAGTGGGTGGGACTTTGATCCCCCAGCCTCCATCTATGGGTTCAGGGAAATGAAAGGCTTGGGAAGCCCGTTTACCAGTGCAGACGGAGGCAAAGAAGTTGCTGAGTACCTCAGCCTTCTCCATGTCTGTCATTACTATTACTCAGATGTAGAAAACTCACTCCTAATTGTAAGAATTAGCCACCTATAATTGCTAACACACTACTATTTTCACCCCTCAGTCTATTTTCACAAATGTTAGAGGAGCATGGTGGCCCTCGTGGACTCCTCCTGTCACCCCCATCGCAGCAGCCCGAAGGAAGCTGGGTCCTCTCTTGTGCTCTTCCTCGAGGCTCTGTGCAGAAGGGATGCCACCTCTCGCACAAGAGCTGGGGTTGGGAAAGAAGCACTCACACAACCCCTGAGAATCGGCAAGAGTTCTTTATTGCCGGGACATCCTGCAGGTAAGCCTGCGGGTTGTCCGTGGTGTTGGTGGCTCCAAGCTAATGCTTGGCATGGAGCCTGAGCGACAATGAGTAGGGAGCTCACCGGGCCCTGCTGCGAAGCTGTCAGTGTTCTCTGATGGCGCAGAGCAAAGACCTGCCGGGGTAGTCCCAGGTCTGATGTGGCCAAGGTGGATCCACTTCCGTGGGTTCCTCCGCCTCTTCTTGTGGACCCAGCTCCATGGGCTCCACGGTGTTAGGCAGGAGGACAAGCCAGTCCTTGCATGGGACTGCCCACACGGGATGCCTCCCATCAGGTATGTTTTCAGGCCAGGGTGCCGAACCAGGGGGTCGCCCGGTTCCACGTTTAGGTCCCATGCCGCTGTCCAGTTCATTTCCAGGGATGGATTCAACGCTGCCGTCTGTTTTACAGCCACGGCTGGGTCCCACGCTGCGTTCTGGCTGATCGGCGCGCCTCTGCTCCCCACGGCTCTCTGCCTCACGCTCCCAACCTTCGCTCCACACCACCCACTGCACCGCTGGTTAAGCTCAGGCCCCCTGCTGCTGGATGTCTGAGGGGCCGGCCTGTTCCCCGCATCGCTGCGGTGCCAATGATATCTCTGATACGTGTCTGCGGGCCAGGCACCAGACGTCCCCGGGCACTGGTGTCTCTTGCGCCGGAGGTGCTTTCCCTCTGCCCACAACACATCTTCCTCTTGCCTAGCTGCCACCCTTCTCGGTGCTTCCTCAGACTTCTTCGCTGTCCTCACACCGAGAAGGGCTGCCCGCTCGCCTTGCTCCTTTCTCTAGCCTTCTTCCTGCCACGTACGCTGGCTCTCAGAGGACTGAGTAGCTGAGCAAGTGGCGGGCCAGCTGCAGGGGTCCTGTTTTATAGGGCCCGGGGCAAAGGCGGGGCAGTGGTGGCCACTGTGACCTCAGCAAGGCTCTGTGATGGAGTGGCCCACGCGAGGCCAGAGGCGGCTGTGTTGGAGCGGCCTGGAAGATGCCCTCACGTGGAGGAAGGAGGAGGGTTGGGAGGGCTGAGGGCCCCTTTTCTGGGGCTTGGCTTCCCCGGGCCATTTGGCTTGCCAGAGAGAAAGGCTGCCCCTTGGCCACAGGGACTGCCCTCCAGCTTCCATCCTGTGCCCTGGGTTTATTTTTAACACTGTTTTTTAGGTAATTTCATTCTATTCTTTAAGGAAAACAACAGAAGCAAGGTGCATCTTCAGCCCTAATCCCCATGTGCGCTTTGTGCTCTGAGTGAAGAATTTCTTCCTCACATCACATCACATCACATCACATCTAAATCTCCCCTCCATTTGTTCAAAGCCATCATTCCGTGTTCCATTGCTACACCTCCCTGACAGAGTCCCTCTTCAGCTTTATTTTAGGCCGCTTTTATGGGTTAGGTTAGGTGGCAAAACTGCAGGGCCTGCAAATTGCAGCCTTATCTACCTTGTTCCACATCTTCCACACGGCATTTTCCCAGCTCTGGCTCTAGCCTCTCCTCAGTGTAACATAGAATCATAGAAACGTTAAGGTTGGAAAAGATCTCCAAGATCACACACACAGCTGCCTTCCCTCCTTCCCACCCTTGGATGCCCCAATTCTTGTGGATTTTATCCAAGACGTGGTTTAAACATCCTGGTTTAGAGAATTTAAAGATGAAAATCAGTGTTACAGCAGCTATTTTAGAGAATTTAAAGATGAAAATCAGTGTTACAGCAGCTATGTCAAAGCAGCTGTCCTTCCAGTGCTCTCCGTGTTATTATTCACTACACCTTGGAAGTCCCTTAGAAAGTTTGTGATTTAGGAATCAGCTGTTACTTGAAACAATATCCTGCATAAACCCTCTAACTGCATCTGTGATCTCTGCTCTGCCCACCACAGAACCTTCTCCATTTTTTAGCACTTTCCTCTTTTCCAGATTTTCTCTGTTAGTCCTGTTGCTCATCTGTTATGATCCAATTGCCAAATAAATTGGTGAAGACATTGTGGATAACTTTTTTTTTTTTTTTTTTTCACTTAGAGCATGAATTTTCATTTTTTTCCCTAAATCCTAAGAACTAACATTCTTTTTATGTTTGCACAGTACTTTTCTCTGAAAAAATATTCTGCATGCAATTAAAAATGCCCCGATTCTATACATTTTATAAATAAAGCCTCCAGACTTATATGTTAGATTACAATGATCTCTTGGCAGGAACTGTCTTTCCAGTCTCTGTGAAGCACACGACACAATAGTAACAATAACAACGATGTCATCTAGTTGGTTCAGACAGTGAAGATCTATTATCCGCTATATCTGGATATCCTCTTTTCATGGATGGTGTGTGAAAAAAAAAAAAAAAAAAAAAAAAAAAAAGAAACTTCTATGGAAATTTCTTACTCAAAAATTAGATTTTCAACAAGGAAAAATATTCTTGAGAAATTTCAGTCTTGCTCATTTTGTCTTGTTTTAAACGGAAAACTGGGCACCTAAAATCCCTCACAAAAAGTTCTGTTCAAACAAAACTTAGGGGTTGGCACATTGAGATAAAAAAACATAATTTTGGTTTTAGCCCAAACTGCCAACAACAGAGGACATTTTTAATTAAAAAATCAAAAATTCTCTTGCTATTCTTTTGTTTTTTCAGCAAAAACTGCCGAGCAATATTTTCTTTGCCAATTCTAGTGAAAATAACCTCTCCTCCTGCTTTTGACAATTTCCTTGGGATTATGCTGCTCTATTTCAAGTTCTGGTTTTCTTTCCTCTACCTTAATGCCAGCATTGGCACTGAAGCTTCCCTTAATGAGACATATGTTCCTCACTCATTCAGAATATGATCTAACTCTTTATATAGAGCATCTGTTTATTTATCTGTGGGACATGTGGCTAGAACATAAACTTGAATGAGCTGTGGGAAAGGCCAATTTTAAATATGAAAATAGGACTAACATTGGGTATAGTTACAGACATTTTCAACTCCCTAATTTGATTACTAGTCACAGAAAACGCGTAGACATTCACATGACAATTAGTATAAACATTATTCTTTTTGCTGGAAAAAAATATTATCATAGCTGGAGAAGTAAACTGACCCACAACTTGGAAATGAATGTCATTTTAAAATTGTCTTTGAGAGCATAATTCAGACGTGGTGCTCAATATTCTCAGCTGTCAATGACCATGCACTAATTAGTTTCAGTTCTAATGAATATGTATTTATATGCACAAAATGTAAGCATTGCAAATATTATATGTATTTGACCACAGTTTATGATGATGATATTGTATGATTGCATGTATGTATTCATTATTATTACATGAATATTTTATAGATCAGTGTAAAATGTAATTATACAGTTGTATGCTTACTTAATATTGGTGTCGACAGTTGGATCGAGATCAGCATAAGACGAAATCACCTTGTCAAAGTGAGCCTAAATTGGAACCTATCTCTGGTATCAGGACCAAGATTTTTGGGACCATAAATTATAGCAATGTTTTCAGTGTATTTGACATTTTCTCCAGCTTAAATCCCTTGATAGAAAATTTTTCAAGTCAAAGGCAAACATAGGAGAGGAGGAAAAAAGCACATTTAGTTTTCTTGAATGTCTAATCCTAGAAGAATCAGTTTCACAGAGACAGAGCATTTACTTATAGACTGTGATGCAAAGATCTGCAGTTCATTTAAACAGACACATCCAGAGTTCTTGCTTTTACAGGGTAGAGTCCTCAACACAAGAAATCTTTGTATCCTGCTGTCAGAAAAAAATAAGATAGGTTTCATTGCATGCTAATGCCTGAACACTCTATTTTATCAGTTGCTTAAAAATCTGCCTTTTGTCTGAAGTGTTGGAAGTTCTCCTTAATCACAACTATCACCAGAAATGAAAGATCAGAGAGAAAACAAACCTTGCTTTCTATTTTTGTCGGTGTTTACTTTGTTCAGTTGTTTACGTGTTGTGCATAAACCCATTTCTGTTTCCTCTGTCAAGACAGTTTCTCTTGCAGTTTCACTGTCTTTCTTACAAAGCAAGAAGCAGAGAAAATAAGTTTTAAAAATAGGAAAATATGATTGTAAAACCACATACTTGTGTTTTGTAAAGAGGAGAGGTAAAGATGGTCAGAGAGAGGTACTGCGCAGAAATCCCTGTAATCTAAGTTTTGAATTGACAAAGTCTTATTAAATATGAAACTCTTCACTTTTATACACCAACCTTGGTATCATAACCAGTGTACATTTGTGTGGGGAGACGATTTTATATTATTCAGCTACATAATTTCCACTTTTTCTTGTGATTCCCCCTTTTCAGCACCTTTCATTTGATGGTATTGCTGCCCAAAATTGTCAAAAATAATTTCTGAAATACTCTCCTGAGATTCTAAATCATGAAGATTTCACTTTGTTAATCCTTTAGTGCTGCTTTTTACTTTTTTTTTTTTTAATGATGATGGATGGAGGGGAACACGAGGTGGAAATGAAACCATTTCCATGGACAGGTTCACAGACAATGATCCTTTCTGAGCCCCTTAATTATTGTGAAGTGTGTGCTGACATTTTCCACGAGTTGCTCTTGTAGAAATCCAACAGTCTCTGACTGATGTATTTCGTTTTGCTCAGGGCTTGATGTTTACTAGCTTTCGCTATGAATGAGGCAGAACTCAATGCATTCTGCAAGGGGAAAATTCCCAACAGCAAAACCTACCTATGCTACTTCAGGTCCTGTTCCCACGAGCATTACAGACCCAGAGCATGCATGGATTTCATGGGAGGTGGGCAGCAGGGGCACGGGAAGGGCTTCTGAGGTTCAGAGTGCTGAGAAACCCATGGAGGGAGTCACCTGACATCAGGAATCTCTTCTGACAGTGTGAGTGGTGTGCTCTTTGGAAGAACTGATGGATTTCGGTTGCTTTTGGAGAATGTTTTGGTTTGGAAGATTTCTGGAAAAGGAGGCAGGATTGATCCTTGCTTGAAGTCCTTCTCATGCTGGCTCTTGAGGTTGAGATGATTCCCAGGTGTTTGGACTGAAGCCACCAGCCAAGGTGACTGCATGCATGCAGCTTGCGACAACATAATATGCACAGTGCCTGGCACAGGTGCTGCAACACATCCCTCTTCTAACAGAGTACCCAACACATCCCTCTTCTAACAGAGTACCCAGACCCTGTGTCCCTGATACTTCCCTCCAATGCCCCCTATACATCCCTCCAACAGGCCACCAGCCAGCAAAGCCTTAAAAAGTGCTTGGCAGAGGGGTGACAAGAACCGCAAACTTTCCAGGCACTGCTGGCCTTGAGCTGTGCAGCACTCCATGCTTTGTCTCATGCGGGCTGCTTTTCTTGGTGCAACAGGTTGATCTCAGCGCTTTGCAGCCTCGCTGGTATCAGCTGCAAAACCACTGCACAGCCAGCACCGTTGTAACCTCAGCTGCTGAGTGCTCGCCTCTTCTTGGTTCTAATTTTCCTATTCTTTTCCCTGTTTCAAATCACAAAGTGTTGTCCTTGGAAAGAACGGTCTTTTTCTCATTGTGCTACTGCTTGTTCGGCAGCTGAATCTTTCCATGATGTTTCCCTGGTGCTTTGCATCTCAGGCACAATACAAAGAAATGAAATGCAATGTGCTCACTCCTTATTATTATAGATTGATGTTGAAAGGAGTGCTGCATGTAAGATTTTAATCAGGAAACTGCAGCAAGTTTATGAGCAATATACATCTCTCTTAATTTGGCCAGCAATGAAAATATGGTTGGCAGGGGAAAAAAAAGAAAACTTCTCTCTCACCAATGTACTTTCCAACATGAAAAAAGGGATTTTGAATAAAGTGGCAATATGGATGCATTTGAATCTGTGAAATGT
Source organism: Cygnus olor (assembly GCF_009769625.2). Lineage (NCBI taxonomy): Eukaryota > Metazoa > Chordata > Aves > Anseriformes > Anatidae > Cygnus > Cygnus olor. The sequence goes on along the minus strand of NC_049173.1, from coordinate 9,220,711 downwards.
GATTCTTAATTGCTCATGATTGTCTCTCAAACAACTGGTAGGTTAACCATGGCAGGCTGACAGTCTGTACTAACTGACAATCAATATTGTTGAAACGCAGAACCTTTGCCTGCAAGACACAAAAACATTTCATTTTCAAACACTACAGGACATCTGCTTCTGGAGAGAAAAAGTTGCTTCTTCTCGGCAATCTGCACCAACTTGCAACTATTTTTTCTCCTTGCTCGGAGGAAACAAAAGTCTTCTTTATACCATATCCTTTCCACTAATCTGGCAGCTATCCAGTGTGGGTTTAAACAGATGTTCTGAAAAAAAAATATGGCATATACAAATGAGATGGAATTCAGCAACTCAGTCATGGATTATTACAGATATAAAATACTAAGGGCTAAATTCTTCCCAGATACACCGTCTCTATAATATTTGGCACTAGATGTAAGTAGCACACAAACAAATCATTAATACCCTCATTATAATAATTATTATATATTTAGCACAAAGACCCCAGGCTGGATCAACCCCTTTGCATTAAATACTGTGCAGATGCGCGTTCAGGCTGAGGAGTTTACATTCAAAAGGCTGTACGCAGCAAGGACTTAGATATGTAAGTAACTTTACTTTTGCATGTTTGCAGGATTAAGCCCCACGTGATTACACCATTGGCAACAACGGGCATTTCTTACTTTCCATGCTGCAGCCTTTGAATAAATCAGGCAGTAATGAATGATTTGATGTTAAAAGGAAAGAATTTGAGTCTTGCTGTGTGTAAGTCTACTAAGCCTAAGGGCTGCCACAGGGTTATGTGCTCAGTGGTAGAAAATATATGGACACACACACTTTCTAGATATATATTATACACAATGCGATGAAAGTGATAACATTATCTTTTTAGACCTAGGAAGAAACGTTTCCTTGCATATGGGGCAGCCCCACCAGTTCTACTAGCTGAAAAACACCTCCTTGCCTTCTGCTCCTCGACCACACAATAGTGCACTGCAGCCTAGCCTAACCCAGGAGCCAAAGCAGAAGCCCTGGAATGCATCCCCCGGTCTCCTGAAGGGCGATCCCCTCACCTAGGAGCTCCAGTAACACCACTGGGATGACCTGTAAAAGCAGCTGGGAAGAAGAGCTTGGGCCCTGTGACGGGTCAACCAGGAGGTGGGAATGAGGCATTTGGGCAACTGTGGGAGATCTCCCCCAGAATGCCTTCAGCTTCTACGGGTATCGTAGAGAGAATATGGTCTGATGGGCAGAATAACACATAAAGCAAGTGTACCTGCATGGTCAGTGGAGAAGCGGGTCTTCCCACGCCTCTGGGCAAACTCCTTGTCTTACACATCCAACCTGTGCTCCTTGACTGCCCTTTCCATTGTGCCTGCCATAGTTTGCTTTTCTCCAAAGATGCTTTTTTTTTCTTTTTTTTTTTTTCCATTTTTCTCCAACTACTGTTCTCCCACCCTCACCTTATTTCTTCTGAATCTGAAATGAATTTGCTTCAAGCACTCTGGTGTCCTTTCAACTAAACGTTTCCCAGAAAACAAACTCCATTTTTAATTGTCCTGAGACTGTATAGCAGTAAAGGCCAAAACTTACAGAAATAATCTAAAATTCATTTTTTGAGCATTACAGGAGGACATTTGATTACTTGATAAATAATTCTGATTCCTATTGTTGCTACCACTGAACAAAATAAAATGAAAGATGTTGAGGAAATACTAAGGTAAAGATTAGAAGGCATCCATTTGTCCCCATTTATCCCATTGCTTTTGTTTTTGGTCTCTAATGTCTCATCATTTCATCAGCTTCAGAGAAGTGACAGGGCAATGGAAGCACAGCAAACTCCAGCTTTTCCACCCCCATACTGTTTAAGATGAGAGCTCTCCCTATGGGTTACAATAGAGAAATAATTAGAAAATGTAAATAGAGAAGATTGAGAACTGGGCAGGTTCCTTTTTTTCCCCTAGACTCAAGGTGAAACACTAAACATCAGAAAGTTGCTAAGCCCAAGGAGATCAGAAAATTACTATCCGAGAAACATCACAAACATTCCTGGAAACACTGCTTCATCTGAAATGCAGTGAAAGAAAAACAGCCTGCGCTTTTCCCATCAGGAGCACGAAAAGTGTGCTCTTCCCTTCCGCTGCCCTTGCTGCAAAGTGAAATTTTTGGGTGAGGGCTGCCAGGGGCCGGACTCATGCGGAGAGCAGGGCTGCTTGCTGTGGGATTTGCAGCCCCAGGGACAGAGGCCCCGGTGCTGGGCAGGTGAAGGTGCCAGCAGTGCCCAGCTGGAATCCATGCGTGCTTCAAGCCTCTGCATGTGTTGGTGCCCAGCCATGCAAACACGGTTTCGTTGCGTGCTCCTGAGCAATGCTGTTTTAACTACAGATAAAAGAGCCGAACTGAACACGCAGGCTGGCTGCTGCAGGCTGCCTGGTTCTAGTTACAAGCTCAGGGAACCAAGAGACACAGGCTGCGAAGCTGAGCACAACCTCTCCAAGCGAGTGCTGAGCTCAGATTTAATGGGTTATTTGATGACATGTGATTCTCCTTCTATATGAACAACATCTGCAAATACACAGAGAGTCTTTGGAATTGTTTTTGGTTTAAAAGAATTTCTTATTCAGAGCATCTCAATCAGTCACTCCCCAGCTTGCTGTTTTGGCTCGTCACAATGTCACGCTTGAGCCTTTCCACACCATGCCTCGAGACACATCATTTTTATAATAATCAGGTGTTTGATATAGAAGCCTCCAGAGGCAACAGGATAGACCCCTGATACCATAAGCCTACTGCTGGGGGTTAGAAACTAGGATGATGTTAGAGCAGGCAAAGAAGACAAAATTAAATGAAGGAAAAGACACATTTTCTGAAACTCCACTGGTTACATCCAGATTTCTCAGCAGCAGACACCCCAGCACTAGATGAGTTCACACGTGTTTCCTGCCCTGTGGCAGTGTGTCCACATGGCATCCCAGCCATCCCACAGGTTCTTCCAGAACAGCGATGCTTGGTCTCTCTAGGAATGAGCTCAGGCAGAACTGCTGGCTTTTTTTTCAGAGCATTCAAGTCACACAAAGGAATTAAGACGATGATGAGAAAAAAAATCAGAGAAAAACCTACCTCCATCATCTCCACCATACATCTAGGGGTTTTATTATAGGCTCTTTCCAGTACTTAAAGGGGGCCTACAAGGAATTGTAGTGATAGAACAGGGGATAATAGTTTTAAACTAAAAAGGGTAGGTTTAGATTAGATATAAGGAAGAAATTCTTTACTGTGAGTGCAGTGAGGCACTGGCACAGGTTGCCCAGAGAAGATGTGGCTGCCCCATCCCTGGAAGTGCTCAAGGCCAGGCTGGATGGGGCTTTGGGCAACTTGGTCTGTGGAAGGTAACCCTGCCCATGGCAGGCGGTTGGAATTAGTCGGTCTTTAAGGTCCTTTCCAACCCAAACCACTCTGATTCTATGATTCTCCAGCTGCTACCAGTAGCAGAGTGACAGCGAGCTTTCTTCCCTATCTTCATCTGGAGCTAATAATATAACAAAGGTCATCCTGGGTGAGACCAAAGGTACACCTAGTCTAGTATCTGCTCTCCAACAAAGAGCAGCAGTGTTGTGGAGGGCTGAGTGAAAGAACAGTGTGTGCAAACAGTGACACTTCCTCAGAATATTCTTCACACTGCCAACATGTTGTGGCTTTCTAAGCCAAAAAGAGAGCATTGTGTTTAATGCCTTTTGGTGAGTTTATTGACCGTGACCTTTTCTAGTGGTCCTCATAACCTCATGCAGTTTTGGCACCCTAAAGGCGCTGTGCCAAGGAGATCCACACTGTCCCAGTCTCATAAGGGACTGTCTCCTTAAACCATCCTGAACCCGCCATCTTGCTCGATTTACCTGATTTCACTGATTCTTGTACTGGAAGAAAGAGGGAAGGACTGATCTCCCCATACTGATCCACTCCTGCCAGGCCTCCCTGAGACAACCTGGGCACACAGGCGGACATCCCACGAGCCCTGACAGCACGGCTGGGATCGGGAATGGCCTCGGAGGCCAGTGGTACCAGCAGAGGCCTCAGCAGGCAGCGTGGCTGAGTTCACCAGCACCCGTGAGGAGTGTGGATGCACAAGTGCCAGGCAGTGTGACAGGCAGGCAGATCAGCCTGCACGCCAGCACTCTCTCTGCATTTACACAGACAGCAATGTTTTGGGGGATCATTTCCCCACAATTTGCTCAGCCATACCCCTTCTTTCCCTCACAGGCTTTAAGGAAGGAGCTGGAGGGCAGCTCCAGGAGCGTGCAGAGACCGAAGAAGAGGGTCCCAGAGAAGACGTGTGGGCCGTGAGAGGCGGCAGGGAGGCACATGCCCGTGCGCACCGGCACCAGGCCGCCTGAGAAGGGAACTAATATCGTTTGTGTGGGATGTTCCTCCCCCTCCTGCAGATCAAAAGGACAGCAGCAATGCAATCTGCTGTTTGTGTAGGAAATGTGTCAGAAGAGGGAAGGAGGGGATACACATGGGAACATCTGCTCTAAGAAGCCACTTGAAAATTAACCCTTTAGGTCCCGGGCCAGCCAGCACCTGCCGGCCATTAGGCACATGAGGAGTCTCTGTCTGACCGGGCCCGCATGCGTCCGCGGCACCTTCTGCAAAGTCCTGGAGGAACATCGGGTGCTGAGTGCTGCTGAGGAGCATTTCTTCCTCTGCCTTCCTTGGGAAGGGATGGGGCTCACCTTGGAGCCCTTCCTTGTGCTGCTGGGCCATCATGCACAGGGGTAACTCCTCCAGCTGCATTTAGGATGTGGGAAGAGCTGTGCGTGGCCAGACTTACTCACATCCATGCAGGCACACCTGGACAAGTGAAAGATTTGCAGCTTGGCTCCCTGAGACACTGGTGTGAAGAGCAGACAGGACTTTTTATCTCCTTTATCAGACTTTAAGCACCTAAGCCCTCTGTTTTCCTGCTCTCAGCACCAGCCCAACCTTGCTGTCCACAGCTGGCTGCTGCAGCTTTGGAAGAAGGACTAATTGCAGAAAAATAAAGTTGTGGGCAGCACACTGCAGGTTTTATCTCGTGTCTGTGGCTATTACAGGTGCCCTTTGCACAAAAATTTGTCTCTGGGATGAAATATTTGCTGACCTGACTTTGTAACAGCACTGCACAGAAAAACGAGTACAGCAGAGAAAACAACAAAGAGGTTGTATTCCTTCTTCCTCCTGTGTACAAAATTAAAAAATCTCACATTGTCCCAGCGCAACCGAGTTGAGCACAAAAGGGAAAAAACAGCCCCGTGTTGTTCTAGGCCAGCCGCCAAGACAACTTGTGCAAGTTTGTGCTGGCAGCGGCGTCCCCGGGCAGAGGGGCTGCACTGGCGGCTGCCTGCCCTGCTCCCTGCTTCACCTTCCTGCCACCCCCCTGCCGCCCCAAGCCTCCCACACGCTTCAGTGGGGGGCTCTTCGTTTATTTGGCATGTCCAGCAAAGTCCTGCGATTGCCGGGGTGGCACACGAAAGCCTGCTGTCTCTGTGAAAATATCAACCTTAGCCTGTTTCTGGAGGCAGGCCAACAAATCCTTACCCACAGAAATACTTTTACACAAGTATTTCAGTCAACAGGATTCCTTGCATGAGTAAGGGATTGTGGGATTTAGTCTTTACACATCTTATTTTTCCAGTAAATAAAATATACTTTTTTTGGCCTCTCTGGAGAACTTCACCATTTTTATCCTTTTGCTGCTCTGCCAGGTTTTCCCTATTTCCCCGGAGCATCCTATCACTACAAATACTATTTACCGTGCGATTTCTTGCCATCTCTGCTCCGTATAAATCTCTCCACATTTGCCTGCTTTACCTGTAGAAATGAGTTAAATCAGCAATCTGATCTAGTCAGGAGGCAGACAGAGATTGTTTGGATTTCGGTTTCTGCATCAGAGCCGGTCATCTCGGTATCGATTCTGGAAGAGGAAAGTTCAGGTGTAACCAAACAAAAACCCAAATTCCCAGTTGTTTTTATCATAACTGAACTTAAAAGGACTTCTACTTTCTGTTTCTTTCACTACCTTCTCAAAAGTCTGGTCTAGATGTGCATAGTCAGAAATCCTCCCCCGTATTCATCCCTTAGATGTAGCAGAGAGCTTGGGAGTACCCTGGTGGCAAAGGTATGGTCTGAACATTGCCCTGGACTTGAGCTGGAGGCCACCTCTGCTTCACGCAGTCCAGGTGAGTTCTCAGCCACGTGGACTATGGAATTAAAGGCAGACATGAGCAGCAGTACATCCTTTTGTGTATGCTGCCGGCCACGCAAATTAAGGTCCCAGAGTTATGCTAACCAAAAGGAGATCTAAATCCACCCTCGGGTCTAAGTCTTGAAGGCTAGTAAACAACAGAGATGGACAAAACACATGGATTTGGCACACTGCTGTGTCTTTCATAGTCCATTTAGTCTCACTTTTAGTGTAGTCCTTTTTTTATTTTTTTTATTTTTTTTTTGAAAATTAACGTAGAATCATAGTATGGTTTGGGCTGGAAGGAACCTTAAAGCCCATCCAGTTCCACACCCCCGGCCATGGACAGAGACACCTCCCATCAACTCAGGTTGCCCAAAGCCCCATCCAGCCTGGCCTTGAACACCTCCAGGGATGGGCATCCACAGGTTCTCTGGGCAACCTGTTCCAGTGCCTCACCACCCTCATAGCAAAGAATTTCTTCCTGAAACCTAATCTAAACCTTTGAGTTTAAAGCCTTTACCCCTTGTCCTACCACTACACTCCCTGATAAAGAGTCCCTCCCCATCATTTTCCTTTCACATTTCACCTTAATGCCAACTTCTGCAAGACCCCTTACTCTACAGAATGAAAATACTGTCACCAGCACACTTTCCACGACAGTAATCCATTCATCCCATCCTGCTGAGACTGGGTGACATCCTACTAGTGACACCTGCAGATCCCCAAGAGGTGCTTATCATCCCAGGTTATTTCCTTCCATTTAGGAACTGGTACGTGCTGACCTCCAGTTAAATGCCATGCTGAGGGTCTTTGGGAAGCCCCTTTCCCAAACGCTGTGTAAGAAGTGTCACCAGGTTTGCCAGACAAGACTGACATTTCACAAAAGGAGCTGGTATTTTTTCACAAAGCTTTGTGCCTTTGCTAACATTCCCATCATCACATATCCTGAGAAATTTAGTTTCCAAGGGGAAACTCCTAAAAACTTTCTGCTCCACTGGAGATCAGGCTCTTCGCTTTGTTGCAGGAGGAATGCAGTAATGTAACACACTGGGTCTCAAACTGCAGACTGAACTCCTGATATCCTGAAGTCCTGATGTCCTGAAGTCAGAACATGGAGAAACCATGATGCAAGAGCAAAATCTTCAGTGTACAAGTACCAGACCTGAAACCAAACCCTTCCACAGGCAGAGAGTCTACCTGAAGCTAAATTAAAACTTATTCTCCGTCTTCATGGAGTCCTTTTCCTGTCACTACTCCTTCACCTGGGTGCCAAGCGCTCATTTCCCCATAGGCCCAGCCCTGCAACCAGCTTTAAGTATCCAACACCCGGTGAACTCAGCAGCCACCTTCTTAAGCTTAATGTTATTCACCTATCTCAGTGATTCATTAGAACAGGACCTACACTGAGAATCTAATTAAGACCCAAGTTCCACATTCATTTCCAGAGCAGTAAAAGGCAAGTTATGTAAACTCACAGCAAGTACTTCTTCTTTTACCAGAAGAGCAAGATAAAAGCATAAAACATCCATAGGCAAAACAGTAAAGGAGGGGAGAGAAGGCTTTGGCAGACAGTACATAAGAGAAGGAAGTCTAGAAAGACACTTTTATTTGCATTTCTTACATTACATGCTCTGGACTTTCCCTCCACCTGGAATACATTAGAAGGAAGTAGAGCGCCCAGTGGGACGGCTACTATACACCTCTAAGACAATAGCAGCTCTCTTTAACTAGAAAAATCATCTGCTTTGCTCCCCCCATTCTCAGTCTCCCATTTCTCTCTCTCCACTGCCCGGAGGCTGGACTTCTCTCAGAGATGTGTTTGGCACCCAAGCTCCCAAAGGAGTCAAACAAAGGCTGGGAGCACACCAAGCCCAGCTTCCCTCAGCACACAGCTCCCAGACTCACACCCAAATCCTTCCTGTCCAGTGCTGCCACTTCCAAAATCCTCATCCCAGCTCCTCTGAACAGACTAAGGAGAATACAGGTTGAGGCATGGTGAAGAGGAGGACAGATGCCCGTGCATGGGAAAAGAGGGAGTCTTTTAAGGCCTGAGATGGCAGATTTATCAAATTAGGATGCTTGTTCTAGCAATCTGTTTGGACAGCCCTACAGTCTACAACTCATCCCACTTAAGTGAGATGTGTACACCAGCTCTGCCTCACAAAATTCAGGGTAATAGTTGGAGATAAAGTTGGTTTATCCTGGGACAAAGGATTTTCCAAGGAACGGCTGCTGAACTGGCACCCTAACATCACTTGTACTAAGCCTTTTATTCTAGGTTTTATTTTTGCTTAGCAAGTGTTTCCGTTGTGAGATTTCCCAGATCTAATATAGCAAAACACGTCTGCAATATTTAGCTGTGCTTTCTTTTGGGAGTTACTAAAATAAAGTGCATTGTTAACAGAGTGTATTATTTGCTTACAAACAGAGCAACGCCAATTAAGAACCTCTCCTTTAATAAGATATTTGTAACTCTACACTGGACCCTACAATGCTGCTTAGCTTATCAGAGAACACATCAGCTTCTGATTTAAAGGGTTTTGTCTGGGCCTGGCAAATTTTATGCCCAGTCCCAAAGCAGACAGCAATTTGTCTCTTACAAGCCTCTGTTATTTACGGACTCTCAATGCCATCCTCTATATATCCTGCTACAAACTTCCATATACCTGCTAATTTAT